>NW_026851633.1:600000-924944 GCF_026571515.1 Ruditapes philippinarum
GATAATGACTGACCATACTTATATATAAATGACTGTGATAATTTTCTTTTAGGTATGAGAAATACGTTATAAAATGTTTGATAATTAAGAAATAATATATCCCAAACTGTGATTTTATTGCTCAATAACATCACTGTTTGGAGTTCGGATGCGGGGAATTATATCACGAGGGCGTAGCCCGAGTGATATAATGATGCGCATCCGAACGACAAACAGTGATGTTATTGAGCAATAAAATCACCGATTTGGATATATTATTTCGATTCTAACACGACATTAACAAATAAATTGCTGTCGTACATGATAATTAGTTAAAAATTGCGCCTGATTTGTTTTCCGTACTTATTGTCAGCGCGTCACATTTTTAGTGGTTACGTCACGTGTATAATGATGACGTCACATGTCTAAATATAGAACGTCAAACAGTGATTTTATAGCATAATAACACACACTTTCGGTTCTTCTATGTTCAATAGGGAAAAATGCGGGTCGTGTTAGAATAACATATATAATATTTTACAGCATTGATCTTTTGTAACATTTTCCATATCGGAAACAACTTCTAAATTTCTATATGAAAAATCACGATGTGGCTATACTTTAAATAATGTACAATGAAGTGCATTCGCCCTTATTTTCTTTAGTAGCTGAAATGTATAATCTGTTTATTAAAATTTGTTACTACATATGGCAATGTCAAAAACTTAAATCACGAGGTTGTACGAATAACCTGCGCTCTTATCATATGAAATCACACCACCAGTCGAGATTTGAAATTTTTTGCGCTCTGTAACGGCCATTCCAAAGAGAAGTCAAAAGCGGGCCAAAGTCACTGTGGAAGCGTCACAATGAACTCGTGGCTACTGCAAGTCAGTACTAACAAAGTTATATTAAGGACCGTCCCTGTTGACAGGTATACCACAAAGAATGAAAAAAAAATCATTATAGACGCGTATGACATTATTTTTTAGTAGAACTTCTAATTAGAGCCTATATATTAGTTTTCTCCATGTTTGGATTAGAAGTCTACAAAGTTTAATTGATAAATAATTAAAGTTTAATTGATAAATAATAATGAAAATAGCATATGTGAGCAGTTTCGGCCGTTTAAATGCCCAATAACTTTGTCTGAAAAGAATCGACGATTTATAAAAAATGGCATGCAAACCCACGGGACATTTGGACAAATTGCGCATCTTTCAGAAGATTCTAAAACTAGCCTCGATATAGGTACATGTATGTTGTTAGGCATGTTTTTAAACTCTTATTGGATTTAATTTTCAAATAGAGTATGCACAGAAAGCCCTTTCCTCCGTTGTCACACACCTTGTGTAAAAAGTTTCAGTGATTTTCCAGTATCTTGCGGGAAATGATTACAGACATTCAGATGGATTTGACATATATTCATGCTGTCATGTATGTATATAGAGTTACAACCTTGACATGTTAATTTTAAATACGCAAATATCGGCGGGGTCGTGCCCAATATGTCATATCTTATCTATATGTATTTATAAGCCTGTCTGCGAGTTAAATCATCAATTCATTTGGAGAGATCTATTTGAGTACAGGTAAGTCACTGTGTTCATGATGCTTATTGTCAAAGAATACGAATCAAGATACTGTAATAAGTTATGGTTGACGTAGTGGGAGGGGGACAACTTAAGCTCCCGGGTACAGAACGCTAGAGCAAGAAACATAACAAATTGTTTATATTAGCTTTGAACAAATAACTGTATTTTCATTTTACACCTAGCATTTGGAACAAATTAACGTCCAGCATTTCAGTACACGATGTTCTAATATAAATAATAATTGGATCCATGATTATCATCAAATTCCATATCACATCCATATTGTACTCCATCTGACATCGTTTTATTTTCCGGTCAAAAAGTTCCATATTTAAAATCCGTATTATACCGGAAGTAAAATTATCTTTAACAAGGTACGTTCAAAAAGTTCGTAGATTGTTGCAGCCCTTTCACTTGGTTCATAAAAACTTTGTTTAATTTTTGATTTTTTTTATCATTTACTCTGTTTTGTCCATAAGAATTTGGTGAGTGAAAGAACGCCCCACGCATACGGACAACTCGCCCTTAACTTACCATGTGAAGCAAACTGGGCAATGAAAATACATGTTTCTCATGGTTTCATTCATTTATTGTTAATTATGCATCATTAATATTTTTATATTTTCATTTTTTATTTTCAAAAGCCTTTTATCTTTGGTGTACTTTTATAGTTTCTAAAAAGTTACTCATAATACCTAAGCTATTTTTTATCTGTTGATTTTTGACAGTAAGTATAGTTATAGTGAATTAGTCTTTTGTATAAGTCAAAATACTACTTTACTTTTACGACAAATTATTTCACATTTATCGCCACTTTTTTTCATGTAACTAGCATCTAACATTCTCTAAAACCATTACTTTAACATTATACATGTCATGTTTGCTTTTTCTAAAGAAGTAAAAAATTATCTGTTTCTGAGACATGATGTGCCTTTAATGGAAAACTTGTTATTGTGTTATCAAGAAAAGATATAAAGGTTAACAGCCTATATAGACAATGTTTGAATGTCCTACAAGACTAAAATCGTCTTCCATAAGTTCCTACATATATCATAATTACTCTGATATCTAACTTGTAACAGCTAAATATTTTATAAGATATTAAATTTTAAATGTTCCAATATTCATAATTTTTATATGTTGGAAACCTTCATTACATACAAAATGAGATAATAAAAAGGTTAACTAGTTTAAAATTAATCTTATGTTTTGTTTTCTTTGCTTGTAGCATTCAATTCTTCAAAATGCAGTTTGCTATTGTGCTTATGGCACTTGTCGGTGTTTCCTATGGGTAAGTTGTGGAGGTAATGTTCGGTAAACTTCGCCATTTACCGTGGTTTACACACGGGGCTGCAAAAATATATGAAAAGTTGTCCGAGGACATCGTTCAATTTAAATTACATGTATTATATTTAAACTATCTACCCAGGTGTATCAGCCTACCGTACAGTTCATTTGTAAAAAAAACTATGTTATGGTTGGTAAATTGTAAAACTGTTTATAACGTAACTAAAATTTCACATACTGACTCTTTTAAAGATAACTTTTGCGCCTGTTCCGGTCAACTTTACTTACATTGATGCATGTTTCGCTCATTTAAATTTTTCAAAATTGCCAATAAAATAATGAGACAATTGATTTAACTGAAGAGTTTTTCCTTAACTACGAGTATAGTTCTAACGTCGAGTGTTGGACAGTACAACAGATCGCTGACAAGGTTTTCGAGCTCGCCGACGCAGATAATAATGGCATTGTTACAACGAACGAATTCAAGAACGAACTTCTCACAGATTGGGGATTTGCCAGTACGTAGAGTATTTTATATACCTAAAGTGACTATATATGCATGGTTAACTTCCCTTATATATGCGTAATTCACCATTTCGTAACGCCACCCTTTGACATTTTTATGGTGGCTGATTTGGAACGCTTTTGTACGTCGTGTTGGCGCTAGCGACAACAGGACAAAACGCCAAACGTCGCGTTGTCCGACTTTTGTCTTGTCGTCCTGTCGCAACGATGTACGCCAAACGGCACGTTGTTGTGCGGCGTGTTGTCGCAATGTCACATTGTCGCTCGATTCAAATCGAAGGATTGGCTTATGAGCCAAGCGACAGGGCGTATTGCGACAATGCGCCGCACAACAACGCGCCGTTTGGCGTTCTTCGCCAGAGACAGGACAACAAGATGACAGCGCGACAACGCTGCGAATGGCGATTTGTCGTGTTGTCGATAGCGACAAGACGAAAAAGCGATAGCGATATAGGTTGCGTTGTCGCTATTGACAACTCAACGCGCAATTAACCAAATCAGCCACCATATATTTCAGGTATGTATGTTTGTCTTTTAACAAAATTAAAAAATGATTCCACAAGCTTTTGTAGTCATTGTTACAATGGTCATTACATTTTACCTTCTGATTTAATAAAATAAGAGCGTTCTTTTACTATTTACGGCTAACTTCACTACCTAATTTGAAGACTGGATGCAAATGGTTATCTAGTTGTTGGGCTGACTTCTTGAGTGGTTAAATTTTGCGTGATCGGACTTTGATCTACTTGTCACAAAATTAACATGGTCATTTTCTGACAGATATTTTCTGGTAACGGTCAATATTACTACCAAATCTGAGTATTGTAGGACAAATAGGAATTAAATGACAAAAATGATAAAGATTTAATTATGTAACTACAGTTGAGCTATAAACCTTAAGACAACATTCCTTCATCGGAAGTACACATCCAATGTATTATAGCTTAATAAAACTCTTGTCACACAAAGGCAGGATTCTCACGGCGTCCAGGAAAAATGATGAACTCAGAGGCGGGCGCAGTGCGTAATCGACGCCGCAGCTTTGCAGTCGCATCGGCGGTCATATTGAACGCCGTCAATAGTAATGGTGAAAATGCTGTTTTTGTTGTTGTTGTTGTTGTTGATGATGATGATGATGATGATGATGATGATGATTATAATAATGGTAACGTGTTTCATTTTAGATGGATGCTTGTCGAGGAGTGACTTCACACACAATTGGCAGTTACACTTTCACGATACTGCCCAGAATGCCCATGCTTTCTTTGACAATTTAGACATGAACGTAGACCATAGTCTTTGCGAAACGGAGGTAGTTGTGGTTTTACTACCTTTTGACAATGTCGGTAAGTTACACACTTAATACCCGTCTTTAACAATCTTTTGCCAATGTCGGACAGTGGTATCATTTAAAGTTTATACCCATGTTTATCTACCTTTTGACATTGTCATAAATACTACCTTTATATCCATGTTTAATTATCTTTTACGACAGCAAATTGTAATCTTTATACCAAAGTTTTACTATATTTAGTCAATGTCAGTAAGTTGTCCATTTATAAGAACTTCTTTCATTTGTTTTAATTCAATAAACCCTTGTGATTTTTTTTCCAGTCCATGATTTTCAAATACAGCATCAGGAGATGGTTAATTTCATCCTTGCGGTAAGTCAGATTGGGCGTTTCCTTGTAAATTTGCAGTATTATTATATTTAAGATCCATGAATATCACAAATGGACTGCAAGACAGTTCTAAATTTGTAAATGAGAACAGGTTAGTGGTGTTCCGAATATAGTGAAGACTTCAACGTAGCAACATTGCATTGAAAATGCCGCCTATTATTAATATTTAATGCTTGTTACTAATTGTCGTTAAAAAATAGTTGGTACATAACAAACTATGTACAATTCAAAGCAGTTGTTTTTGTTGTTTATACTTACCATTCTAATTATATCAAGACGATTTATCAAACTGGTTTTTAAGGCAGCAGTTTGCGAGGATAATAATCTTAAACATAAATATCTCATGAAAAAAGGAATAGATATACATCTATACATTGTAGGTTACTCCTATAGGTCAATATCAAAGTTAATCAAACGCAAAATTTACATGTACATAAACGCTGTCTAAATGGTAGCTTACCAAGACAAGGTGCCATAAATTATTGCCATACATATTCCCAAAATGAAGCTTTACATGAAATGGCATGTAAATTTATGTACCCATTCGGAACATCTCGCCTTGTCCAAATTCCGGTCTGTCTTAAAATTTTCTAAAATTCTCTAGTGGTTCGGCATCCTGGTTAAAAAACAACAACATTGGATACATTAAACACATCCGAACTAACTTCGTAATATCCAGCAAATATTTTATATTATAATAACTTTGTAAAAACCAGATTAATCACCAGTACGATCATATCACGTTCTCTAATTTGAAACAAATACTGTCTTAGTAAAGAAGTGACTAAATGATAACATAACAAGGTTCATCATTATCCAGCTCAAACATAGCCGCGCCACGACAAAACCAACATAGTGCGTTCGCGAACAGTATGGATCCAGACCAGCCTGCGCATCTGCGCAGTCTGATCAGAATGCATGCTGTTCGCTATCAGTTTCTCAACTTGTATTAGGGTTTGTAAGCGGACAGCATTCATTCTGATCAGACGCGCAGACTGGTCTGTATCCATGTTGGTCGCAAACGCACTATGTTGGTTTTGTCATGGCTCGGCTCATTACTGTATTACTTTGGTAAATAAGGTCAAGTCAGTTGCTTCTTTAAGCTACTTCAAAATCAACAGAGGAATCCAATACAACAGTTTCAGCTTAATTTAAAAGTTTCCTTAAACTGTAGATATCTATAAAATGTATTATGTTCCATCCTCTCCAGGAATCTTTACGCAGGTTTGCCTTTCTTGGTTACTAAACTACTCGATTACGACAGTAGTGTAAGTTCGAAAGCCCACAACAATTTGAATTACAATTTGCATGAATCTAAACTCTCTTTTTTATTTATTTTGCAGAAACATCCCGACCCTCACCACAAACTCCACGGTTGTCATTAGATTTTGTATTCAATTTATAATGTACAACAAAATAAAACGTAATAATTCATCAACTTGTTTCTCCTTTCGCACGTGGCTTCATGTGTGCTTTCGTACTTAAATCAGTCACGGATACAGTGATTTTCGGTTGGAGGTTTTATTTGTTCGAATTGACAAAACAGTGTTGTAACCTTGCAATAATCTATAGATTATAATATTGTAAAATAATAATGCTATCCGTTTACTGAATACATGTATATTTTTTTCCAATCTGTTCGATAATATTAGACCAAATAGCCAAAACGACTTTTTAACACTGCTGCCGATAAGCCTTTGCCACAAGCCTAGCTAGAGCCTGGCAAACCTGTACATCATTGCAGTCTGATCAGTAATTATTAACTTGATATCCCTAATATTAATAATGGACTGTTCAAATGTAAGATGGACAAGTCCATTTACGAAGTTCAGCATGTTAGGTGTTTAAGCTTCAATATAAAACCAAATTTAAAATGACATAAACTGAGTCGCGGTTATGGTAATTAGAAGGAAAACTTTTTTTGTAATTTAACAAAATCACTGTTAATTCAGCTACACTTCTTTATATTTGATTGTTTTTTTCTTTTTACTACAATCTACTGGCAATATTTTAGGGCAAATTCAATCATTTTATATTGAATCAAAACCACGACCTTGCTGAAACAAAACGAAAACAATATTTGGAAGGTTTTTTTTGTTTTGTTTTGTTTTAGCAAAATATATATAACGTATGTGAAATATTCAAATTTTTATAATTCCTGGCCACTTTCCTGTTAATTGATAAGTTTCTGTCACCAAGAATGGCCATCTTACGGTCATACAGCCAAGTTATGGGTGACCTTTAGGAAAATTTATTACACATGAATATAAATATGACTCACAAATCATTTATAAAAATGGGGTTGTTGGTAAATATGAACCATAATTTATCTGTAAGTTTATGTATTCTATTATTGCAGTTCGAGCAAGGGATATATTATAAGTTTAGAAGCAAGCTACATAATGCTAGACCGTGACCAACTGGATGAGCTGCCCATGTCTGAGTCAAATGTTGGGGGTCTTTATGGGATTTAGTTATTTTGGTCGGTCCTGTGGTCGGTTTTGGAGTCGGTATACTAGATGACGAATATAATGCTAGTCTGTTTGAAATGACAATGTATGTAAGAGTCATTTCGTCACGTATTATTACACAAATATGTAACGACCTAGACTTGTGAATTACAATGTATATTTTAAGAAGATTTTTGACATCGAAATTTGATCAATTGTCTTTCTTCACATTTGACAGACTTGTTTAATCTTATATTTTCGGGTGGTCATTTTCCGTCAACTTGGATGGAGGGGATTATCATTCCATTGTTCAAAAAAGGTGACGAAAACGTTTTGGATAATTACAGGGGAATTACGTTAGTAAGCGTGTTATCAAAGATTTTTACGTCTGTAATAAATACTAGACTAACAGACTGGTGCGCGGCAAATGACATCATCACCGATTCGCAATTTGGATTTAAAAAAAGGTTTCTCTACAACAGACGCAATATTTTGTCTTCACGGATTAATTGAAAATAGTTTAAATTGTGGAAAACGTTTTTATGCAACATTCATTGATATGAAAAAATGCTTCGACAGCGTATATAGAAATGCACTGTGGCTTAAAATATATAAATTAGGTGTTAACGGTAAAATGTTAAGAATCGTGAGATCAATGTACGATCAAGTGAGGTGCCGTGTTAAACACTTAAATAAATTCTCCGAATTCATGGAAATACTAGTATGTCTAAAGCAAGGAGAAATATGTTCTCCATTATTCTGGTCAATGTTTGTAGAAGACTTAGAATTATACTTAAGCTCTCGTCCAGGCAGTGGTCTTGATTTCGGAGATATTACGTTAATTCTCTTCTCTACGCCGACGATATGGTTTTAATGTCTAACTCGATAGAAGGTCTTCAACAAAGTTTAAATGACCTTCACACATACTGTGATCGATGGGGATTAAAAGTGAACATTGACAAAACAAAAGTGATGGTATTTCGACGGAGGGGAGACTGAAAAATAGCGAACAATGGACTTATGACGGAAATCGTCTGGAGATAGTGGATGACTTTAATTACTTAGGCACGGTCTTTAATTCTAACGGTCGTTTTGATTCGAATGTACAAATGCTAGTTGGAAAATCGCTTAAAGCAATGAATACCTTAATATCAAATACTAAAAGAACTTTGATTTTACACCAAAAACTATGTGCAGCCTTTTTGACGCTTTTTGTGTTTCTATTTTAAATTATTCTGCTGAAGTATGGGGTTATACAAAATGTCAAGAAATGGAGAGAATACATCTTAAATTTTGCAAACATATTCTAAATGTTAAATTGTCCACTAGTAATGTTGGTGTATACGGTGAACTTGCACGTTTTCCTTTATATATTAATCGCTATATCAGAATTATTAAATTCTGGCTTAAAATTTTGAATACGAAAATTGCGTAATTAGAAAAATTTATGATTTGATGCTGGAAGATGAAAAAGGTAAACTGGGCTCATAACGTTAAGAAATTATTATATAGCTATGGATTCGGCTATATTTGGGAATCACCACAAAAATGTTGACATTAACTGTTTCATTACATGTTTTAGGCAGCGTTTAATAGATACTTTTGTGCAAGAACTGGAATAGTAGTTTGACTAACAATAGTGTTTTGTTTGTGTATAAGAATGTTAAACAAGACTTTGTGTATGAGGATTACCTGAGTGTTGTTAAATCAAAAAAGTGTAGACAAGTTTTAACAAAGTTTAGACTCTCTTCACATAAACTACTTATTGAGTCCGGTAGATACGGACAAAATAGGATAGAAAGGAGCGAGAGAGTTTGCGAAGTATGTGGATCAAATGACATTGAAGATGAATATCATTTTATTTTAACATGTACAAAGTATAAAAGTGTAAGAAAACGATATATAGACAATTATTTTTACGAACGTCCTAGTGTGTTTAAACTCACTCAGTTGTTTAAATCAAAGAATGTACACACTTTGAACAATCTAGCTTGCTATCTGAATTGTGCATTGAAAATAAGGAGTAATTTGTTAACATAGTCTCATTGTATAAATTATTTGAGTCTGTAATAGTATTATATTCCAAAGAAGTACTATAGTTTATTGCCTTTGTTTCAATATGATATTGCTCTAGAAATACTTAGTACTTCTCTTGCCGGGATAACAATTGTTCGATATCTTAAGAAAATAATTTAATTGTAATCCGACTTTGTATAAATAACCATTATATTATATCACTCTCATGATAAATAATTATGTACTGATGTGTATATATATTTATATAAGAATATTCAAGCTTTTGTAATGTTTATGTGATACCTTGGTATATACTGTATTTCTGTTAAGATGAGGAGCATATGCTCAAGTCTGAAAATAATAAAATATTTGTTCTGTTGTTGATCTGTCTTCATAATCACAACTTTTCAATTATACAAATGGAGCATCTGGGTTACATTTTAATCTTGCATTTAAAAAGACATAACTCCTACTCAAGAAAACTAAATGCCTTGCATTTAAATTTGAGCTTTAATAAAATGAGTAAAAGTATTTAATAAACTGGGACAAATATCAATCAAAGCACAGAAGGCGCTGAATTTGTATGGGTCTCAGAATGTCAGAAAGGTGAAGGTTATGAGATTATAAACCAATTTGTTTCTGTATAGCGCCACCAATGCTGTTTCCAGTGTTATGAATGAAGTAACTTGGCTATAATACTTATTGTAACACTGATTTTCAATTCAATGTTAATTGGCTTAAACAATTTAAAACAAAATCAGGAAAAAAAGTTGCTTTTACTGGGATTTGAACTCCAGACCTCTCGCATACTTAGCGAGCGTGTAAACTCCTCGATCACGGGAAAATTGAAAGATAAGAGGCTGAAGAAAACCACATTATTCTAAATTAGGGTTTGTAACCCTTATTCATTTCGAAATATTTTGTTCACGGTAAACCTGTTTTTAGCACTGATGTAAATAATCATGGAGCTTAATATAAGATAAGCATGTATGTCTATAAAGAATAACACAATATTAGAAACCTTCGACCAATCGGAAACTATTTTTTTCTTCCCCGAGTAGGCTTGAATATTAATGAGCCTGTCATTTGACAATCTTTACGCTGTGATCTCCCTTTAAATTTTTCGAAGTTAGTGTACATATAAAGGGAAGTAACCGCTTCGAGGAGTTTGGACTACTTTCGGTTTTTGCAAATAAGCACATCTGGGTCTGAAAAATTATTATTTCAAAATTTAAATAACTCATTCTCCCGTAAGTCATGAATTTCTCAACTTTATGAATGTATTTACATAGAAACAATTTAGATAACTTCTGTATCAGACAAATCGTGTCCAAAAAGTAAAGTCTAGTCAAAATTTATGTTATGTGTTAGTCAAATTGATTTCCTTATTATATAATTTTATGTTTCTATGTTTTGTTAATTACTTTTGATTAACTGTTCATTATATTGTTGATATATCATAACCTTATGCATATTATATGCCTTGGTATTGAATAAATCTTGAATCTTGAATCTTTGAATCTTGAATCTTGAAATTTCGCTACCATTATTTGTTTGGTCTGACGACCCAAACAAATAAAAAAATGGAAACTTGGTAATAAAATGTCAAATATTGTTAATCGGATCTAACATTTGTTTATTTCGATCTGTACAATTCCACAATCACTATGTAAACAAGACATGACAATATATTCAGACTCAATCTGTAAAATTTATGAGACATTAAAACAATTTAAGAATATGTGGTACATTGTAATTTATTCATATACATTGTAAATGTATCTTGTTTTTATGTTACTATTTTGCTCTGTCTCAATTATCCTGTATAAACAGGCTTGAAGTAGATCACTTAATGAAACTTATACTTAAGTGTTATTCAATTAGTAACCTTTTTTAGAAGGATTTTCTGAAGTGCTAAGAGAAACAGTGCCAAACTCCAATTAAATGTCCGTCGTAATTCTATGGCAACACTGCTACAAGTCACCCTCATCTGACGTATTAACGTTTTTTTCAATTTGCTGAATGTGATTTTTTGTGAATAATTCAATGCCAATAAGTGTTAATTAATTTAATCAACAAATGTTTAAACATGTATACATGTATATATACAATGTACATGTATATGGTAAACGAAATCTTTGTAATGTATGGAGGGGGGTGCCCTCGTGCCCTACATACCGGTACCTATGACGAGGGGAATTAAGATATCTTTAAAAAATGTTTTTAAATGTTTGTAAATTTCGTTGTTATAATCGGAGTATGTATATATACGAGTATGTTCAACCATATTACATTTACAATCACATCTTATAACACAGTACATAATAGTAATCTAACAAAATAAACACATACATAATATAATACAATTGAAGATATGATATGTTTCTGTACCAGAGATGAAATATGCGCCAGTCGTTCCCGAAGAAAAAAAATGAAACTTCTTTTCCGAACCCTGCCTCTTGTTTAGTATTACCCCGCCCCTTGTTAAGTATAACCACACCCCTTGTTTAGTATAAGAGTACTTAGTATTGATACTAATATTGATACTAATATTAAGATTATTAATTTTCATTTTGTATTTAAAGGTTAATTAAGATCTGACAACTAAAACAAATACATTTATTTTTCTGTTGTCCTCACATGACAGGATAACTGGATTTATACATTAATAGGTCTACTTGTATTTTTATCTCAACATTTTAAAAATATCAGTTGATTAGTTAACTGATACTATACAGAACATTGTTGTAAGTGTAGGTTTCTCGAACCGATTTACACTGCAGAAAGTGCGATAATTTTTGGTAGGTCATCCCTTGCCGTTCTCACGAGAAAAATCTGACAGTCCATTCAGCTTCTTCATCTGTTCCGGCACGTGCAGCTCACCATGATCCGATCTGTATCCCGTTCCCTCTAAAGTCACGTTTTCCCAATCAGGCCAAAAACGCTCTTTCATCCTATTTATGTAGTCCACTAAATTTGACAAATTTTCTGGAAAGAAGAAAAATGTTGTAAAAAATATATCGTGAGCCTCGCGCAAAATGGTCCTTAAGTTTTGTTTTACTTTCTTTCTACTAACATTATGGCGTTCCCGTTGCAACGGAAAAAATAAATAATACTTAGCGCATGCGTGTTCTGTGTAGGGACGAAAGCGAGTTCGAATCATATACGCAATTTTATAACAAACAACTTAAAAGCTATTTGAAAAAAAAATCAGTGTCGAGTGGAACATCATTTCTTTATGTTGCTTTTGAACTTGCACATTACATATACATGTATAGAATTTGTGATACAAGTACACTTTTTGACAATTTTGTTCACTAAAATGTTACGGTAATGGAAAATTTGTACAAATAAAATGAAATAAACAAGAGCCAAAGCAGAAAGTTATGTTTGATTGGAATTGGCAAATATTTGGAATTATTTTTCATTCGCCTTTGATTGTTTCGTTAAGGGCGTTTTGAGATTTATGACAGTTTTCCTGGTGCCGGTAATGATAGTTAACGGCGCGTTTTGCGAAGTAGTTAGGACAGGCTTATGATAATCACCAGCTTTACAACATAATATCCTCCTTGCACTACATCATTGAGTTTGTAAGATCATTTAAATAAGTAAAAACCACTAAAATCGTTTTTCTGTATATTTAATTTTATCACCTTTTATGAGTTTCAACATGCATTCATAGGATATATCGTTGTTAAATATTTGGTTCGTTTTGCTGGTAAGTCTGTGGCGATAAATTAAAAACAACTGTCCAATACCTTACCTTTAAGATAGACCTGGTGTCTAGACCCCGGCATGTGCCAGTATATTTGAGCTATCATACCAAACACTGCGCAGTCCACTTCTGACGGTTCGTCGCCCATCAAAAACTTCTTGCTACCTGAAATAAATGAACCACAAAGTATATAGATGTACATGTTAAGTATAAAAATAATCATGTAACAAAAGACAGAAAAGAAATGAAACACAATGAATTACAGTATACATCTATTCAAGAAATTATTTACATAAAAACCGTCATTTGTTTATTTATTCAAGCAAATATCTAGACGAAAGAAAAGAAATCCGTGCTGCATTTGCACCAAAGCTTCCTTCAAGGACCCCTATACAAACTTTTTCCATTGGCATACATTTTTTCATCTTCAGTGGTTCTCATCTTATTTCGCACACAGACACCAAGGGCAAATATATCAATAAACTTTTTTAAGATCAGAGAAAAATAGGATCCCAAAAGAACATCCAAAACGACAATATTGGAAATGTTGTCGGTTCATGGCAAGCTAACGTCTAAGACCACCACCTTCCCAGCATCGGCTTGAGCAGAATTCAACATCAAAACACATTTAGATCTAGTACCAACCGCAGATGTGTTCATATGGAGGTTATCATGGAACCTACACTGTGACTTGTTAGTGCCATTCCATAAAAAGCCGCGTATGGTCCCCAAGGTAAAAGAATGCGTGAAAACAATGAACGAAGCTAAATAACACGGACTTTTGAAATAATTAGAGGTTTTGAAGTCTGCATATCACAGATATGACAACAAAGGGAAAGTAGGCAACATATCCTTAGTTCAAAGTAAGATACTGTAACCACCCAGCTAGAAAAAGATCAAACAGAAAGAACTGAAAGTATCAAAAACATGCATACACAACAAAAATGTCGCGCTCAACGATATTCGTGGATCTAAAATATGACAAAGCTTTTAAATATCAATGCTGGAGTCCCTCAGAAGTCTATCTTAGGCCCTTTGGATTTTCTTATATTCATTTATCACTAATTTTCAAGCAAATGTTCGGACTATATGCTGACGACACCAGCCTCTATACAAATGTCGAAGATCCATATTTCTCTGCATCAAACTTTAAAAATGTCATTTGGTTCGGAAATTACGATTGTCTCATTTAATCCTTCAAGCCTTTGAAAATAAAAAGTGTTTTAAGTGTTTTGTTCTCAATAAAACGAAAGAATGGTGCATATCCTTGTCGTTGACATTTGTAATGCTCATGAGCACAGACACTCAGAATAATGATAAATGGGTGTTTGCATGGAATTGCTACATGTCAAATACACATGACTGCTTTAATGTTTTTACTATATTAACTGACCTCAATGGTTGGCCAATTTTGACCCCAGTGGCATGAATATAGTTTTATAGGGGACCACAAGGTGATGCTACATACCAAATGACCGTATGTTGTATCTTCGTAGGATTTTTAAGACATGTTAACTAAATGCCTTTGTAGAGAAAGGAGATTCCGTTCTAATCTTCCTCTTGAATACAAAATGTATGATTTGTATTGTAAATGTATATGCATGTTTTCATATGTTTGTAATATATTGTAATTTCGCATAAAAAGACTCATATGCCTTTTTGAATACAATTCATACAACTTAAGTTACCTTTGAGATAGGCCAGTTCTGACGTACCAAGGGACATGATTTATACAATTTTTATAGAGAACTACAAAATGATGGTACAATGTATATACAAAACATTTAAGCTATGGGTAATGTCGTTTAAGAGAGAAAGACTTTCACTCAAGATATGTTCACTGTTTACACAAATCTATATAGTCGCTGATATGTTCACTGTTTACACAAGTCTATAGAGTCGCCACCTCATCGTCCATGGTAAGTGTCTCTACTATAGAATAAGATCAAGACACAACACCCGTTTACTATTGGCAGTAGGTAAAATGCACGTCTCAAACTTGAAAGCTATTCACTAAATTTTATATTACACAAAAGAAGTTTAACTGTCTTCTTTAAGTATAAGAGTTGCTATTGAAATTGTCTCTCTTTCTTCTCTGTTGTATTAGATAAGGACTTTTTATCGACCTTTTATTATCATGTCGATTTTGTTTTTCTCTGGCAATAATTAACACTGCATGCCATATTGCTTGAAAATTGTAACGTTTCAATGATGATATTTAAATGATTTGTTATAAAACCATGCTATGTACACAATGTACATTTCGCACTTATTGATGAACATATATTATTGCAGTACTAAATAATGATTTAGAAGCCTATATATATAGTTGTTCAAGATTATGCAACTTTCTTCCATCTGTTGATGTAATAATAGAATTAACTTTTAATGGTTATCATAATATTTACATACAAATATAACATTTGCATAAATATAGCGATTTATTTCACCTAGAATAATGTGTTTATGTTCCACAGCTCAAATTCAAAAAAAAATGACAGTAAAAACTGCTGTATATTTTTAATGGATTAACGGACCACAGTCAGAATCTTCTCAACTGTTTGCTTACTTCGAGCCTTCATTTTATATATGAATACTTATTCAACGTCACTACTCCTTTATTTTTGACGACTTTCATAATGTGTCCTGGGGCATATTGTCTGTATGTGCGATATCATCATTTGGCAGAATTATGACCCTTTTTTCCACATATGTTATATACTGGCGAAAAACCTGGTTTTGTGACAATTCATGGTCACTTGCTATAGGTAACCTATAGATCTGTCAAAATACACACAGTTTCCCCACTGCTTCTCGAACGTTAATATAAATCTCAAAAGAAGTACTGATGTTTTAAAAAATAAATATTCAACATGTATTTAATCAATTAAAAGAAATGAGAATTCCTTATTTCTCACTAGCTAAGTTTATTTGATCACTTTATATTGTATCGTAATAATATCAACATAGAAATAAGACGTTAATTTCGTGAAATACATAGCTGCCGCATTGTATAGCACTTATATGTAGTTATCACTTGCAAGCATATATGGAAAAATCACGATGATCTATCAAAGTAATTATAATACATGTTAAAATATAGAGGTTAATATGAATGATTCATGCCTAATATCAATGTTCTATGCTGGTTTGGAGATTTTTCCGGTTTTCACTATTTATATTTGTTTACAACTGTGACCCTAGAAAAAGAGAGCCATGAAAGCCCTATATCGCTCACCAGACAATAAACAGTGTTAAGGGGCAGCTTATTGTGGCACAGACATCAGGACAGCATGCAAGTCAATTGATATCAAAGTTCAAAGCTCCGTCTGAACTTGTGCACAGTCCAATTTTCAATTTCCTAAAATATCTAGGTCAGTAAGGTCACTAGGTCAAAATCTAAGTAATTTGATATCAAACATTTACTAGTATAATATTGGCATAATTAGCTTCGGATAGAGTCTTAAGTTCAACGATGTAGCTCTTAAAAGAAGAAAGTAGGTCTATGTCAACCGATACCAAAGTTTACTTCTGTATCTGAAATTGTGGACAAAGTCCAAATTCCATATATGAAATTTTATCCAATATTGACTCCAGGGCTATAATCTGAATAAACTTGGTTGAAGTTTACTAGAAAATGTTAAATGCCAAAAATCTTAAGTCTCTAGCCTATGTGGTTTTAAAGGAGAGGATTGTTAATGTTTTGCAAGAAACATACAAAGACTAAAACACGTTCCCGGTGCGGGTCCATTTTGATTCCAAAGCTGTAAATAGAACACTCTTGTAGACAATGGCTCGTGGAAAATATCTGAACCCTAGGCCTTGTGGTTTTTGAGAAAACGATTTTTTTAAGCTTTATTCTATTTTGTTTTTTCGTTTTTCAATTGGTTGCGATAAAAAACAGATTTCCTCATTGCATTTATTCTTTGAACAACTATGGTAATCCTTCACCCTAGGAAAAAATCTGCCAAGTTTGGTTGAAATTGAAAGTGTGTTTCTTTGTAAAATGGTTTTAGAAGTTTGTTTTATAATCCATATTACAGACGCAGAAAATAGTTGTATGCCACCACATCGCAAAAGGTGCGGTAGCATATAACTGAGAAAAACTGTTGCTATCACAACCATGCTTCATTGTTGTAAATAGTTTTTTTTTTCAATTACAGCTTGTAACTTAAACAGTATTAAGTATTCTATATCGTAAGCAGGTGTATACTTGAAAACTAATCTGTCATATAGTGAATCATTAAAAATATTTTTACGAGAGTAAATGACTTATTATTGAAACGAGGGCAAGTATTTTTGTTTCACACAACTTGCTGTTCATGTTCGATTTTTCAATCGAATAAATTATTTTAAAGTTTTATCATTATTGATTTCGTCTACCTAATGACAACAGACTATGCTATTCTGGGATGCGTTTCATACAAAGTCCTAAGTCTGAACCAAAACTGAGACAATTTTGCGTTTCAAAGAAAATGTTACGACTCCTATTAATGTCTCAATACTGATGGGCATGAACACATTATCAGGGTCTGTCATTGGATTCCGTAACTTGCTCAGCAGAATATACATTTATTTATAGTCTAAAGTATTTGACTGAAGATAAAAATGTTTAAGTTAGTTCTTAAATTGTTTTTTATGTCCTTAGACTAAGGATAAACTTAGGACTTTCTATGAAACGCAGAGCCCTGATATTTTCACGAATATCACTGCGAACAAATGACGGAGTAGTAACCCCTGAAATTAGCATTGGACGGTGACTTAAATCATATTACACGTAATAAGCACAAGGTGTATTTCAGACTTTTGTTTTTTAGCTTTGGTCATGAATAGATAGATATACCTACCTAAAAAACTTGAAAGGGCATTCATATCCTGCATTGCTACATCCCATACTTCATCTTTTGAATGCCGACCGATACCGTGTCCCCAAGTCTGTTTAGCCAATGCTCTGCGCAGCAATGTCACGGTCAGCCAGAGTTTAAACCCTCTGTATGGTATCACGGTTTTCACGGGTTCAAGATTATCACCAAACATCTCTATACACATAGTCCTTGAATGTAAGAAATGAGTTGACTCAAAATTGTAGAAAAATGGAACTAAAATGGCGATGGGATTTTATCAAAGTACTGAAGTACAAAAGAATTGTCTCGTTTTAGGAACTTATGAGTAGGTTTCTATTTGACAACGATGTACACATAAATAATGTAACTAAAACAGCATGTAGTATATAACTGCGAATAAATGAGAGGGAAGAAGAGGACCAACCAATTATTGAATGTGCTAGCTTCGTAAAATAACCCATCCGGGTTATCAAAGTCAGTTAAAATAAATGAGGAGAAAATTGTCTGGGAGTGGAATGGTCTAGTGTTCTCGCAAAATATTGTTCTAACTATACAACAAGAGACACAGTTGACCTTTATCACTGACACTTATATTTTCAAAAATATTTTTCCGAAATAATACCGTCATAAATCTGCTGACGAACCACAAGTCCCTGTGATGACGTGCAAAAGGGTTTCGTGTTTCAAACCTATCTCTTTTTACCCAGCAGATTTAATTTGGCAATCAACTATACAGTAACTTTGCACCGGTACTTTAACTACATGTCTAAAATTTGTTATTAAAACAGTAACATACCAATACAGGTTTTCTTCAGTTAGTTTTAAGAACGCTCTCGCTACAGCCTTGTCATCCTCAGACAAGTTGATGTTTGAATCCACTCCAAACTTTTTCTTTATAAACTCGATGGCAAACTGACTATCAGGGATGGCCTGACCATTCACCTCAATCCAAGGAGTCTTTCCTTTACTCGAGAAACGTGCCGCGTGGTCATTCTAGCAGTCAAAAAAAGTAAAATTACTTTCAAACAAGTTGTGTCAATTTTACTCTTTTTTTTATTATAGTACAATCATGTAATTGAGACAAAGAATAAATGTAACATAGCACTCTTATTCTAATAAAATAAACAATATCTTCAAAAAAACAAAGAAATACATTATACAGCGCCTTTTCTAAAGTATCCGATTGCTAAAGCCATCTGATCCAATTAATTGCTGGTATGTAAATGATTAAAATCATGTTTGGTTAAATTGGTGTAATAGATACGACATATAGTATTATAATAAATGATCTTTATATGTAGGTATAACAGACGCACTATGTACGGTATTTTTGCCATCCGAAGAAAAGTTTCTAGCTTCATCGGAAATGGTGAGAAACTTGGTGCACGCGGTCCCCGACCAACCTGGTACAGAACCACAACATCTTTCGGGGCTTGAATCTTGTTTGCTATTCTGAAATTAAGTTGATTATATGCGCTGGATACACGACATAAAAGAGCTCTATAATCTTAAATCTAATACGTAATATGAAACATAATTATGGCTGATGCAACTCTTGTTCTTGATTCTAAAGACAAGTAGTCATGCATCACCGTGACCTTGGCCTCAAAATATATGACCTCAAAAACAATAGTGGTTACCTTGTATTCATAAATAAATAACTTCCACACCAAATCTATTCACTAGTATTCTCTAGTTATATTTACATAAATGCTAACAATATAAGCATCACATGTGTCTTTGTCATAAGCTATTATCATACCAAATATGTAAAATGTAGAAATTACCGTTAAAAAAATCTAAATTATAACATAAAGCCTTATCATATAGTCGCGAAAAGGCAGGCGGAAGATCAAGGTCAAATCATTCGAATACTGGGTTTAAAAAGAAACACGCCTAAGATAATGTTATTCAAGCAAGCCCGCATACTAGTAGCTCTGTCGGATTGAGCGCTAGACTTATAATCTCTACATTGTGGGTTCGATTCTCGGGCTGGCCAACCAGTCTTTCGGATAAAACTTAAAATCGAAGTCCCATGTATCGTTGCTTAAACACTTGGCACACTAAAGAACCAGGGAAAGCTTCTGAAAATGGGCATCTTTCTGTATCTGTATTTTTGGACTATCCTGTAAAATCAAAAATGACTAAATAAATACTCTTCTGGAAGACTCGTCCATATGTGGTGGCGAGTATAAATAAACTCAAATACACACAATAATGCTGTCGATACCACCTTTAAGGCATATATGAGACAGTCGGCAAGGGCGCAAATAGTGTGGGCCTTATGGTAAACTTCGGCGCCCTGCATAAAAAAACATTAAAGAACAAAAAAAAAACAACGCCGAAACTTAAAATGTATATAACACCTATATGCTGGTACTTATAGACATTCGTGGAGCTTTAACTGATTATAATACTAATCATTTACACATATGTATAACTTTGTTTCTCTTTCTCATTCGTTGCTATGGAAAATCGTATTGTAAAAAGGTCTATACGTGGAAATTATTATTTATAACGATATTTCTTTTCTATTGTAACATAATTATATTTGTTGAAGAAATGAAGTCGCATACATGTCCAAATAGGGTGGATAGTAAATAAACGGATTTTGTATAAAGTTCTCGTCCGTTGACAACAACGCTTTAAATGAATTCTTTATTAAATTTTCTTGGTGTTTACACAGTTAAAAGGACATTGACCGTGACTATATGCAGGTTAACTGACCAAACTGTTGTCTTGTGACCTGAACTTTGCATTTAGACATATTTAACCTTTTCTGTTTCCATTGAAAAAAACTGACTGATAAAAACACAGTGGAAAGGGGCGGGTGAATAGCGATTCACTAAACATTGCAGTCACAGTTGCCACATATTTCATAAGTGTCTTGCTGTTTTGTCAATAATATGCTTTTCTATCCATATTGTTACATTATATAATTGTTTTATACATGTATATATATAAGGAACGTGATAATAGGATTGGTAAAAACGGAAATTGTTATGTACTGTATGTTTTTCACAAGCTGGTCAATGATTACGAGAACTGTCGAGCATTTATTACATATTTAGCCCAGACTTAAGGATTTTTTAAATACATGTACATGCATTTGGTTTCGTCACACATACAAATCTTTTAAATCATGTAACATTTTGTTTTATTTAAAACTTTCTTTCTAAATGACATTTAAAAAAGTCAGTCAGCTAAGCCGGCCGGCTTACAGCAATTTATCGAAATATGACAATATTTAAAAGAAAAAAAATCCGTCTATTAATTAAGGTTTTTGCTCGAAGTATTACGTTACAGAGTAAAACGTTTTCCCTGCCTAACCTGATAGAAAATGGTCTGCTGTAAAGGAAAATATTGGTAAAAATGATTCCAAAATTGGTAGATTTTTCCATACATAGAAAATACCAAATATCGATGCAACCAGAGATGTAGATATAACATGTTAATTATCTATGTCTCTGATGCAACCTAGTTTTACTATCGCAAAATGTCAATATCCGTACCACTTTTTTACTGTTTGACATAAAACGTGTACAATGATGTGACTGCTGTAGTATACAAAATAATTTTGAAAAAAAAAAAAGAAAAAAAAAAAAGAATGATTGCAATATGATAACCCTACTTAAAATAGCAGCATGATATGTCGATATATTCTGTTTACGAACAGTGTTCATTTGTATTACATTTCAGAGCCATTCTATAAGAGAATCGACTATTATAAGACTTATGGAAATACTATTTCATACTTTAGCCAATCTTCCACTGCCCAAAAATATAACATACATTTCATACCTGTATTTATAGTAATAAAATCCAAAAGTAGCTAAAGCAAGAATAACACAAACAACTGCGATTGTAAAGAACATATTTTTTGGGTTTCATTCAATTAAAGAGCGCAATTTAACTTAATTCAATATTCACGTGTATGTTTTAGTAATGAATTGTGGGAAAGAAGGCGGAGCGTACACAGCAATCAAAACAGGATATGGTTTAGACCAGACGATTTAATTGGCAGGGGTCTCATTATGAAAAAATTCATACCACCTTTAAATCAAATTACCCGTTGTAATCAATTTGTAACCATCATTAAAAATAAACAATTGAAATAAAATTTAGTTATCACATTATTGCCTGTATGAATGACAGTTATTAAAAAGCCAATAATAGAGGTGTACAACCTTTGTTACAATGGACTATTCCATTCAATTTGCACACATTTTCGTGAGAGTGGAAAGGTAAAACAGTGGAAAAGATGAGCTAAACACTTATTAGAGATATTTTGAGAAACTTCTGTGATGTGCTTGAATATATTTATTTTTATGTGATTCTTTAACTGGATACGACTTGTTAAAATGGGTAAATATATTATTTTTAACACTTGTAGCGCTTACCGGCGAATCGGATGCTAAATTCCGAAGTAGGTCACGGCAACTTCCGGATATATCAGTATAAACAACACATTTCATTTTCTATAAATCATATTAAGCTAATAGTCTTTCAAAAATCCAAGTCCTGTTTTAAAAAAGGGTGTCAGTGGACATGCATTTTAGAGTACCCTGTCAGTTGATGTTGGAAATGAATTCAAGATGGCGCCCATTGATGCTGGGAGTATAAAAGATAGAATTCCACGAATTCTTGGTTATCATTAATTTTTTTGATCCATGATATAGAAATGAAATTTGTATTGCCTTTGAAAAAGTACGTTTTAAATAGTATTAGAATATCAGGTATGTGAATCTTAATTACAAATCATGAAAGAAATAAACACTGATAAAAATATTTATCATTAGAGTCAAAACTATGTTTATCTAAGATTAGTCAATTAAGATAAAGACCCTATAGTAGCAATTTGATGTTTGATTTTGTTTGTTACTCATGTCATTTTCACAGTGCTGGTATACACTATATTTTATAATAATCCAAATGTACATGGTGAAGAAATTTGCCAGATACATTCAATTTACTTTTATGTTTAAGAAAAAATAGTTGTTTTCTGTATGAAGGAATATCTGACAAGATTTTGACATTTATAAACAAAAAAGGTGTTGACTCTGTGACAAGGACAAAGTTAGGGAACCTGACAATAGTTGATGATACAACTTCTTCATGATTTTGTTTTAATATCTTGAAAAAACTTAAGGGATTCATTTTTGTAAAAGAACAAAAACATTTTAAATAGTGGTTTACCAAGTGTAGATAATATGTGATTACAGTATCTTTGGAAGAATTCTTTTAATATACGGCCTTGTATTAAAAACTTGCTTATAAATGCTAACTTAGAGATTTTAAAATTACTGTATAATCATTAACATTTTTAATATTATAAGTAGGTGAACTTCTCTTTAAGATAAGTGCTATGTACTCCTGTTAATACTCATTTTTATTTTGTAATAACATTAATGTTGTATTGGATTTACTTTGCTTACTTTTAACACTCAGTAGTAAGATGTCCACTAGCACTGGCATTGATGAGTAACTGTATGCTAACTATGATATATAAATGTAACCTGTGTATCGTTTTCTGTTTATCACTGGTATATTGTATCCTCCATGTTATGTTGTATTTGGTTGGTATTCGCCTAACTGTTGTGTCGTCGTTTGTTTGCCTAACTGTGGTAATGTTTTGTATAGTCTGTTTCGTATGAGAGGTCACTGTAAGTTGAAAGGTTGTATGAATGTGTTCACTAATATTTCACGTGCATGACCCTAAAATCCCCGCGAAACATTTTCTTGCTTAAGTAAAATATTTCCCTTCGCCAGTTCCGCATTATACGAGTAACTGATAACTTACTTTACAGTATAGTTGTTGATAAAAGTAGTTACTTATTATAGTAAACTTGAACATCATTTATGGAAAGTTCTTGTATGCTGATCCTGGTAAGAATTTATATGTTTCTAATGTCATATTTATTCTTTTCCATTGATGAATTGGATGAAATGTGTAATTTTATTATTTTGTAAATCAATTATTTGTAATTCCTTTGTATTTTGTTTGTAGGCTCGTTTTTGTATGTCCGACAATAAAATGATGAAATAGAAGCAAGTCTTCAATCATTTATCCCCGGTTACATAAATAAATTTATGATTTTGACTAATTTTATCATGTGGTGGTCAGGTTAACGTCTTCCCAGAATATTACTATGTATCATTGATTACAGATAAGATAATTTATAGTGAGTGTTTGTTTTAGTTCATTACAGTCATTTCTATCTACAATCAAGCTGTGAACATATGGTTCTGATAAGAATGTACTCTATTTCTAGGATGCTGAAAAAGATGCATGCAATATGTAGACTTCCAGCCCTCTAACCTGTACCTTCTACCCTTTATAAATAAATCATATAAGGCTGTGTATGATAAAGGTGTGTGTATACATACACAATACAGCAGAGTATTCATACATGTGTTTTTATGTGTTACTTCAGTCACCTTATTATGATGGGTAAATAATTGTCAAGTCAATCAAAGAATTGTATGTCATTGACATGCATAACTCATATTATAAATGTCAGCATGTCACTGTGTTTGCATATATTTGGTTGTTGTTGGTATTATAAACTAGTCAGGGCATATATATACTACTAGTTTGATATTTGTTCAGTCACTTGTAAAGTGTGTCAAGAAATTTCTGGTAATATGATAAAAGTTTGAACTATTTCCCTTACATTAAAAGGACTGACAGTCTTGAGCAAGTATAATAATGGCAGTCTGATTTTTGTTATGCATTCTTTTGTTTTTCATCTCCTGTTTCTAGTTTATACAGTGCTTACTGTTGTTATGAGCCTAGATACAGCGTTTACTGCAGTTCTAGATGTATTATTAATAGTGTAAATTTATTGATTTATTTAAAAACATAAGTCTATTATGCAATTTAAATGCTGAACTTTTTAGTTAAAAGAGCACTAGTAATTACTTTATCTTTAGTATATCATGTATTGTAATATAAATGTGTTATAAAAATTTACTAGAGTATAGCTAGAGTATAGTTAAACGCATTTTATATCCAGTTTTATTGTCTATTAAGTGTACCATTGTAATGGGAAACCTCAGTATGATCAGTAATAAATGTAATTCATATTTAATGGGAATTGATCTCCTGGGAACTCTTTAATTACACTGTTTTATTTTTTTATGCATTATTACATATAAATGAGTCTGTCTTCGGTAGTATTTTTTGTAGTATAATAGTTAATACTTAGTTTATTGTACAGGCTGGAATTTCTGACTGTTCCATACAAATTACAGCATCTTTATAGTACTAACTTTGGTGATATAATTTGTAACATGTCTTCATTGAATTGACTATTTTATTAACTTTTTTCTGCTTACTGTGGTGAATATAATTCTTCTTTGAATTAACTATTTTTGCATAATTGCACACATGTTTATGTACCATAAATTGTAAAATATCAAGTAGAATTCAAACAATTATATAAAGTTAGCAAATATTTTATATATAAAGAAAAACAATTGATTAAATAGTACATCTTAAATATTTTTCTATATGAATGAGCTTTAGAAGTATTAGTACAATATAAAAACAAACCAATGCAGACTTCATTTTTTATTACTTTAATATGATTAAATAATAGGTACTAGTAGCGAATCTGAGAATACTCTATCATTTTGAGAAATGTTTTATAGCTCCAGTGTCAAATTTACTGACAATAATTATGAATGTTTCAGTGGCAGCCAAGGACCTATTTGGTATACCTATATTTTACCTACAATTCATTATGACTATAATCGACATAAAGGATCTTTCAATAACACTCCATGGTTTACCTACAATTCATTATGACTATAAACGACATAAAGGATCTTTCAATAACACTCCATGGTTTACCTACAATTCATTATGACTATAAACTACATAAAGGATCTTTCAATAACACTCCATGGTTAACCTACAATTCATTATGACTATAAACGACATAAAGGAACTTTCTATAACACTATATGGCATAACAGGGTAACAAGATCAAGCTTTATAAGTTTAAATCCTGATGTTTAACAGAACCTGTCAAGCCATTAATTTGGTGGTGTTTTTTTTATCTATTTTAAGTAAGAAATCATATATATCCATCTTATCTTGCAAAAAAACAGCTGATCAGCTGAGTTTAATAAATCTCCCAGTTATTTCTACCATTCATCATTCCAGTAGACAGACTGCTGCACCATGTAATGAATGCATATTGATTATTAACTTATAATTGTAAAGTGCAGACTGGTGCCACAGTCTGTTAGAGTGGTATTATGACAGTATGGATTTTGGAGTGCTATTACTGGGATGTGTGTTTATATAATGCACAGTCTGTACCTAAGAATGATATTATTAAATGGTAGAATAATATATAAGACCAGCATAGATGAATTGCAATTCATATCTTAAATGTATGATATCAAGATTTTTTTTTTTGTTAAGCTTTGGCAATGTCCAAGTGATTTGATTTTGTGATTTCTATATAGTGAAGAAAGTCCTGTGTTAACAAATGTAGTAAGACTCAAATAACCAAAGATGCCTTTAATGGTTGCCTTGCAAAATAAATATAATTATATTAAATGTAAAGAAAAGAAAAAGAAGGAAAAATAGTGTCATGCTGTATTACTATTAGTCTTGTTTGAATCAAAACTTCTGCTGAATTTCATACAAAGTATTTAATGGTGACATCAGTGATGTAACTTTCATGCTTGTACAAACTGGTATCTCACAGAGCATTATCAAAGTATTATATAAAATGAAAATTAAAAATAAGGTAAATTAGATAAGTTATGCATGTAATACCATTCATTGTGACATTGATGCTCCGAGTTTGATATCAAAACCATTATCTTTCCAATTTATGTATATCTTTTGAAATATACTTACAGATATATTTTTTATTTACAACCATTCTTTTAATCATTGAACCACATTCTTACGGGCCAACTCTTTTTTCATTGATAAGGACTTGATTTGACGTTTAGTAAACAATGGTTTTATAAATAGTTGTACCTATCAGAATGGGTAAAATTGTTCAATAGGTACCGTTTCAAATTAAATGGCCTTCCCGATTTAAATAAGGTTTAAAGGTTTCAATTCCAGAGTTGTAAAGTTTCTTTAATACCCTTGAGTAGAGTCATTATTCCTTGTTTTACCATAGCTAGGATTTAAAGTTATTTTGACTGTAAAAATATGCAGAAATAAACCGAACTGAAATTGGATTTTCATTCTAGCTCTGTACAAATATTTGAATGGGAAATAATTAAACATTGCATTGGAATTGATTATCGCCTCTGGCTTTGGATTTCCTTATTTATTCAGGTACAGGTTTTTTGTTGAAATTAGATTGAGAATCAAAACATGATTTCCCTAGTTATGTTTTAGTCCATACAATGTAGCAGTGTATACAAACTTGTGTAACTGTTTCATGCTGAATCTACTGCTGCATCTACAATGTACCTTTCTGTACTGTTATTCATAATGAAAAAGGGAAAAAGAATATATTTTCATGGTATTAAATATGTTTATAGTTTGATTTTAAGACTGTTAAGATCATACACTATTCTGTAAGGATACAGTGAATGGTGGAGGAAGACCCTGGATGCCCCACCGTGCATTATTCCAGTCATAAATCATGAGCAAGCATGTGACTAGAACCAAGAAAAATCTCTTTGATTACAGGAATATTTTAATGTTACAATTTGTTACAAAATTGACTTGAACTGTATTATCATTGGGCATAATCTGAGCTACATCCTATTTTGTGAATAAATCAGATGTTCTAGGTAAGCAATATATGAGTCATCGTAATTGTACAGTGTAAACTTATATAATATCACTTCATAACAAGGCAAATTTAAATTTTTCCAAGGACATTATAAGTGTACCCATGTAGATGACTTTATAATCATATCTACATGCACATATATATAATATTTATTGGCCTTGAGTTTGTTTCTTAGGTCATGCAGCCCTGGTTATATATATTGTTTTGTATTGCTGGTTACCAGTATATCTCTGGCTTTTAAATCTGAAAATAGAGTTCCCAACATGGAAAGTGCTCACTTTTGTTTTAATATTTTTACCAGTTTAAAAAAAAACTGTTTTCCAATGTTAAGTAAATTAAATGATAGCTTTTATAATGCTTTGTTATAACTTACACAATGTAGACACATGTATAATCTCTATATATTACACCAGACTATAGTCTTTCAATTATTGTAGTTATTATATGGACTTGCATTAATTGGCTTTATTAATTGGATAGCATGGAATTTTTATACAAACATGTGTAATTACATGTTACATGAACTTTATACCATGTCATACTTAAGATACTTTGATAACTTAATTGAAATTTAATCACCTTGTCAGGCAACATTTGATGGTTTAAATTATAATTTTTCCATTTTTTATGAGAAAATGTAAAAAAAAAACAATAATAAAATAGTTCACTATCAGACACAAGATTATTAAAAGGCAAACACTTTCATTTGTGATTACACTGAATAAGTTTGGAAATGATTGACACTTTAATAAAGGTTTTCATGGGGTGCGTCAATGAAATAGTCAATAAAATAATGGTTTGTAAGATGTGTTTTCATTGGACACAGTGTATGGTTCTGTCTCCATATTGAAAGGTACCACACAGAGTTTAACTGATCAATAATGGCCATTATATGCTATTTTTGTCAATATTTATCTGGATTTAATGCACAAATGCGGTAATTCAGATAAACCGTAATAAGATTAGGTTTTTTTTAATAAAGTAAAAGCAATATTTGCGTGACTTTTACAGATGAATAAGTCACAAAAGCATAACACGGCTTAAAACTTTGATCAAACAGCAAGATTTGCTGGCAACCTTGTTACATGACCTCAATAATTCTCTAGTTGATGAGGTGTCCTCGGATACATGGCTATTTTCATTAATATTTATACAAGATGTGATTTGTTTGTTTTTTGTGTACCTGAACATACATTTCAGTGTTAGAAGAAGTGTATATTAATTGTTACATGTCACATACCTGTACATGTAGATATTATCATGTAAATTTACAAAATCAATTTTCTTAAAGGCCCATTATGGCACAGAAATAGATACATTTTTACTCCTTTAGAAAGGGCAGTCGCAAGCATTTATAATGGATTTAAACCATGTTAGATGCTTGGTACCTGAAGAAATTCACATTAAACTTTTAATGTGAAAGTATTTGTCAGAAAAGTAGATGTAGCAAAATGTTTTCAAAATAGTATTTTGACTTCCATGCAAAATACTAAATCACCACAAATGTATAACTGTCCTTATTGCCAAGAAGGTAAAGAAGAAAAAAATGTTCAGGTTATTAGGCTGATGAGTAACATTTTGGAAACTTGAATAGTACAGCCAAAATAAAACTAAAATAAAAGCATTTCTAGGGCATAATAGGCCTTTAATAGTATTCAGTATCTTTTTCTCAATAAATGTGTTGAAAGGTGTACATATTTAAAGGCATAATGAATTTTTCTCCTTTCATTAGCATAAACTGAAGTCACCTAGGTTGTTTTTGTTTTGTTTTTATTACCAATAAATGTTCTGGTGTCAGAATTTTTGACAATTTGATGAATTGGTTTAATGCTGAATTTTAGTGCTGATTAATTTATTGCAAATCAGCATACTAATTATTTAATATTTTAGTTTATTTGTGGTAACTTTATGTCAATAACTTTCTATAAATTAAAGAATAATTTACAGCATTTAAATGTATGTTTTGTTAAACTTTTAATACACTAATGATGAACTGAATACTCAATAATTGTTGGGTTAAACTCTTAATATAATGTGGTGTTACTGTAGAACTTTCAGCATTGATTATGTTGTGTAGAACTCTCAACATAATGTTGTTTACAACTTTCAGCATAATGTTGTGTAGAACTGTCAACATAATGTTGTGTAGAACCATCAACACAATGTTTTGTTGAACTCTTCATGTATGTTGTGTTGAACTTTTCATATATGTTGTCTTAAACTCACAACATAATGTTGTGCTGAAATTTCAACATAATGTTGTGCTGAACTCTCAACATAATGTTGTGCTGAACTCTTCATATACATGTATGTTGTCCTGTCTTGTGATAATTACTCAAGAATTTTTTATCCTAAAGGTATACAGTTATAAGACAGTATCAGTGTAATCATGAATTCTTTCAAAAAGGAAAGTGTAATATTCTTCAAGATAACTATGAGTATAAATTCACAAAGAAATTGATTCACAGATATTAGCAACACATTAAATACACACTAAAAACAACAGTTTGCTGATTTGTATGTTGTGTTGAACATTTCAACTTATATACATTGCTTTTGAATTCTCAATGAAATGTTCTGGTGAACTCTAGATATATGTTATGTAGAACAGTTCTCAATATATGTTTTCTTAGACAAATGATGTAAATAATACATATTCTTTGAAATAATTAGCTGTAGAAGACACCTGATGTCTTTAAATACAATCCTTATATCCATTTTTAAATCGTAATATAAATCAAAGTTTGAATACCACCTGATTTGATATTGTAGTACATGCAATTACTTATAGGTATCCCCTTTGTTTTTGTCTATCCTATATAATATTTGATATTCTGTTCTGTATAAGGTCTAAGGTCATGCGACAGTTCAAAGTTATTTAGTTAAATATTTTTCATCTTGCAGATGTTATATCTATCTGTAGATAATGTTTTTGAAAAAATCATTGAAAAGTCAGGAACCTCTTGATTTCTGAAGTTTTTTTGTATGCATAATAATCTAATGCAAATAGATAAATAAACTTAATTTGAATCACCTGTCAAGTTGTTATCTAGTAAACAATGACAAGTACCAAGTGGCGTTTATATTTTATATATTTTATTTGTCATATATACTTCAAGAACCTTGTAATTTATTTAAATAAGTATTTCAATAGACACACATAGGTTTTGCCTGTTTAAGTTAAACCAATACTTAATTATAGCTGAAAAAAAAATTAATTGTACAAAATTGAAGGTGTTAACTGTTATGCATGTAAGCTGTTGAATGTACATATGAATCTTACGCAATTTGTTTGTTAATTGTACATGTAGGAAAATCAAGATATTTTCTTCAAAAGAAGAAGTTTTGGCAGTGAAAATGTACTGGTTTTCAATAATTTGTGAATCGTTGCTTTCAGGAATCCATTAAGGGGATATATTCCATTGGTACCGAGTGTTCCCCATGTCTCCATGTTGATTAGAATTTAAATAGGTGGCTGGCCCATTTCTTATTTGATAGAAAGAGTTTTATCAGCTTGGATTAGTTTTGGTTTTAAATTTATCTACATCACTTTGTATGCCATATGACCTTCATAATGCTGTGTGATAAGGAACTCCAAAATTTAATATAATGGATTAGTGACTTTCAGGAACTAGTGAAAACTGAAAACTAGTGAAATTCTGCTGTCATTTTCAGAATATATATGTAGATAATTGATATTTATGCAGGCACCAGTATAGAGTCTGTTTAGACTGTGCCGCAAGTCTTTGTTGTTTGCTCATAGTTGAAGAATTAAGTATTTGTCATGACAGGTTAAATCATACGGCCTTATATAAATGGTTATATTGCAAACAACAGTTTATATAGGGTCATATAACCTGTCAGGAAGATTTATAACGAATCCATAATTAATGCAGCAAAATTTTTTTTTAAGAGGAAAAAGTGAGATTCTTTTATATTAACTGCAGCCCTGTAAAATTATAACACTATATAAATCATTAAATGTCACAATTATTCAGTGAAAAGCGATGTTACAAACATGCAGTATTATAAGTAGTGTTTAAATTGCACTTTTCTCTACTATTATACTGACAAGATTAAAGATAAATGTCACAATAAAGTATTACCATTGAGGTTATCTCTAAGATAACTTATTGCTTTTAAAATTAATTATGTAAACCAATATGATGTTTATTTCTCTATTACATGGATTATGTGGTGAAATGTGATAAAAGTTACAGTTTAACAAATATATTAAGTTTGTCCCATTGACACACTGGTCCACTGACACACTGATGATGCACCCAGATATCCTACCAAAGAAACACCCAGTACATGATCTCATTAAAAACTAGCTTTTCTGTGTTTCTTTGTGTAAATATAGCTCGCATGACCACTAGAAATTGCTACAATGTACATTGTATGAAGTTGACTGATTCCATATTCTACATGTATGTTTTTTGCAAAAGAAAGTTATGGCACCAATTGAGAGCTATGACAAGCTGCCAGACTGATCATCTGTGCAGTCTGATTCATATTAGCAATATAGCGGTACTGTTTCATTTTCTAAAGCAGAGAAAAATTATTGAGATAAATGTGTTCCGATTTAGAGCAATTTAGTATTTTATATTCTGATTCAGGTCAAGGTCAAACGAAGGCCTCCAAGCGCCGTGAGAGTAACGGGGAGCAGGGCCCATCACCAAAGAAGGAAGCAAAGAAATCTCCAAAGAAGTCAAGGGGATCGAAAGGGTCATCTAGTACGTCAAGGTCACCAAGTAGCGAGTCACAGCTTAAAGGTCAAATGCAAATAGAAGAGAGGGAAGCCTCTCCAACTAGAAGATTGGGACCTTCATCTCAATCTCAAGGTGTGAATGGTGAACAAAATGGTGTGGAAGACGTTAAAACTATATTAAGTAAATCTCCTCCAAAACCGAAACGGACATATGAGGTGGAATTTATAGAACCAGAAAAAGAAAATGTGCCTGATGGAATGGATGAATTAGATGTTTCCGAAATTCGTAAAGTTGAATCTAGTCCTACAAAAACTTCTTTTAAAATGAATGGTGAACATGAACCTTTTACCCCTGTTAAAGCAAGTGATTTAAATCATGTTCCCCAGGCAACGTCCACACCAGCCCCTAATGGAATATTGAGTACGGGAACGGCACGGCAGCTGAGTTCTGGCAGATATAGTAAGTAATGAATTTCAATAGAACCTACATAGTAATTTCTACTGACTAAATTCCATGAATGCTTAAGCAGTAACAGCAGGCATACACTACCATATGTTTCCTTTTCACAATTTTGATACAATTTTTCCCCATACAAACAACAGGTTCGTACCCTTTCACAACTTTGAAAAATGATTTGGTTAGAATTTCTGTATTAATTTACATGTGTATTCACTGAAAATGACAAACTACACCATCTGAACATGACAGTGTTACATTTTCAATTGAAAAGTTAAGTGTTTTAAAAAGATCAAGTGAACATCAGTTTAGTGAATATAATAATATATTATAAAACAGATTAATTTTGTGAAAATGATACATGTTCATGTGTTCCTAACAAAACTGCTGATATCAAATTACACAATTTAGAATTGTATTGGGTCATCAGTTCCTTCATCTAGCATTATTTTCAATCACAGCTATAATTATGGTGACGTTTTAAATTTAGCATGGCAAACAGTATAGGGCTAGGCCCGGCTGCATATCCAACAATCTGTGCAGTCAGTCTAAGTACTGTTGGTACAGGTACAATCATGTATGATACTTATACAGTACCTCAATTTTTTACCCTGAAATTGAAATCCTAGGCTGCTGCAAATTCATACCAGGCAAAATCTGGTTTATACAAATTTGCTGGTTAAAGATGGTTACTCATACTGATACTCTCTAGAGTACTAAGATACCAGATCAAGGGGCCTGTATGGATGAGTGGTAAGGGTAACTTATGCCCACTACAAATGACTGTTGATTTAGGTCCACTCATGTCTGGAAACTATTTGGCTACATTTACGTACATTTGTAGCTTATTATGAATATAAGGCTTGCAATGGAGGGACACCTAAAGGTCCACCCCTTTAATCAAAGCTTAAAATCATCAAATGTAGCAATGTTTGAGTGATATTAAACCCAACTCAAAAAGGCAAAAGAAAAGAATAGGTAATAAGCTGGTCTAGTTAATTTAGATTTCTATTTTGATTCTAGTTATGTTTTTGGGGAAAGTTAGGAGAGAAAGTTATTGTTTGTAGATAAGTGTCCTGATAATGCTGGTTACATCTGTTACAATGCTTGCCAGATCATTCTGCTCTCTATCAGAAACCTGTCAAATAAACTAATGAAAACTATTACATAATGATGTATTGCTCTGGGAAATGTACAGAGTCATAAGATAAGATGAACACTGAATGAAATTGGTGCTTTATGGTTGAAGTTTTTTGCAACGCTTTTCTGTGTTGTAGAAGATCAATGACAGCATAATTTTATTTGAAATTTCTGTGCTTTCTGGGTTTCAATCTTTCCTTAATGGTTGATTAAATCTTGTTCTAAGCCAAAACCATTATTGATTGGTCACTATTAACCCTTTTACTTAATATAAACTAATTAATTAGTCTTTGCCACCAGTATAGAGCCAGGCCAGCCTGCACATCCATGCAGTCTATCCAAGAATAGGGTGGAGTGGGGGGGGAGGGGGTGCAACAGAGTTTTTAAGCAGCATGTCTCCAGATTCATATGTTACTTTTCATGAAAAGTTTTAAAATATATTGAAAAATAAAACATTTAATATTAAACAAAGAAAGTAATTAACAGGTTGCAAACAGCACTTACAAGGTCAAAATATGCAAAAATGCCCTTGCCGTGTTAGTCACGCAGTAGAAATATGGCGATAAATACTGCAAAATCAGTCATTAACAGCACATAACATGAAAATTATTACTTGACCCTTGAACCTTTTTACTTTTCTTAAAATCTAAGTAAATTTTCCTCAAATATGATTTTCTTGAAATGTTTTGTCTCATCCATGGAGCATGCAGCTTTAAAGTACCTTGCCATGGTTTTGTTCATGTTAGTTAATATTCTTACAACATGTGCACTGCTTATATGAATGTGTAGTTAATATATTTTTATAGGATTCAACAAAGAATTTATACCTCCAACCAGCAAATAGTACATTTTATTGTTTATCTAAATTTTATGTTATGATTATGTTAAGTGTGTAAGGTAAGTCATCATATCCTACATGCCTGTATATCCTGGTTACTGTACAAAGATCAGGTGAGTGACGACAAATATTAACCTTGTCCTAGTACGTCAGATATTTTAACACTGTATTATATAGTGAGACATTTCTCCAGTTATGCCCCTACCACATTAGAATGTTGCTCTTCATATAGACAGTTTGACTGCTTCACCCACATCACTGTTGCTAGAATTTAAATTCCAATCCTCTCCTGGCATTTCTTGTAATACAGGTGATGAGATCAGAAAATTTGCGACCAGACCATCAATATACCTTTAACATTTTTTGTAGATGTGATAAAAAAATAAGTAATTCTGCACCAGTTGTATGTATGTATAATAGGAGTTTTTAAATTTTGTTGAAATTAACAATTAACAAGTATCTAAATTAATTTATTATTAACCTGAAAGGCAAAGATTTATAAGCATAAAAGGCAAAGAACTATTAGCCCAAAAGGAAGAGATTTATTAGCCTGAATTACCAGTATATTATAATTTTATAACTTAAAACTCTAAAACTTTTCAGGTGAGTGATACTGACCAAAATAATTCTTGTAGTTTTTCAATTGGGGTAACTTGGCAACCTTTCATAATCATGATAATGAGCTTAATTATATAATTTTTCTTCACAATTTCCTTGCTAATGCCATGCATGCTTGTAAAAATAAAAATTGTTATTCAAGATAATGTTCAGGTAAATACCAGAGAGATGGGAAAGTGGATTCCAAGCTTGCTTGGGGTGATTTTATGTTTTTGTAGAAGCACTTTCCTGACTGATAAACCAATTACGGTCAATTAACTGGCAACTTTCCTAGTTATAACAACTGTCTGTGTTTACAAAATACCATACATCTATTTGTGTATGTCCTGTATCATGAAATGCCTTCTTTATGTTGTACATTGTATACCTCTGTAGGTATTTCATTTGAAACTGATGTAAGGAATTTGTTCTCACATGTTTCTGTTGTAAAGGTATTTTAGTTGTTAATTAAACATTGTACATCTATAATAGTAGCAATCAGTCTTGTAACTGTTCTTAAATTTGTTTAGGTTCTTGACTGTTGGGCCATGGCTAAAATGTGTAAGGTCACTGGCTCAGAATCACTCCCCCCATGATCATGTGGGTTGAAATCCCACAAGGGATTTCTTCCTGTGCAGAAATTATGCAGCAACTTAAGGAAATGTGGGTGTTTTTTGTGACTTTACTAAAATTATGTAGTCTTCCAACAGTAAAGCTAGAAAGGTTTTCATAGTGTTAGTTTTAGTATGTATGGTTAGAACAATAGGGTAGACTATAATTATAATCACTCTACACATATGTTTTACAATACAGGTTTAGTGGTATTAACAATTATATAAGCAGTCTGCTGTGTATAATACTTAAGGTATATGGGGCGTCCGTGGCTGTGTGGTTAAGGTCGTTGACTTCAAACCACTTGCCCCTCACCGCTGTGGGTTCGAATCCCTACAGGGACTTTGGATTCTTTCTTGTGAGGAAGCTATCCAGCTAGCTTACGGAACATCGATAATTCTACTCAGGTGCCCGTTTGTGCCTGAAATAATGCACGGAAGGGCACCTGAGGTTTTCCTCCACCAGTAAAACTAGAACGTCGCGATATGACCTATACTGTGTCGATGTGACGTAAAACCCAAACAAACAAACAAACAAAACTTAAGGTATGCTCATAATGCCCATTGCTACTGGGCTAAGCTTGTACATGTCCATCTAATTTAACTGAGCTCTTTACTGCTAGGTGCTCAATTTTAGTAAATCACCTTATGATACAACAGTATACAATATGTACAGTTTCAGACTCTAAGGATAAGCCCATTTACACGAATGCAGTTTCAGACCTCAAGGATAAGCCCATTTACACAAAATGAGTGACAGATGCAGTTTCAGACTCCAAGGATAAGCCAGTTTACACAAATACAGTTTCAGACTCCAAGGTTAAGCCCATTACACAAATACAGTTTCAGACTCCAAGGATAAGCCCATTTACACAAATACAGTTTCAGACTCGAAGGTTAAGACCATTTACACAAATACAGTTTCAGACTCCAAGGATAAGCCCATTTACACAAATACAGTTTCAGACTCCAAGGATAAGCCCATTTACACAAATACAGTTTCAGACTCCAAGGATAAGCCCATTTACACAAATACAGTTTCAGACTCCAAGGATAAGCCCATTTACACAAATACTGTTTCAGACTCTAAGGATAAGCCCATTTACACAAATACAGTTTCAGACTCCAATGTTAAGACCATTTACACAAATACAGTTTCAGACTCCAAGGTTAAGCCCATTTACACAAATGCAGTTTCAGACTCCAAGGATAAGCCCATTTACACAAATACTGTGGAATACATGTTTATGTTCAGATGAGCATTATTAAGTTTTATAGTAGATATAATCAATTAATTGTCATATTTTTTTTGAGTTTTATTGATATTTTTAATATTTAAAACAAAAACACCAGAATGACAATGCTTTATGATAAAACTGTGATAAATTTGAGTAAAGCGTCACTTTTACAGTATCATTTGATGCATTTATTTGTCTCTTGAGGGAAATAGCCTATTATAGTATCATATCATATGCTATTAAATCATCAATTTCATGCTAGAAATTTGTATCTGTCTCATAGTTGATCTGCAGTTATGTTACTTTTACACTATTGTGACAAATAATGAAATTGAAAGCTATTGCAAACTAAGCAATTCATGACAGAATTTCAACACCAGACTTTCCATATTTCATTAAATTTTCATGTTGGAATGTAGGAATTTTGTACAATTGAGCAGTCATGTTCACAGTTATATTTCATACAATATACCGACTGTAACCACAATGGAATTGCCTGTATCACATTGAAATAGGACCCGTCCAGTTTGTTTGTGAAATAGGACCCGTCCAGTTTGTTTGTGAAATAGGACCTGTCCAGTTTGTTTGCTAGCTTTTTAAGCCGGGAGTGGAATGGGGGGGGGGGGGGGTTAACGCATTTGGTCATAACTTTGCGGATGGTCTACTTAACAAGCTTTTCTGGAACCTACCCAATCTGTATTTATCTATTTCTCAGCAAGTGTCACATAATTTCTGAATCATCAATGAGAGACAAATGACCACAGGACTCAATGTCCTAGATCAATTGTCACATTGAAATTTCATCTCCCTCGAGGGTCTAGCGAGGACCTGTCCGAATATTTAAAGAAAATCAACAAGAAACTCGAAATCAAAATAAATTTAAAGCTATGTGTGGTCTTTGTTGATGGTTGCTTTTGTTTAATAGAAAAAAAGCCTCAGAAGAAAAGGAAAATTGAAATAATAAAGGCCTAAATGTGTGACACAGTTCTGTTTATATGGCCTTTATTTGGTTTAACTGTAAATACTTGAATTGCAGCCAGTATATAGCAGATTCTTAAAATGTGAAGAAACACTGCCTAGCAAAATACTGGGGGACATAGATATTCAATGAGTCATATGAAAATGTTACTCATAGGAAAAAAAACAACATTATAATTTATTTTTTCTTTATTCAGATATAAACAAATCAAAACATTAAACTTCAAATAAACATCAAAATTGATAGATATTATGCATGTAAGCTAGGCTTTAACCAAAATTAAAAGACAGAATATTTATAGATTTGTTTGTAAGGGGTTAATAAAAAAAACATTTTCAACAAGTTTTAAAACACTCCAGTAGGGCTACAGGAACAATATGTTAATCATCTCTTTTATTAGTTTATTACAAAATTACATTGAGGTATTTCTGAGGTATTTCTATACATTATGCTTAATTGCTGATGATAGTTCATTTAATGTTTGAAGATTGATAGTGAAAATAATATGTTTGAAGATTCAAACCTTTTCAAAAAATAAAAAATCGAGACAAATCCAAATTCTCAGTGGCCTTAAAATTTTCACAAAGGAAAATGTAACGCTAAAACCAATCTGAATTTGGATGATGTTGAGTTTGGAATTGACAATTAGATGAGGGGAATTCATTCATCAAATTACTTGAAAGTACTGATAGAAGGTTATTTTTTCAATTTAAAAAAAAATTATGCATGATAATCTATATAGTTTGCACTTTAGGGGGGACAAATTCAGGTACGAATGAAGTCATCCAATAAAGCATTTTGACCTAAAGGTAGTTTTCGTATAAGGGTTATGAATAATTTGCTATGCATTTTAGATGTTAATAAGTTTGATAGACAAGGGATTTCTATGTGTTTGAAACAATTATAAGTATTATTGGATTATTTTCCCATAAGACACACTCAAATTGTTGTTTTATTTTCCATGAAACTGTATTGAAGAGATCTATAACATTATGCATCCCGGTATTTGGTTTTGGATTACTTAAATGGCATTGAACTACATAAATTGTTAGTTTAGGCCATGGTGCAATTGGAAATGAGGACATAGGAAGGCGAGATGTCAATTAGTAGGAAGGCTGTTATGCTTGATTCTTTACTATTGGCATACTTAATTATTGTAGCGTGTTTGTCACTGCCTTTTCATTAAAAGGACCAAACATGTCTTATCATCAAGTCTGCCTTTTATATACAGTAAAATGTCAAAATCCAGAGGCCATTCTTGAAGCTTTACCAAAATCATTGTCTTTCCTATTTATATATTTTGATACTTTACTCATTTATCAGAGTATGTTTAGAAAACACTCATGAAAATAATCAACAAACAGAAGCCATTAAACAGGTAAATGCCCTCATTCTTCATTGTCAGAGAAACCTGGTTCTGTTAAATACATAACACCATCCCCCCAATCACCCTTTCATCATATTATGAAATAGTTAGCTTAGAAATAACTACATGAATTATGGCAGCACAGACTTAATTTCTACCTATTTTCTCTCTGTACTTGAAGGTTCATAGAAAATCTGGAATGTTACAATAATAAACAGCTCATCTCTCTTGGAATTTGTAAATAATCTCCCTTATGTTTATGTTAAATTGCTATACAAAATCCATGGTTTTCTCTGAAACTATACTACCAAATATAATACAACACTGTTATTGTGTACTTTGGTGTCATCACTTGTTATTAGGTTTCATAGTTATAAGTATTGTTAGCAAAATTAAATTGGTTATCAGTTTCTTTTCTTTTTCCAGTTCAATCATTGTAACATTTCTAATATGAATCAAGCTTTTTTCACATCTGTCTCATTATTACTATGATTTATGTTATTTAACATGACCCTTGATTTAAAGAACTTAAAATTATTCTAGAAAGACAAGAAATAATAGCTAAAATTGCTAATTGGGAAAACTGCATGATTTTAAGAAAATAACAATTGGGAGGAGGCCTTTTATAGGCCTCTGTTGTTTTAATAAGGCGAAAAATCACTGACTTAAGATTAATGCTAAAATGATAAGGGTTCATAGCCAGTTCTAAGAATGGAGCTTTTGTAATGAGATGTTGACAGTAACTGTTGTAAATTGTCATTTCCATCTGTTGTTATTAATCATTAGGCTCCACTCTACAAAAGTTATATAAATAGATTCAGTTTAATGCAAAAGTAGCTAGCCGCATGAGCTTAAAATTATATACTGTAAAGATGAAATCTTTAAAAGTTATCTTCTTAAAAATTACAATGCCAAGAGTTTAAGATATTTGGCATGTATATGCAGCAGCATGACCTCAGGCAGTCCACAAAAGTTAAATACGTTATGGCCCCTTATGGTCAAATGGGCCACCCCCTGGGCATAATTTTTACATAAATTATGTGGGAAAACACAATTATATCTACCAGTGACTAAAAGAGCTTTCAGGTGAGCACCTAGGTATGATCATGGCTCTCTTGTTATTCAGAAACTTTCAATTACTTTAATTTTTTTCTGTGTTGAATTCATTTACTTTGGCATCAAATTCCATGAAATCTATTCTTGTAGATGTTCACATCAAAAAAGTTGGGCAAAATTTCAGCTCTGAAGTGATTGATTACAGAGAGGAAAAAAGAGGTTGTAGTTCATGAAACTTCTAGACATAATGTTGAACAAGGGCAAGCTTTAACATCAATAGGTTTTTTTACACCAATAGGGTTTTCAGCTTGTTTTTTGTAGGTTTTTTAGCGGAATGGGGGAGGAGAGGATTTATTTTGGAAAGAATTGTATTAAAATAAACATGATGAAGAAAAGCTAGGTTTTTAATTGTGAAAAGTGTCAGAGACTGTTGACATTCGTTATTTGTACCATTGTAGGATCCCACAGTACACATTTTGTATATATACAACATTTCATATTAACTGTTACTGAGGATGTATTTGTATATGTTGAGGAGAAGAATGAAAGTCATCCTTGTGATCTCTATCTAAATGGAATTTTGGATGAAACACTTGTCATGAAGAAGTAGTTAGTTTTTAAAAGGGGTATAGTGACACACCATTGATGTTCGACCCGAGTTTGCACCTTAGTAGAAAAAACTTACCATACATAAGCTTTGTACACTTTTTAAGCTTTTTAAGACTCATCATAATATTGATTTTTTTAATTGATAAAGCTATTTTTGTTATTACAGGTGATGATGATCACACGGATGTTAGTGACGACGAGGCATATGCTTCTGAACAACAGGTAAGTTACATCCGTTCTGGGCTTCCATTTCTAAAAAGCCGAGGCTTGCTAATCTATTTAGGTTGTGTTTGAGTGTTTCTTTTTTCTAAGCCCTGTTTATTTGTGTGATATTTGGATGAAAAGGCATGAAAGTGAAAAACATTCAATTATTATGTAAAAGAAATGAAAATATTTTTTGTTTTATAAATTTTCATTAAGCAAGGCATATACACTACCCTTAAGAGTTTTGAAAGTGTTTCCAAAGTTTGTTCTTTTGTACAAATGTAGTTCTGTTTTTTTTCTTCTTTTTTTCTTTTTGCTGTCTTTTAAAGTTATAATTTACAGTCTTAAGAACATGTTAAAATTTGTTCTAGTTAATAGCTTTGCCAATTTTAACCAATTTGTTTCCTACATTGTAAGATCTTTATCTGCAGGTTTTCATGCTGTAAATATTATTTTGAAATTGGACCCAGCTTTAATAACATTAGTCTTCCTTATTATGCCCCCATTTCGAAGAAAAGGGGGTATATTGCTTTGCACTTGTCGGTCCGTCGGTCCGTCGGTCCGTAGACCAAATGGTTTCCGAGTGATAACTAAAGAACCCTTAGGCCTAGGAACTTCAAACTTGGTATGGTGATTGGTCATGACCAGTAGATGACCCCTATTGATTTTGGGGTCAAGGGTTCAAAGGTCAAGGTCACATTGACCTTGAAAGCAAAAACGGTTTCCGATCAATAACTAAAGAACCTTAAGGCCTAGGAACTTCAAACTTGGTATGGTGATTGGTCATGACCAGTAGATGACCCCTATTGATTTTGGGGTCAAGGGGTCAAAGGTCAAGGTCACATTGACCTTGAAAGTAGAAACGGTTTCCGATCAATAACTAAAGAACCTTAAGGCCTAGGAACTTCAAACTTGGTATGGTGATTGGTCATGATCAGTAGATGACCCCTATTGATTTTGGGGTCAAGGGGCAAAGGTCAAGGTCACATTGACCTTGTAAGCAAAAACGGTTTCCGATCAATAACTAAAGAACCTTAAGGCCTAGGAACTTCAAACTTGGTATGGTGATTGGTCATGATCAGTAGATGACCCCTATTGATTTTGGGGTCAAGGGGTCAAAGGTCAAGGTCACATTGACCTTGAAAGCAAAAACGGTTTCCGATCAATAACTAAAGAACCTTAAGGCCTAGGAACTTCAAACTTGGTATGGTGATTGGTCATGACCAGTAGATGACCCCTATTGATTTTGGGGTCAAGGGGCCAAAGTTCAAGGTCACATTGACCTTAAAAGCAAAAACGGTTTCCGATCAATAACTAAAGAACCTTAAGGCGTAGGAACTTCAAACTTGGTATGGTGATTGGTCATGATCAGTAGATGGCCCCTATTGATTTTTGGGGTCAAGGGGTCAAAGGTCAAGGTCACATTGACCTTTTAAGCAAAAAACGGTTTCCCATCAATAACTAAAGAACCTAAAGGCCTAGGAACTTCAAACTTGGTAATGGTGATTGGTCATGATCAGTAGATGACCCTATTGATTTTGGGGTCAAGGGTCAAAGGTCAAGGTCACATTGACCTTGTAGGTAAAAACGGTTTCCAATCAATAACTGAAGAACCTTAAGGCCTAGGAACTTCAAACTTGGTATGGTGATTGGTTATGACCAATCAGATGACCCCCTATTGATTTTGGGGTTAAGGGGTCAAAGGTCAAGGTCACATTGACCTTGTAGGTAAAAACGGTTTCCGATCAATAATGAAAGAACCCTTAGGCCTAGGGACTTCAGACTTGAGATGGTGATTGGTCATGATCAGTAGATGACCCCTATGGATTTTGGGGTCAAAGGGTCAAAGGTCAAGGTCACATTGACCTCTTAGGTAAAAAACGGTTTCCGATCAATAACTAAAGAACCCTTAGGCCTAGGAACTTCAAACTTGGTATGGTGATTGGTCATGACCAGCAGATGACCCCTATTGATTTTGGGGTGTTAAGGGGTTAAAGGGCAAGGTCACATTGACCTTGTAGGTAAAAATGCTTTCCGATCAATAACTTAAGAACCCTTTGCCTAGGAACTTCAAACTTGGTATGGTGATTGGTCATGACCAGCAGATGACCTATTGATTTTGGGGTCAAGGGGTCAAAGGTCAAGGTCACATTGACCTTGTAGGTAAAAACGGTTTCCGATCAATTTACTAAAAACGCTTAGGCCTAGAACTTCAACCTTTGTGTGATGATTGGTCATGACCAGCAGATGACCCCTATTGAGTTTTAGGTGAAGGGTCAAAGGTCAAGGTCACATTGACCTTGTAAGTAAAAACGGTTTCTGATCAATAACTCAAGAACACTTAGGCCTAGGAACTTCAAACTTGGTTATGGTGATTTGTCATGACCAGCAGATTACTCCTATTGATTTTGGGATTAAGGGGTCAAAGGTCAAGGTCACAATGACCTTGTAAGTAAAAACGGTTTCTGATCAATAACTAAAGAACGCTTCGGCCTAGGAACTTCAAACTTGGCATGGTGATTGGTCATGACCAGCAGATGACCCCTATTGATTTTGGGTCAAAGGTCAAGGTCACATTGACCTTGTATGTTAAAACGGTTTCCGATCAATAATAAGAGAACCCTTAGGCCTAGGAACTTCAACCTAGGCATGGTGATTGGTCATGACCAGCAGATGACCCCTATTGATTTTGGGGTCAAGGGGTCAAGGTCACATTGACCTTGTAGGTAAAAACGGTTTCTGATCAATTTACTAAAAACGCCTAGGCCTAGGAACTTCAAACTTTGTATGATGATTGGTCGTGACCAGCAGATGACCCCTATTGAGTTTTGGGTCAAGGGGTCAAAGTCATGACCAGTAGATACTTTATAACCCTTATTAATTGTTTGATCACTGGGTCAGAAGTCATGCATAATACCTTATCACATGACTAATTGGCTGCTGATAGGGGGCATACATGTTTTACAAACATATCTTGTTTTCACTGTTCTTACAAGAAAAAAAAGTCTAGAAATCATTAGAATTCTTCTGGGTAAATTTATTGATGTTTTCTTCAGGTTAGACATAATTTTGTATACATGAATACTTAAATCATCTTAATGCAATATTTAGCTCGCAGGTTAAACATATTTGTATGCATGAATACTTAAATGCAATTTTTAGCTCGCTTACTTTAAGTACAAAGTTACAGAAGTAACTAGAATTGGGAACATTATTGTAATGATTATTGTTTCTCTTAAAGCTCATCATCTATTTCCCTCTAGCAATTTCCATAACTAATTAACGGTACATTAATGAAGACATTAAAGTATTGACTGTAGTCATACAATATTTGAAGGTTTTTGTACTTTTCATTGTAATGTAGGAAATGCTGTATTCAAAATATCAAGTAAATTCTGTTTCAGTTTATTATTACAACATTATACTTGAAGAAATGAGATTATTATTACATGTGCCCTAGGTATTACATAATAATTATGTTGTACAACATATAAAATTTGATTTTTCAAATTTCAAAAATTGATACTTGTTTTAGCTCACCTGAACACAAAATGAATTATTCAGAGGTGATCATAAGAGTGATGGCCAGTCTTAGTAATACCTTGTTATCCACAAGTTCTTCAGACAACATTTTCCCTTGTAGCTGAGGGGTTGCCTTAAGGCATCAGAATTGTAGCCACTGTTTATCCCTGCGTGATAGTGAGAGAGACTAAATGGATTCGAATTACTGGAGTCCATGCATCTCTTAGCTCCAGCAGGTGATGTGGATTTGACCCCTGGTGTTGCTTTAAGTTTGTAACTCCAGAGGTTAGCCAAAATCATCTTTCCTGTTTCAATGCCTAAATTGTGTTAATGTGTCTTTAAAATCAAAAGAACAAAATGAAAACTGACATCTCCTTTTGAGATTTTGAGAATCTTCTCTTGCAGAAACTATATTTGGCATGTTGCAGGTACCTTGTTTGTCCTTCACAAAGTATCATTTCCTGGCCCTAGTGTGACCCAATCACTTATTTCTGCTTTGAGGTCTCACTTTTAATGATCTAAGTTGAGCAATTTTTGCATCATCATTGCCCATTTGGGTTTTTGTGGGGATTTTTGTGGAAAAAAAACCCTGAAAAAATGTACATGTTTGTATTAGTTGGTAATACATAATTATATATATGATGTTCTTCAGATCAAAGGTTTTCTTTTTTACAGCAATTATTTCAGACAAATATTTACTGTGAATAAATTTTTCAAGCGGCGCACATTAACATTTCAAGTTCTGATCTTAAAGTTTGCATGTAATTTTAGATATGTTTTTATTACACCAGAACTTTATTGGGTATCTTCTTTTGTTTGGGGCTTTTATTGCTCTTTGAAGTTGGTTTCTTGTTGACTCAAGATTTCATACATGAACACCATAATAATATATATTTCTATTAATTTAATATTGGCTTCAGAGCTTTCTATATTTCTTTGGTAATGACACATTTTGATAAATGAATCATAAACAGACATAGAAGGCATCGTTTACGTAACTGGCAGTAACTGGTAGTAAATACGAGATTGGGGTTAACAATTACTTAATTAAATTCTAAACTTTGTTCTATTAAAAACAAGATTTCATTTCCAAGAACTGTACTCATGTATGAGGTCTTGTCATTTTATTTTTTCATCTGCTGTTATTCATGGGTTAGCCCAAACTGTTCTCTTAAATTCAAATGTTAGGGATCTTCTCTTTATTTTGAATGTTAGGGAAACTTTTTATACCCCCAAAAACGAAGTTTGGGGGGGTATATAGGAGTCACCCGGTGGTCGGTCGGTCGGTCGGTTGGTCGGTCGGACGGTCGGTCGGTCCAGACGTCCGTTGCATTTTCCTTGTCCGGAGCATAACTTGAAAACTAATGGTTAGAATTCAATATAACTACATACAATGGTCAAGCACATTGAGAGGAAGTGCAGTGCACAAGAACCATAACTCTATCTTGACTAATTACAGAGTTATTGCCCTTTGTTACTTTTCCTTGTCCGGGGCATAACTTGAAAACTACTGGTTGGAATTCTATACAACTTCATACAATTGTCAAACACAATAAGGGGAAGTGCAGTGCACAAGAACCATAACTCTATCTAAAGTAATTACAGAGTTATTGCCCTTTGTTGCTTTTCCATTGCTTTTTTTTTTGTCCGTTGCATTTTCCTTGTCCGGAGCATAACTTAAAGACTAATGGTTGGAATTCAATATAACTACATACATTGGTCAAGCACATTGAGAGGAAGTGCAGTGCGTAAGAAACATAACTCTATCTTGACTAATTACAGAGTTATTGCCCTTTGTTACTTTTCCTTGTCCGTGGCATAACTTGAAAACAACTGGTTGGAATTCAAAACAACTTCATACAATTGTCAAACACAATAAGGGGAAGTGCAGTGCACAAGAACCATAACTCTATCTAAAGTAATTACAGAGTTATTGCCCTTTGTTGCTTTTCAATTGCCTTCTTTTTTTTGTCCGGAGAATAACTTGAAGACTAATGGTTGGAATTCAATTTATATACATACAATGGTCAAGCACATTGAGAGGAAGTGCAGTGCATAAGAACCATAACTCTATCTAAAGTAATTACAGAGTTATTGCCCTTTATTACTTTTCCATTGCTTTCTTTTGTCGGGACCATAACTTGAAGACGAAATGTTGGAATTCATTATAACTTAATACAATGGTCCAGCACATTGAGAGGAAGTGCATTGCACAAGAACCATAACTCCATTTTGACTTATTACAGAGTTACTGCCCTTTGTTTCTTTTCCTTGTCCAGAGCATGACTTTAACACTACTGGTTGGAATTCAAAACATCTTCATACAATGGTCAAGCACAATAAGGGGAAGTGCAGTGCACAAGAACCATAACTCCATATTGACTAATTACAGAGTTATTGCCCTTTGTTACTTTTCCATTGCTTTCTTTTGTCCGGACCATAACTTGAAGACTTATTGTTGGAATTCATTATAACTTCATACAATGGTCAAGCACATTGAGAGGAAGTGCAGTGCATAAGAACCATAACTCCATCTTGACTAATTACAGAGTTACTGCCCTTTGTTACTTTTCCTTGTCCAGAGCATGACTTGAAAACTACTGTTTGGAATTCTAAACAACTTCATACAATGGTCAAGCACAATAAGGGGAAGTGCAGTGCACAAGAACCATAACTCCATCTTGACTAATTACAGAGTTATTACCCTTTGTTACTTTTCCTTGTCCAGAGCATAACTTGAAAACTACTGTTTGAAATTCAGTACAACTTCATACAGTTGTCAAGGACATTCAAAGGAAGTGCAGTGCACAAGAGCCATAACTCCATTTTGACAAAATACAGAGTTACTGCCCTTTGATACTTTTCCTTGTCCGGAGCATAACTTAAAACATACTGGTTGGAATTCAAAACAACTTCATACAATAGTCAAGCATAATAAGAGGAAGTGCAGTGCACAAGAACTATAACTCTATCTTCAGTATTTATAGAGTTATTGCCCTTTGTTCTTTTTCTTTGTCTTTCTGGACTTATTACAGAGTAATTCAATTAAACTTCATCAATGGCCAACCACATTGAAAGGAAATGCAACATACATGAACCACAATTATCTTTAATTGCCCACAACCATAACTCTATGTTTCAATTCTTTTACAAGGTATTCCGTTACTAGTAACATCCTCATTTCCGAAGCAGACTTGTGGGGGTATTAATCACATTTAGTGATAGTTCTAGTTTTAAATGAACGTTTTTACAGAAAGAGGTAAAATATATAATTTTCAAGTTTGTAAATATTTTTATTAAAGAAAAAGAAAAGCTTACGAAAAGTTGATGTTTCAACTAAAGTACATGTACCTGCTAGTCCTTTGTGCATGTAATGCGGTTTTCATTCATCAATAGAGTCGCTGTTTTACCTTTACAGTGTTGTTGTGACGTAAAATCAACAAAAAAATGACTAAAGAGAACAGTTTGAGCATATCTTGTTATTATTCTTTCATTACATTTTTTGCATGCGTTCTGCTTGATTTATTGTATGTTTTGCTATACTTTCATGGCATGCTTGTTTATTCTTTATGTTGCAGTTTCGTTCATCTAGTCCGACTGCCTCGAATGTCTCTTTGAAATCCTTTTCTACCATAAATAGTTCATCATTACGTACAAAATCGGTATGTTACTTTTTATCATCAGTCACTATATAATATTTATCTTTATTTTTTCTTCACTATAGTCTGTTCTGGTGTGACCTATTGGATAAAGGTGATCATAGTTACGCTTTCTCTATGTCTTCAACTTCAATTCATGAAATATTCTTTATTGAATGTAAGTTTCCTTCAACTGAAATGTTGCTGTCAACTGACATTCTTTTTGTCAGGCTGTTACTGGGCAGTGTGACTCTTCGATCCTCAGTAATTGTTATTTATTAACATTTATATGATAGTAAATTTTTGGGAACTTAATTTATTCCGCAATGAAATTGTAAATTTATGAGAAATAAATTACAACACAATGAAATTAAATACAGTAATCTTTGTTTGAATAAGTCACATTGGCACAGACTAATCTCTCATTACAGATTCTGGTATTTAATTAGAACTTTTATCATATACTGTACACCTGTTGATGAAAAGAATTTCCCATGCACAACATGAAAGACAATCAATTATATTGTTTCATATTTAGTTGCCAGAAAATAAATAAATACCAAATTGTCCTAATTGTCTTGATGAAAAAGCAATGACTTAGAAACTATCAGTGTTACAAGCTGAAACCAAATGAAAATAAATGGGTATGAACACTATGATAGTTGAAACTTGAGTGACTATATTTCCTCGTTCAGTCATTGACACTGCAGTACTGGAATGTCAATGAAGCATTCTTGGAGAGATTGAACTCTTTTATAAGCTCATGGCTTTCATAAAAGACCAAGATAAAATATATGAGCATTAAACGAATTTTACATATCAGTTAAAATTTTGCTTGAAATCAAGAAGTATATAATTATGGCAGAAAGAAAGATTATATACTGATACATAAAACCATTTGATCACACATTTATGATTGACGCCTCACCACTTCTCAGGGTAATTAAATGAATCAAAATCATCTCTTTTTATGTTCCTGCTCTTGTTTAATGAATGAAAATTTTGTATCATTTTTATCATGTTATTAATTATGCTTCAAATGAATGAAGTTTTATAAATATCAGCACGCAGACAGCTGAAAATATTTTTGATTTTGAAGCTCATCTAGTTGCAAAACTATGCTATGTGTAGTAATGTAGGAGTTATAATGATGCATTTATATATATTTCTTTTATGTACCAACTTAAATTGTTGAGATTTAAGCTCTTTGTAAATTATTATTTTGATTGATGTTGTTGTTTCGACAAGAGTTCATAATATGTTGTTTTGTTGTTTCCCCCCCCCCCCCATCATTTTTGCCTGATTGGAGAACAATTTTGAAGGCATTGTTTGTTTGTTTGTGTGTAGGTCTGTTTGACTTGTTTGTATGTCCTTGTATTGTTACATGCCTGAATCTTAATGTAATCTAAAAATAAGTTTTGGAAAAATTGGGATACATTATATTTGCTTTTTAACCAGGTTTTTAATGAAAACTGGTTATTGTTATGCTGAAGTTTGTGGGCAGGCAAGCATCAACTTTTGGTATCTACTCAATAACTTGTGTTTGCTTTGGCCTATTGACACCAAACTATGTGTGTTGGTAGCTTATATCAAGAGGCAGCTTAGGAATGCTACCCAGGTGTCTGTGATCAAGTTCAAGGCCACTGTTGCTTAGAATAGAAATTCAGTTTCTGCTCTACAACTTAAGTTTGCTTTGGCCTATTGACACTAAACTTGGTGTATTGGTAGCTAATATCAAGAGGCAGCTTGGTATTGCTACCCGGGTGTCTGTGATCAAGGTCAAGGTCACTGTTGCTGAAAATAAAATTTCAGTTTCTGCTTTATAACTTTAGTTTGTATAGGCCTATTGACACCAAACTTGGTGTATGGGTAGCTTATATCAAGACCCTACTCGAGATTGCTACCCAGGTGTCTGATCAAGGTCAATGCTGCTAAAAATAGAAATTCTGTTTCCGCTCAGAGTTTGCTTTGTCCTATTGACGCTAAACTGGGTGTATCAGTCAAGGGCAAGGTCACTGTTGCTAAAATTATGAATAAGGTTTTTGCTCAATAACTTCAGTTTGCTTTGACCTATTTACACCAAACTTAGTGTGTGGGTAGCTTATATCAAGACGCTACTCGGGATTACTACCCAGGTGTCTATGATTAAGGTCAAGGTCACTGTTGCTAAAAATAGAAATTCAGTTTCAACTTAATAACTTAAGTTTGCTTTGACCTATTGACAACAAACTTGCTGTGTGGGTAGCTTATATAAAGACACAGCTTGGGATTGCTTCTTACATATCTGGAAGCAAGGTCATGGTCACTTCCTTACAAATAGAATTTTCAGCTTCTACTCAATTACTTCATTACACATTGACCTATTGATTATGATTATTAACTTAGCAATTGTGTGTAGCTTACATGAAAATACAGACTGGCATTGCTACTCAGGTATCTGGTATATTTCTATTTTAAACTATTGAAACCAACTTTCTTTTGGTACAAATAATTATAACAGCATCATTTTGGTCATTAAAAACCTGGTTTTCGTTGCATTGTGGCGCTTCTTGTTTTTGTTGTTTTCTTCATAATATGTTTGCAAATTTTGTCATATATGTCTTTAGCTCATATTTATAATAATAGTGCTTTTTATTTCAATTTCTCCCATTTTATATTCAAGTTTGTTTATTTAAAGTACAACATCAATAAAATTGTAAAATTGTTACGCTTTATAATGATGAGTCAAATATAATGTTTATGTGCTATACATGTGTATAATATATTTTAATTTGTATATTCACAGATTGTGAATGTAAATAATGCTTACAATTAATACTTCATTATATGTACTTACAAGTGTATGATTATAAAATTTCTTTTTAAATATCATTTTAAAGGTAAAGATAATTGATGCAGTTTGTTAATATTGTAACAGTAGTGTTTTAATGTAGTGGAAAAATATAAATTATAATGTGTCTGTGTTGCACAAACAGTGTATTAAAATAATGTATTAGATGCATTAAAGCGGCATGCCTGACCAGATTTATGCTTATTTTCATAAAAAATTTGAAATTGTATTTAAAAAGTAAAATATTGTGAAGTGAACATTAAAGAAAGTAGTTTAAAGATTTGCAAATGGCACTTATAATCCACATAAAATACCAAAAAGAGGTTAAAATATGCAAAAATAGCCCTTTGTTAGTCATGCAGTATAATGAATACAACAAAATTCAGTTATTAATCGTATTTAACATGTAATTTATTACTTTAATCTTGTTACTTTTCTTAAAATCTTAGTACATTGTTCTGAAGTTTGATTGTCTTGAAATATTTTGGCTCATCTGGAGGTATGCAGCTTTAAATTTGAAATGAAGTTGTAAAATCCATGGTCTATTGAAATGTGTTTGCTTTATTTTATTGCTCAGGTAAACAAATTCAAATTGATTTCCATATATCAATTGCAGTGATCTATGTAAAAAGCATTTAATGCTTGAAAATATAATTAACTGAATTTTTAGGTGGTTTTGAAAAAAATGCTCCAACAAGATGTTATTGTTGATAAAGAATAGTAAATAACTAAGGGGTTTTTCAATTAATATATTATAGTAACATATATAAAATGTAAATGTTGACACAATATACTTGTACTTGAGTTAACTAGATCATTGCTGATTTTAATACACCAGTGCCTGATGAATGCCACAATCCTAAAATAGCCTGTCTGTGTTCCTTTGTGGTCAAGAGTCTTTGCTGGCCATGTCTTTCTGTGCTAGATGTAACTTTATAAATTAGCCACATATGTTGCATTCATTCGACTCCCTAAATAAAAAGTGCAAGAAAGTTCTGTTTGACCATTAAAGTGACATTGATATTTTATTGATTCCATCTGTTGCTTTCCTTTATTCTGTTGATCATAGAAATATTTGTGAAACTATTCATTTGTCAGTTTCTTATTTGTTCAGTTTTTAACCCCTGACTCATAATGTGGAAGGGGCTATACTTAAATCTCTTTACTGCAATGGTCTATCGGCCAGTGGGTCAGTGCATCCATTCGTCTGTCTCCATTTATAACTCCTATACCCCTTGATGGATTTTCTTAAATCTTGGCTCAGATGTTCACCTAAACAAGATGATTTGCAGAAACCCGTGCCATTGCTGTGCCAGGTCAAGGTCAAATATCAGACAACTTAGTATTTGCTCTATAAATCCTATACCCTTTGAAGGATTTTCTTCAATCTTGGCTTAAAAGCAATGTGAATAACTTTTGTCACCACTGCACCATTCATGTTAAATGATTTAGGTTCAAAATTAAATTATTATTTTCTATAAGTTCAGACATTTTGGAATTGTTAATTACAGTCAAACCTGTTGAGCAAATTTTTTTAAACTATACATTACTGTGCTAAATGTATTTAACATACTTGTCAATTAGTGCTTGAGGCTATACTACCATCAGTAAAGGACCATGCAGGCCAGATGGACTCTGTAACCAGACAGGGAGACTGACCCTGTTCTTTCAGTTGCTGAAATTCAGTATATTGTTTTATATTGAAATATATCTTAATAACAACAATGGAGGGTTGTTAAAACAAAACATGTCTATTATACAGACATTATTTAACATTGTAAAAGATACTATTCCATTGATAGATTGTGCATTAAACTGCAGTGACCCTATAGCCATATATGAAAAGTTACACGATTAAACCATATTTACAAAAGTGTTTTTGCTGAAGTTCAGGAAATAACTATTTTTTTGCATTTTAACCCTTTACCACATATATACGCGAAACAACGCACTTTCGACCCCCCCCCCTTTTTTAGCTCTCAAATAGTAAAAAAATGTCCTATTTGGGCCCCAAACATAAGTTTTCGTTTGAGAAATGTTGCTAAAAAAATTGAGCACTTTTTCGGCGCCGCCCCCCATCCAAAAGATACATCAGGGGGTTGCCAGAAGGGGGATGTGCCCCCTTCTGTTAAGGGGGTTTGAAGGGGGGCGGAGTCCCCCTCATCGCCAAGAAAATTTTGGACTTGTGAGAGGCTAAAAATGACCCCAGGTCGATCATAATGTAACGTTTAACCAACGCTGAAAAGCCTTTGACTCTATCTTAATCCTTTGAGAAGTTGCAGCACTTTGAATAAATTTTGATGGAAAAAATCGAGGCAAAATAGTGATTTTTGGCAATTTTGAGATGTCCCCTCGTTGCCATGGTAACAGGAAATTTAAGACTGAGCATGTCGTTACAAAGGCAATGGTCCAGTCAACATTTGTGCCAAGTTTGATTAGTATTGAAGCATTTTTCATAGTTTCATAGCAGTTTGAACTTGTAACAGGAGGCTTTTCAGTGAAAACGGCCATTTTTCACAATATGCTCATGGGGGAAAGGGTTAAGAAGTCTTAAATTTACATCAACCAATATTATATTCAATTTTTCAGTCAATGTTGTTCCTTTTAGATTACAACAGGTTTGACTGTATGTTAATGTTATTGTACTTGATCAATCTGATGTTAATATAGATTATAAATTGATATTTTGTGCTGCGCAGTGCTTGGCTCAATCCCTGGCAGGAATGTGCCTGTCAGGACGGCTCTGGCACTCAACAAGCCAGGTACAGGTCAGTTCACATCAGCATCACTATATATTCACCATTGTGTTGTCGTTTTTTATATAGATTTTTACAGTCAGACCTGTTGTATATGGCCACTGAATCTCCTAAGCTCGTTTAAAAGACCAAGTGTTTGTCTGTGAAGATGCTTACTTTGTTGGGTTTTAATGTAAGGAAAGTTTTTGACAAATAAGAAGAAATTACTCAATCAGTCTTTTGTTATTTTGTTCAATATTTAAGTGATGAATTTAAAGAGTTTAGTTGTATTACAGTTTTGTCCTTTTACATAAATATTTGAAACGTTCTAAGAAACACTTTTGATACACACCTGTTGGTTGCAGTATAATTGCAACAGTGAAACATTTCGTCCAGAATCTCTATCAAACAGGTTTGACTGTATTGATTTTTTCTTACAGCTTCTATTTTGTTTTTATTGTACATATAGTAATTTTGTTATAAAAATAAAGAAATAGTGTATATTTTTGATACTGTTAGTTAAAATTAATTTTTTTTATTTATTGTGACTAAAAATTGCAATTACCAGAGGTGAATTAATGATCATACATTCCTTGACTGACAATAGATTACAAAACCTTAATTTTGCCAAATTCTAAAACAGCACATGGTATATTCTGACTTATGATTTACTTTCTACTTTTTAACTTGATATCCATAGAATCATGGTAAGAAATAGTCAAATTTAACAGTAAAACAAGTTTTCAATTATATTGGGAGTTTGAAACATCTATATATAAGACTTAGTGTCATCATTTTATCATTGAACATTAGCTAATATTGATTTTTTTTTCTCTCTGAGATTTTAAATAGATTGACTTATTTATAATTGACGAAGTTTTCATTTATTGTTGTTAAATAAAATATTACCTATAACGATGTAATGAGTGAAGGATTGTCCTGATGCAAAATAACTTGGTATGAACATCTGTCACCAGAGTATTGATATTCCTATAAAGGCTGGTTTTAATTAGGCTACACTTTTGCTTCCTTATTTGTACTCTTAAAATAAAGGCTGATTTTTATGCAAATATGATTGAGTTTTGGGGCCATATTTATTGTTTTATGTTATTGTAGGTGTTTTTCAAAAGTTCTCTGTATGTGTTCTTTAATTTGTTAACCCCAAAACTAGATTGCCATGATATATGGATTACCCTTTATTAAGATCAAGAATTGGATAATTGTATACAATCTATCAAATTACTCTGATTTATGTAGTTTTTATTGTTTCTTTATTGCTGTTGTAAAGTGATTGTAATTTTGTATTTCTGTGATTTTTATTATTAATTTATAGATGGATGACTACTGTTACTTTATGTAGTCCTAGAAAAATCAAGATGAATAATTTGTGCATTCCCAGATAGAGAGCATTATAAATGACGCCACTTTGACCATCTGTCCATCACACTTGTACTTTGTCCATTTGTCCATCACACTTGAGTCCAGAGAATAACTTTAAAAGTATTGAAGGAATTCCATTATAACTTATTACAATTACACAGTCATATAAAGACCAGAAGGTGGGAATTGCAGTGTCAAAGAGGCACAACTCTAGCTTGCTTATTTTTTGAATTATCTCCCTAAATGATACTTTAAATTGTTAAATAATGTTTCTTTAAACTAGTTGTCAATGAAATCTCATTTAAATTTCATCAATTATAGAGATTAGTAAGAAGAAATTTGTGTTTTACATATATAACCATTACATACTTTTGAATTATATTTATGTTTATATTAATGCTTGTCTGGAGAATAACTTTAAAGATTAAAATATCACTCAGTGATTTATTATTTGAAATATTTTGCTTTTTAATTATCTGTTTGTATCAAAATAACAAAAATTGGCAAAGTTGTTGTTCAAATGAAAATTCACAGAACTGAAAAAGAAAATGTTCAAGTATAAAAAGAATAACAACAGGTTCTGTTATCTAAACCACTAAACCAGTTATCAGTGCTGTGTTACATATTTTAGACCAATAGGTATGTTATAACCCTTAATGGAAACTATCAAACTATTGTTTTGTTGATAAAGTAATCTGAGGGAGTATTTTATAATCAACAATTACCAACTGATAAATAGCAAGTGGTGGGCAATACATTGGGCAGTCTGATGTCTGTTATTATGTACAAATTATTTAGTGTTTAGCTTCATTTAAAAATTGCCTCAAGACATATAGGTAATTTGTTTACAAATGCAATGGGCAGAGTATAAAATAGAATGCATGCAGTCTTCATTTCATTTATCTGTCAGTCCAGCTGGTACAACCACAGGAAGCTGTAAGATGGATAAACAGTGGTTTGAGGCTGCCCAAACCAACTTTAACAAAAAATTGACTGAGAACCTGATTTTGACATAGACTTGTAAATGACATGACCTTAAAGGGCTAATCTTTGAATATTTCTAAAACTAGCCATTACTAAGTACAAATGTAGATGGATACAACAGTTTCAGCAAGCTGGCAGGACAGGTTTTCTGTTTGAACTGTTTGTAGATGTGAATTTTGAAATATTTTAGGTTATGAAACTAATAATAGACAGCTTGATGAATCTAAGAGTAAAGGTCTTTTCTTACTTAATTATAAGAAATGTTCCCTGTTTTTTGTTGTTGTTTTTTCGTTCTTTAGAATGCTCAAACTTAGCAGGGTCTTCGGAGAGGGAAAAATTGCATCTGGGAGAAGTAGAAATAGAGGAAAAAAGGACAGTCCATATTTTATGTGAAATTGTGATAGAATGCCAATATCATTTCAGTCTTCAAAGAAATAACATCTTTAGAGGGAATGGATATAAAAAATAATAATAATGAAATAAAATAAAAAAAAGAATAATAATTGGCATTATAAAATCACCATTGCTACAAAACCACATGGAGCAAGGGGGATATGGTTCAGATATTATACTATAACTATGTATTATATTCCTGTGATGGGAATATCAATGGACTCCAGAAGAGGAATGTCTTACAGATGCAAGGTCATTATGACTCCATCAGAAGAAATCAAGCTCTTAGTTAATCACCTAATGCAATAGATAAGCTGGGGGAATTATATATAGAGAGAGGAGCTATTTCTATATTAGTGTCAGGTTTTATGGGTTTTCTGGGCAAGACAAAAGTTTTTTTTGTGATAAGGTTTTGTGGGTTTTACAGTGCCTGGTCTTTATAGATATTTTATTCAAGTATTTTATTGTTAAATGTTGTTCATTGTTGTATCAAGGGATGAATGGACTCATAGTCTGCTATTATCTAATATAATGGCTGCATATCTATGCCTGGAAATTCCTGAATGGCTGGGTTATGATAATATTTCTCAATATTTATATCCCTCGGGCCTCAGTGGTAGACTGTTGTAACTGGTATATATATAAAACAACAGACAAAGCAGTCTTGTATATAGAGGTCAAACATTCTAACATTGCTCCAGATCAATTTCTTTTTGTATTTTAAGACTGGTATGTGTGAAATTTTCTTGGCAGAAAATCAGCAATTTTTCCATTCATTTCGACTATCTTTTAGTTTAATTTTTTTTTGATGTTCAGTATAAGGAGTAAAATAATGTCTTAAAGGGAGCCAACAAGTCGGCTGAGAGAAATTGTGAGTAAAATTCTGACACCATCCAGGTGCCTTATGATTCTGTATATCAGAAATAATGATTATAGGGGTGGGGTACCTGTTCAGCATTCACGTACATGGTCTTAGTAGTAAAAATATACCTTAAATTTGTAATAAAGTGCAGAAAGAAAAGAAAATATAGAAAATATAAAATATGAAAAATGATTTCCAGTCTTATGATTATATTTACCAGATTTGTTTGTTAACCTATGTTGATCTTGTTGTTGGTGAATGTAAAGATACTGTTTCAGTTCATACCAAGTTCATTTGGCAAGGTTGAGAGCTGTATATTGTATGACATAGGGATAGAGGGAATGTTTACAGTCTGTGGGCACACAGGATAATGTCCTTCAACCTTTCAACATTGCTTATCATTTATCTACTCTGACTCTGATGATGATGTCTTACATATGTCATTCAAGGTTTCCTCTGAACTTGCAATTGTGTTCATTTTTATTTTGCCCTGGGGCTCCAGTGCTTTCAATAGATTGACACAATTTTGCCCTGTGGCTCATTAAAAAAATTTGCCCTGTGGCTCCAGTGCTTTCGATAGATGGTCAAAATTTTGCCCTATGGCTCCAGTGCTTTCGATAGATGGTCAAAATTTTGCCCTGTGGCTCCAGTGCTTTCGATAGATGGTCAAAATTTTGTCCTGTGGCTCCAGTGCTTTAATAGATTGACTTGTTCTTATTGTTTATATCCTGTCTAGTGAATTTTAATCTTGACCTTGACCTTGACATTAACATTCTGTTATAAAGCTTGTTTTAGCCAGGTCACACAGAAAGGGCAATGCATGTCTTGCATCATCTTCATAAATTATGAAGTATTTAATACACTTCTGAAGGATAATGGGTGATGATAATGAATATAATGAATGTATTAAATATTTAAGTTAAAAAAAATGAGTGTATGATACCTGAGCACAAATCACTGAGTAAGCCCTTCTTTTCAAATTGTTAAATTAACCTTTATCTAACATTCTAACATTGCTGTTCAGGTTTTAATTATGCTAATTTTATGGAATAATTAAAAGATGTAAAGTAAATGTATATTGATAAGTTGTTTGATGTAGTTAATTAAATCCAGGTGAAACTGTAACACCTGGCAACAAATGTTACCTTACCTCATATATAAAGCTTCTTGTCCTTCACCTGTATGTATGTGTGAGGCATTTTTTTCAAGGCATTTTTTTCTAGGGTGTGGGGAGAGATTATACTATAACAGTTACCAGCTGAGTTGTGAGTAATTATGCAACTAATGGAAACTGAAAATTGTAGCTATATGGATTATAGGCCTAATCATCTTTAGAAGCTGGGCTTTTCTTTAAAGGATTCTCTAAATTACTATTTTTTCTCACTCAAAAAAAAACAACACAGACTTGTTTTGCCTTTGTAAAAAAAATCATCTTTAACTTCGCTTTCAATTCTTGAGGAATTATCAGCACCTTTCTTTTCATTAGCATAATTTGACAGATAATGGTATCACTTTTAGTTATCTCAGACATTTGTCAGAGAATGTGAGAACTTCTGTTTTATGATCTAAACGCATTGGTAGCCAATAAATACACTTTTGAGAGTTTAGGTCATAGACCACTAAAACAAGAGTCTGGCTGGTATCCAGGTATATGACACACAGAATTACAGTGTATTTTCTGTAGAATATTATTCTGTTGTTGAAATGTTAATCGAGCATTACTAGTAAATTACTAATATCAGCATGCGTGATTCATTTTCTAGTTACTAGGTCATGATAAACTGGATAAAAATGTTTTACTTGTCTCCACATAGTTTATGAAAAAGTCATTGTTTTCAACTTTCAGCTTAATCAATTGCAATAATAGTTATAATTTTAATATCTTGTTACTCCAGGAAAGCTGGTGCCCTGTTTTTGAAGTTGAATTTTTGGTTTGTTACTAAGCTCTGAGCTGAGTTACTGAAAGGTGAATAGTTCTTCTTTGATAGTTCCATTTATGTCAGAACTATCATAGAGATAGGTCTCTTTTAATCATCACTTTAAAGCCTGTTAACCTATATTGTAATGGTTTGACCTAAATCCTCCGAAGCATAGGCTTTTTAACAATCTTAATTTTCTACAGTAAATATCAGGTTTACAAAAGTTAAATTAAATGTTGGTTCATATCATTATTTAAAAGAAATTGCCATTGCAGAATTAGCAAGACATGTAATAATGGCATCCAAGAAAGTTGTTTATATGGCCAACTGGTCAGTGCTACAAGTCAATGTGGTTAAATGTCAATATCACTTTGATTTTCACAAAATATTTGTATGATATAAATTATTGAATGCTGTTGGGAAACAAAATCCATTTCATTGCAGTCTCATGTTAGCATAGAGTATTGGCGATAGCAAAAAAAAAGCAGCAACAAAAAAAACCCTACAAATCGAAATTGTTGAAAATAGATCAATGGAGAGTCTGTTACATTCTTTATGGGTGGAAACCTCTCCTAGGAGAATAATTCTTGTTAAAGTTACAAGGATAGAGGTTTTAGATTTGTATCGACTTTTATCCTTTGTTTCTACAATTCTGGGCAAGATAGTTGATTAATCGAAAATTACAAATATTCTATTTTTTTTCACATTAATTAAACTTTTCCTTTACATGAATATAAAGAAATTATTTTGGAAATAATGATTTCTTAAAATACCCTGTATGATTGCATGAATAATTCATTTCTCACCAGAAGTAGGGCAGGGTATATGGAAGATTGTATCATTTTCATTTACAAATAAGAACCTGCTGGCTGCTGTACACAATGTCCCTCCTCAGAAACAACTATTATTTCGATGAACTAACTTGCCTATATTGCCACCAAAGAATACCATATAAGCATGTCATTTTTGCAGAACATTGACTATTTGCTCATCTTTGTTTCGATGGAAATTCTGGAAGATTTTGAATTTAAAGTAAGGACACTGGGGTAGCTAAGTCTATATAGACTTTGACCTTCATGTTTTTTTCAAGAATAGATTTTTAATTTCTCTGCAATATCTCTCTTATAATCCCTTAAACATATATATTGTATTAAATAAACAACAAAACACACCTCAGACAATGTACAGCAAAAAGATTCTTCGGGATGGCTGCCTCCATGCTTGCATAAAAATCAGCCCATGATATATAAATTTTGACCAAGCTTAATGCCCCAAGTTATAAGAGCATTGAATTTCATCTAGCATACTGTCTTCTTAAGGTTATCATACATCCAAAGTTTCAAGACTATGCCAGGAACCCTATGATTACATTACAATCATTTCCTATAAATCTCCCTGAGTTATAAATTTCCTCATTTGGCATGAAAATACACACCAATTTCCCACTGTGGCTGGGTAATGTCAATCAAACATTACAATCTGATACACAAGTCCTCCAGTAATCAACTGATTACTAGCATGTTTTCATTACAGAACTGCACATGGATAAACTTGCTATATAATTCATAAACATATATTAGCCAGCCTCCCTCGCTTGACAGATTCATCATTGATTTGCCAGACTTTTATTGCTTCTTGTGATTTTCTCTGATTATTGCTTGTTGAAGGAATAAGGAGGCAATTTCCTGCCTATTTGTATATGGTTGCATGCCAAACAATGTTATTATATAGAGTAACAATCCTGTCCTGTGTTTATGATAAGCTCATATCAATCTGTCATCGGGGTTTGGAGGTGGTAAATCATGGGCTAGGTGCTTGTTAGATGGAAATCCTGAAATTCTACTGCTGCTGTGATGATAAATATGATCGACAGAATTCCTGGATCACTGATTTAATGAGAAAAGTTAAACTCTTGTTATCTATAGATCTGATGTGAATGATGAGGCCCATTTGGATCATCAGGGGGAAAATGAATGTGTAATCCTCATTAAAATAAAGTTGTTACCTACTTAATACATGTAACTTACAAACTATTTGTAAATTCTGTATATTACATAACTTGATTAAGATTGACAAATTTACATTCAAGTTTTGAACAGACTCAATCAAACCGAGCCTGCAACATTTTAAAAGTTTGACTGCTTTGGACGTTCTCTCAATTTCATCATATTCTGCTTTCTACACTTTTTATACTCTATCAAACTTAGTGTAAGTTCTCTTCTGTCTTCCTTCCACTAGGGAATTGACCATTAAAATATTGAAGATGTGTTCCTTAATTTCAATTACCTGGTATTTCATTATAAATTGAAGTGCTTTTATTTTATTGCAATGTTTGTCACTGAACAATTTATCTTATAACCCTAATATAATTAAAAAGAGGGGTTTGACAAAAGCAATCTGTCTTGTTCATACTTTATTTTCTATTTGATTAAATAATTCCATTTGTATTGATTTTCATTTGTGTTCCATCTCATTATACCGCCTCCGTGGTCTAGGGGTTAGAGTCAATGACTTCTAATCCAGTTACCTCTCTGGCGTAGGTTCGATCCCCGGGAGATGCTTTGGTAGTTTAGCACGGAGGAAGGTAGTCTAGTACTGGTGTAACTCTCCAGAAACGATGGTTAGGAAACTACCTGCCTATATGACTGAAATACTGTTGGGAAAAGGCGTAAAATGAAACAAACAAACAAACAAACCATCTCATTATAATTTTAATAGTCCTTACTTACGGAGGCTGAGCCAGTAGCATTTACTCTTCATAGTTTTTTTAGCCAATTTTTTTTAAACCAAAATTAAATTGGTTACTTATTGCAAAAAAAGATTTATGTATCTACTTTGTTGAATAATTATCTATTTCTTGTTTTATTAGACAAAGGATATTACAAACTGCAGGTTAAGTTTAATATTAATAGGTAAACAATTTGTTGAAATTTATAATATGTAAGAATCAGTTGATATAATTATAGGAACATTGTTTTATTGGCTCTGTTTAATAAGGATTGTTATGATTATTATTTGTTGATAATATAATTATTAGTATCATGTTGTCAGAGTATAGATTCTGGTCAGACAGCATCATATGACAGATATTATTAGTACATCATTGATGTGCAGGTTGGCCTGGTTCTTTAAACTGATGTAGAAAGTGATACCATAGATTCCAGCACTTCTAAAGTTTGAGTTTGTTTAAATTGTGTTTCATGTTGTTAATGTTGATTTAGATTATTGTCTTATAGTTAAAGTCTGTCAGTAGATACTTGAACATATTGAGAACTGTCTGCTAGGCTATGATATAGTGTGTATCATATAGTGTCACTCACCCATTTTTAATTCAGTTTTGAAGTGCACACAGGTGATTGTTGTAATTGAATCTTGGATTTCTACTTCACAGAAGTGCAAGTTTGAATAAATATCATACTTCTTGAATAAATGTCATAATTCTTATATAGTTGTAAACACAGACGGCACATTTGCCATGCCAATAATGCCATGCCACCCCTTGAACATCAAGAACAAAATTTTAGCATCTTTTTAGGAATGTAAACGGGTACTGGATAGTAATTTTGTTCTTGGTGATTAAGGGGTGATTATTTTATGATAATTAATTTGACCATTATTGGCATGGCAAATGTGCCGAATACCTGTGGTTATAAATAATTTTTTTAGAATAGTTTTGTTAAAAACCCTAAAATTTAGATTCAGCTTAGTATAGTTATACTTTAGTATCATGACTTTGTTTGTAATGTTTCAATTCTTACTTTTTATATTTTTTCCCCTAGGATTCCTCCTATGAGAAAAAGGTAGAAGTGAATTATGGGAAATTTTATAACCAGAGTTATCTCAATAAAGGCTCACAGAATTACATGACTAGGGGTCGCACATTATCAGAACCGAAGATCAAGAATAATGTGAATCAATTTATTAGACCAGGTAAGGTTTAAGAGGAGGGGAGGACAATATATTTTGTTTTACCTATACTAAGTATATATGTATGGGCTTATGAAGTCTTAAGCTTAAAGGTCACTCACATGACTTGATTTGTAAATAAGCGCTGAATTGTGAAGAAAGATATTCTTGTATTAAATTCATGAATAACAATACAAATTTCAAAATGGATCAAAATGAAACTCTAATTATGGTTTGAATCAATTTTGAAACTCACATATCTTGCAGCATATACATATTTCTATCATTTAATTAACATATGCTATTTAAAGTCCACTTTAAAGTTAATATTACATATTGTATCTTTTAGAATATTGAATTTAAATTTTGATCCTTAAATTTTTGCATCTATAAAAAGCAGTGAATAGTTTCGTATTTATCAGTGAGTATAATTTTTTGAATGACACACATAACATACATATTGAGAAATAATCCTCCCTAAAATTCTATTTTTGGGTGAAAATAAAATATTTGACAGTTTACTTTCAATTTTTTTTTCAGCAAACTTTTCCTACTCAAAAGAACCACCCAGCTTTCTGAAGAATAAGAAAGGTATAAAAACAGATTTTCTATTTTATGGTTATTTATAGTAACTTTTTGTGTATTTCTGTTCAAATGGTTAATTTTTATAGCATTTTTTGATGTAGATTCCTCTTTTTTGCTTATTTTATGAATTATTTTTTTATATTTTTATTAACAGTTTTATGAGTTACATATAGCTTTATGTAAAACTCTTTTCTACTCTTGTCTGTCATTGGTGAAAAAAACCAAAAACAAACAAACAGTAATTCATTCTAGGCAATATACAGAATAGCTAATGAACAACTCTTTGGACAAAAATATTTTATGAACCAATTTCAGAACTGCCCAATGATAAGGAAATTATAAAATTAATTTGTAGGGTGAATCCAAAACTGTACTATACTGCACTCAACTATGGTGGTGCTGTTTTGCTTCATAACAACCTTTTCATTCCAAATTTTGATAGATTTGCCCATGAACTGGTATCATGAACTATGTATGAACCTAGTTCATGAACAGTTTGTTTATTAAGTTTAAAAACATTTTTACACCACAAATTGTTGTTAGGGTTATACATAAAAAACTAGTCTAACAAAATTATATTAAATTCTAAACAAGACATTTAACATATTAAAAGACTGTATTGATAAAAATTAGTTCAAATAATGTAATAAAGAAATTTCATCTACATGAACAGTTCATGAATGTGAATCATTTGTATCAGTTTATTTACGAAAACTCGACAGGGTAGTTAGGAGTTCCATTTCATGTAATGGAAGAAATCAATTTGACTGTATGTTAGGCTTTGCAAGTATAGGATATGGCAGATGAACATATTTAACTGCAAAGGATTTCTAAAAATTATATTATATAAAACACAATCACTTAGTTTTATAATCAAGAAGGCTGTGACACCTTATTAAATACAATAACATATTGAAGTTATCTTTTTATATGCCCGAAAGAATTTCGGACATATTATGTTATACCCCCTGGCGTCCGTCGTCTGTCCGTCCGTCCGTAAGCAATTGGGTTTCCGGAGCATAACTTAAGTTCCATTTGGCCCACAACATTCAAACTTCATAGGATGATTGTCCATATTGGGTAGAAGACCCCTATTGATTTTGGGGTCATAAGGTCAAAGGTCAAGGTCACTATGACCTTAAAACTGAAAACAGTTTCCGGAGCATAACTTAAGTTCCATTTGGCCTACAGTGTTCAAACTTCATAGGATGATTGTCCATATTGGGTAGAAGACCCCTATTGATTTTGGGGTCACAAGGTCAAAGGTCAAGGTCACTATGACCTTAAAACTGAAAACAGTTTCCGGAGCATAACTTAAGTTCCATTTGGCCCACAGTGTTCAAACTTCATAGGATGATTGTCCATATTGGGTAGAAGACCCCTATTGATTTTGGGGTCACAAGGTCAAAGGTCAAGGTCACTATTACCTTAAAACTGAAAACAGTTTCCGGAGCATAACTTAAGTTCCATTTGGCCCACAGTGTTCAAACTTCATAGGATGATTGTTCATATTGGGTAGAAGACCCATATTGATTTTGGGGTCACAAGGTCAAAGGTCAAGGCCACTATTAACTTAAAACTATAAACAGTTTCCGGAGCATAACTTAAGTTCTATTTGGCCCACAGTGTTCAAACTTCATAGGATGATTGTCCATTATTGGGTAGAAGACCCCTATTGATTTTGGGGTCACAAGGTCAAGGTCACTATTACCTTAAAACTGAAAACAGTTTCCGGAACATAACTTAAGTATCATTTGGCCTACTGTGTTTAAACTTCATGGTATGATTGTCCATATTGGGTAGAAGACCCCTAATGATTTTGGGGTCACAAGGTTAAAGGTCAAGGTCACTATTACCTTAGAATTGAAAACAGTTCCTAAAGCATAACTTTAGTTTCATTTGGACCACAATATTGAAACTTCAAAGGAGGATTGTTAATTGAAGGAGGTAATACTTTATTTAATTCCCATGTCTTACATATGCTTCATCTTTACTAAAAAAAAAATCACTTTCGGGCATATAATGCTCCGCCTAGCAGTGCTCTTGTTTTAACATTCTTTTTAATTGGTACATTTTTACGAAAACTGAAAAAAATATGAGTATAAAATCTGTTTCTTTCTTGTTACTTTTGATTTCATTGATTGATGTTTTCTATTTTTATTTCATGCATGTTTATGATCTATTTCAGGAGGCATGATGTCATTAGGTAAGCTTAAAAAATGTATCCGTACATTTGTCCGTCAGTCCGTCTGTCCGCCTGTCTGTTTATCCGTTCTGTGTTTTCACTGTTTTGAACCAGCATTTTATTTAAGTGTTTAACATGATAAGGTGTACAGGGAATTGAGACTAGAAATATTGACATTGTTATGTTCACAGTCATTGGTCAATTTCAAAAATGATAAAGTAATCAACCAATCAGAACCTATGTAAGATTTTGTGACTGATTTTTCAAACCCTTGGTTTCAAAAGTTTGCACTAGTGTATGGCTTTTGTAAAACATTGTTACATATAGGTGATGGGTACTCGGATAATAAAGTATATTATTTACAAAGATATTTTTTGGCTTATGTGAGGTCATATATCAAATTTTATTGGTAAAACATGAAATTTTGCAAGTCTGGTAGTTATTCACTTTTTATTCCTGTTTGTGTCAAAATTTATTTCAAATATTGGGTTATCTTAGCAATACTTCTCTGCTTTTCCTCATGGTATAGAAAATTAAGAAGATATAACATTTTCTCAGATATTTTATATTCATAAAATACATATATGCTTTTGCTTTTTTCAGACATAATAATACAATATTGTGATTGTTAAAATGTATAGGCTAACCCTGATATATCACAGGTTAGGTGGATTTTATATGATTTTCAGGAAAATGTCAGGAGTTTATGAAACTGTACTAAATTATACCACCATGGACTGCACTGTGCTCTGCTGTACTCCATCCACTGCTCTGCTGCTGCTTTGCTTCTGAAAAACATTTCATTTTTTAAATTTTGATAGATTTTCCCACTTCTTTATTTTGGAACTGCTGGGCATAGTTTATAACTGTCTATAGTCAGGAACTGAAACTGTCCATAGCTTGGAACTATCAAAAGTTTGGATGTGTCCATAGTTAACAACTTTCCATAGTTTGAAACAAACCATAGTTTGAAATTTTCTATAGTTTGGAACTGTAATATTATTTTGTGCTAACAGACTTAAGTTAAGCAGCCAACTATGTAGAGTCTAGTAAGACTGTATTTATTGAACTGTTGTACCTCTATGAATAAGTCATTACCCTGTCTTAAATGTCAAGGAAAAGAACCTAATGCTAGCCAATATGATAAGTAATCTGTTGTTAGTTGTACTCACAATTATGCATCAACATTTTACTCTTAAAGATACATTGAACAGACCAATTCTGATAAGTTGAAAATTAACATTGGAATAAAGAACATACAATATATATTTTTGTGGGTTTTTTTTCGGCACCTGCAAATTCCATGTTACTTGTAATAATAGGTAAATAAAAAGACGTAGAGGCACAGTTTGATAGTTTGGTTATTCTATCAAAATTATAGCATGTGTCAGGTCACAAGATCATACCAAGTATTGGGAGAGGAAAATACCTATCATTGCCATACACCCACACTTTTTACTATTTTATCAGTACCAGAAACAACTAGCTAGACACTTACCTGTTAGTTTATTATTAATATCTGCTACATTATCTTGAAACTAGGTAGGTTTTTTGTCTCCTAGTAATAATTATGTAAGCTTTTAGCCATATATTAAAGAATGACCGAGTTTTTCCGTATTTAAATAATAAACAGGCATTATCATTGGTATATGTACTATTACTGCACTTGTTTGTCTACAATTTATAAAAGTTTTCCACACTTTTCACTTTGCTTTTCCAGTTAGTCCAGTAAAGAAGTAATTAGAAAATTCATGCCTGAAATTTCTTTCTTTCCTTTTCGATATCTTTAGTAACATCTTTAACATTTTCTTAAAGTTAAAGTTTGTTATTTTTATTTCATTTCTTTCTTTTTAGCTCACCTGTCACAAAGTGACAGGGTGAGCTTTTGTGATCACTTTTCGTCCGGCGTCCGGCGTCCGTCCGGCGTCCGTAAACTTTTACTTTAAATGACATCTCCTCATAAACCACTAAGCCAATTTCATCCAAACTTCACAGGAATGTTCCTTTGGTGGTCACCTTTGAAAATTGTTCAAAGAATTTAATTCCATGCAGAACTCTGGTTGCCATGGCAACCAAAAGAAAAAACTTTAAATATCTTCTTCTAAAAAACCCAAAGAGCTAGAGCTTAGATATTTGGCATGAAACATCTTCTAGTGAGTGTCTACCAAGTTTGTTCAAATAAAAGCCCTGGGGTCAAAATTGGCCCCGCCCCAGGGGGTCATTGATTTTCCCTATATGCATATAGTAAAAACTTAAAAAATCTTCTTTTAAAAAACCCAAAGAGCTAGAGCTAAGAAATTTAGCATGAAACATCTTCTAATGGATGTCTACCAAGTTTGTTCAAATAAAAGCCCTGGGGTCAAAATTGGCCCTGCCCCAGGGGGTCATTGATTTTCCCTATATGCATATAGTAAAAACTTAAAAAATCTTCTTTTAAAGAACCCAAATAGCTAGAGCTAAGATATTTAGCATGAAACATGTTCTAAAGGATGTCTACCAAGTTTGTTCAAATAAGAGCCCTGGGGTAAAAATTGGCCCTGCCCCGGGGGTCATTGATTTTCCTTATATGTGTATAGCAAAAACTTAAATAATCTTCTTTGAAAAAAACCAAATAGCTAGAGTTTAGATACTAAGCATGAAACATCTTCTAGTGAGTGTCTACCAAGCTTGTTCAAATAAAAGCCTTGGGGTCAAAATTGGCCCCGCACCGGGGGTCATTCATTTTCCTTATATGTGTATAACAAAAACTTAAAAAATCTTTTTTGAAAAAACTCAAATAGCTAGAGTTTTGATATTAAGCATGAAGCATCTTCTAGTGAGTGTCTACAAAGTTTGTTCAAATAAAAGCCCTGGGGTCAAAATTGGCCCCACCCCGGGGTCATTGATTTTCCTTATATGTGTATAGCAAAAACTTAAAAATCTTTTTTAAAAAATCCGAATAGCTAGAGTTCAGATATTAAGCATGAAACATTTTCTAGTAAGTGTCTACAAAGATTGTTTAAATAAAAGCCCTTGGGTTCAAACTGGCCCTGCCCCAGGTGTGTCATTGTTTTAAATATATGTGTAAAGAAAAACCTTGACCAGCTAGACCTTAGATGTTAAGCATGAAACATCTTCTAATGGGTGTCTTCCAATTTTGTTCAAATAAAAGCCCTGGGGTTTAAACTTGCCCCGCTCTGGGGGGCCTATATACAGGTGAGCAACTTCAGGGCCATCATGGCCCTCTTGTTTTATTCATCCAAAACAAATTTCAGCATATAATGTTTTGCACTTGGTTGTCTGTCCGTCTGTTAGCAATTTTGTGTCCACTCTTTATCTTTTGAACCCATTGAAGAACTTAACAGTATGTAAGCAGAAATATTGAATGTCTGTGTGTGTGTCTAGGTTTGTTTACCCTCGCCAACGGAATATATAGCATCATAAAGATGATTAATATAAAACATGTTGCAGAAGAGTTTAATGATAGGGTTTGATTTCTTCTCTAATTTAAGATTATATTTGATTTCTTCAATGAATATGCCTTCATTTGTTGAATGCCCTAAAGTGCTCTTATTACCCAGGCTATATTCCTGTATATACTACAAAATAGACTCACAAATATCATATAAGTTTGTCTAATAGTTTGCTGGGATTTAATAATAACTGTCCTAGGTAAAATTATCAATTTATGAAAATTAATTTTTTTTACAGCTCAAGGTAAAACTGTAGTAAAGACAAGAAGGAGTTCCTCCCCAGGCCCGAGTTCCAGCACAGCAACTGGTGTCCGTAAGAACACGGAGGCTGTTCGAATGAGTATGTGGCCTGGAGGAAAACGGCCACCTCCTAAAGAGATAGCGAAAATCGAACGTGATGATTGGCCAGCTCCTCCTTCGCCAGCAGCTATCCTGCCGGAAATTTGTGAGTATTGGTTGTTTAATGTATTCTTTTATCAGTTTAACTTAAATTGATCAATGGTTCCCTTTAGGTCGGGGCTTGTGCCTGAAATAAACATATACAGGTTCCATATTCACCTACATTCATCTCAAATTGAAATGCTGAAAATTTTGCTTTTATCGCTAGTGAAATTTCACAGAAATGTATATCCTGCATTAACAGATAACAAATGAAAATTTTGGTAATCTCTAGAAATAGACCCCGGGGGTCTAATACACGGAGTATGAATTAGACTCAGTCCCTATCTGTGGTATGATAATACATCTGGAAAAGTGCCTGGAAATTTTCTACGAGATTACTAAAATTTGAGGACATTTGAAATTATTTTTTTATTATTTTGAAGCTTAACAGATGTTAAAAGTAAATTATACCTTGAAGGACCAGAAGAATATATAATATATACATAAAGCAGATTTAAATTTCTCTTCCAGAGTATTTGTTTGGAAAATGCTAGAAATCTAAGTGCAATGTATAACTAACTATCATTGTATATGTTTTCGTAATTTCCAAGGCTGCAAATTTTTTCACAGACACCCATATCATATATACATATAACACTGACTTAAAGTACAGTGGAAACTTTACAGCAGTCTAAATCTAATGTTTAATCAAACTTTTCAAGTATGTATCTCAAATGACTCAGAATTTAAATATATATTGTCAAATCTACAAATGTAATTTTGTGTGTCTTTATATGATGACACATCAGTTTTATTTGCAACTTTTCCTGGTACAAAACTATTTCAGTGTGTGGTGTCAAACATTTAATGGTAGATTACTCATTGTTTTAAAATGATAATGAAGAATTTAGATCTTTAAATGCATATATATCTCCTGTAGCATGACAGACATTTACCATGACTTTTTATGTAATGGACTTACACTGCTGTGACTATGGACCATGCCATTGCAGGGTTCATATATAGCCTTAAATAGTGCTCAAATTTCATTCCCTTTTAAAAGTCCTTGAATTTGTTAACTTTCTTGAAAAGTGCTTAAAAATGTTTAATTTTGTCTGAAAATGTACTTGAAAATGAACAGGATGAAAAAAGTGCAAGGTGCCAAGTTGATAGTTTCCATTTTTTTTATCAAAATAAATAATAACATTTGCTTAAGGTAAATTAGGTAACTGTAGGGGAACTTATGAAACTGGTTAAAACTAGTAGCAATATAAAAAGCTGTTAATAGTTTTGATAAAAGTTTTGCTTAAAAAAAGAAGTGCTTGAATTTCAGAATGGAGTGTCTGTATGAACCCTGCATTGTTAAGTCCAGCATTTTCAAGGTCAAAACACTGGTATCATTAACCCTTAAACAACTTGAACCTGAACTGATGAGCCACCAGTATTGAACCAGGTCAGCTTGTACTCCTGCACAGTCTGACCAGGCTTGACACTGTTGATAGCTCAATTTTTGTATTCTGATATTCAAGTTCATAGAACTGTAAATGGACATTTCCAAATTCAAAGCAGGGCAAAAAGTCCATTTCACCAAATCACCGGGTTTTAGGGGAAAAAGCAGTCAATGCTTATTTTGGGGTCTTCTTACATTGGGGCAGATGTTTTAAAAAAAAGCCCCTGGGCCCTTTGGCTACAAACTGCGGGAAATATATAAAAATAGTCTAAAAAAATAATGTTCACTTTGAAAATGTAATGAAAAAAAAAGACCTATTATTTAGTGCAGACTTTTAGGGATTATAAATCTACTTTAAAATTGGTAAATTTAATTAAATTGTTTTACAACTAGACTTTATACATTATTTTACACGGGGGTAAATGCTTAAAAAATGTAAACAATAATGTTTGTATAAATACACTTAATGAGAACTGCAAAAAACACTGTCTTAGATCTGCATAACAGATGTATAATAACTTGTCTGACAAAGTGCATCTTCTTACATTAAAGTGTAAAAACTGCATTGAAGAAAGTTAACAATTAAAGTTATAAGTTTTATGGCAACTCTGGAGTGTATGACATGGCTGTCTGTGAAAAAATTTGTAACCTTGGAAATTTGTGAAAAAATAAATATAAATACTGTACATTGCACTTGAATTGCTAACATTTTCCAGACAAATCCAGACAAATACTCTTCAAGAGAAGTTGAAAACTGCTTTATATATTATATATACATTTGTATTTAAAAAAACAAACCAAAAAAAAAAAATGTAATATGTTTGACAATTGTTATATGTTTGGTACAACCTTGAAATATAACTTTGTTTTTTTTAGTGTATGTTATACTTGCAACAGTAAGGGTGTTCTAAATTTAGTTATTATATAAAACAATAAAATTCTATACCAATTTACAGTCGTAGTTCAATGCTTAATGTGTAAAAAATCATCTTAAACTGCTTTAAACTGAAATACTTTTACAACTGTTGATCTGCTATGACTATGGTTTCAAAAAAGTTTGTATTTACATGAGAAAATTTGAGAAACCTGACTTTTAAATAGCTGTTTAGAAACTATATGTAAATGTAATTTATATCTGTTAAAGTACAGAATGAGTCAGGTTGACTCAATAGGTGTGAAAAAGTAATTTGAGACACTTGTGTAAACAAATGCAGTGTGGCAATTATAAATATGCATGTAGGTGATATAAAGGTAATTTATAAATGAAATACTTTTTACAGATTAAGCATATTTTTTTGTACAATTAATTTTATAAGCCAATTAGATTCAAGCCATTTAATTGTATTCCATTTTAACTGTGCATTGTTTTTAATGCGTGAAAACTCATGCCTCTGGTATTTCGTGACAGTTTACAGTCATTTATTGGAAAAAATGTTTAAAAAAAAGAAGGAAACAAGATTATAATGGGAGGCATTAAATGTTGACACTTTCAGGGAATGTTTCTCCACTATAAAATTGTTATACAATTATAAATCAGCATGCAATGGTAGGGTAAAATACCATAGTTTAACAGTGATGACATATTCTGTTGCTGTATCATGCAAATGAACAAGAAGAACTAATGTCAGATAGAATTTTATCTTTCTTTTGTGAATATTTGTTAAAATGTCAGTGATAAATAAATAATTACATTATTTAGGAAGATCATAGGTCTGTTTGTTCCAAGAGGATGTAAAGAAATAATATTTAGGCTTCACACTATCATAATTCTGATGGAAAGTTATCATCAGGAACAAGTTGTTATAGGTCATCTGTTTTAGCCAGCTACATCCTGTGTCCTCCCATCACTTGCCGTTATTTAACATCAGAACCTCAACAGATTACTATACAAGTATTTAGGAATCTGACTGGTGTTCTATTTTCCTTTCCTTGAAAATCTGAGAGATAATCTTAAATGACCTTAAAGTGACATTATACCCATCCAAGTGGAAAAGATTGTGTGAACCAGTAATCAGTAACTTGTGTGACAAGTAGCATTTTCTGTAAATATCCTCCCAAAGAAATCAGTAACATTAAGTTCATAAAACCAAGCAGGGCAGTTGTATGTGTCTGCATTGGCATCACACTTTGGTAAAGTTTTTACGTGCATTTTGGGCATTTCAAAAACTACTGAAGGGAATAGGTTGAAACTTCAGGCACTTACTTGAAAGTATAAATAGGAGGTCACTGTCCAAGGCTCATAACTCTTACATGGATATTGACAGAATTATGGCCCGGTTTGAACTTCTCCACATTATTTAGGCTCTTGTTTTACTGTCAAGTGCTGAGAATAGTCTAGCTCTGAAAATAGTCAAGTATGCTGTCCTACCCACAGTTCTTGCTATATTTCATCCTTTACATTTGTCATTATCTATGTTTGTATATTTCCAGTACGTCAGCGAAGGAAAAGTCGAGGTGAGGAGGATGACGATGATGAACCGATTGTCGAGGATCCAAAAATAAAACGAGAAATAGAGGAACTTAGGAAATTCAAGGATGAATCAGGAATTGGAAAAGTCATCTACAATGAACTTGAGGTTGCTAAGCAACAACCCTTAAAAGCATTGGATCCTTGGAAATCTTCACGTGTGCCAAATGCAGCATATGAACCAAAGTATCAGACTCGATATCAGAGTCCAATGTTTGCATGTATGTTAATACAACTTTATTTAATGAAAAATCTTTTTTCAAACAAATTGATAATGCCTGAAAAGACTAAATTTGTTCTGACAAGTTAAAGCCTACAAAAATCAAGAGTGACAATTTTATGGCAAGTTTTAGTAATAAAATTCACTACTTAAGCAATTATTTAATATACATTGTATTTAAGATCCTGAATATTACTTGTATTATTACTTGTACATGCCTTTTATTTGTAGCTCCTTCTCGATTCCTTGATCGTACAAAGAGATCATGGGATGATTGTGATATACGTGCTGGATATAGAACTATTGCAATACATGGACACATACCAGGTATGTATGTTATGTAGAACTATTGCAATACATGGACACATACCAGGTATGTATGTTATATAGAACTATTGCAATACATGGACACATACCAGGTATGTATGTTATATAGAACTATTGCAATACATGGACACATACCAGGTATGTATGTTATATAGAACTATTGCAATACTTGGTAACATACTAGGTATTGCAATACATTGACACATGCAAGGCATGTATGTAATATAAAACTATTGCAATACATAGGCACCCATACAATGGTATTTATGTGATATAGAATTTATTGCAAAACCTACCACACATGCAAGGTATGTATGTAAATATAGAACTATTGCAATACATGGACACATACCAGGTATGTTTGTATGAATGTAAAATGGAACTATTGCAATACTTTGAAATGTTGTGTAAAAGAATTGCAATATGTGGACACATATCAGGAAGTATTGAATTTCTGTCATTTATAACGTGTAGACGTACATATAGTAAAAACATATTGCTAAAATGAATGGCTGCCACAATACAAAAATACATTCAGAAAAGCTTTATTTTATATTTATATTTCTATGGGCATTCTTTTGATATTACTTTTACTGTAAATACCTCTTAGAGTGTTTGCTTGTTCTTGATTTAATGCACAGAGTTACCTGAGGTCTTTAACCACCAGGAACTGAGTTGCCATATGACCTTTAAATTGTCTGTCCTACTTTAGAAGAAAATTGCTTTGGTTATTTTGATGCTAGATGTTATTGTACTTTGATGACATAAGTTTAAAATAAATTTATGAAAAAATCATTGATGAAATTGATATTTCTAACAGTTTTTTTATGAGTTGTACATATTGTTATGTTAAAACATGTAAATATCTGATTTATAGAGTTATGTTATATTGTATTTATAGCTCCAAAACCAGGATATGGACTTGCTCCACGTGCAGCAACATTACCTGTATCTGGCATGTATGGTGGACCATTAGATTTAGATTATGTAAGTTTTATGTTATAAAGGTAAAACTATAAAAAGAAAAGCATACACCTAGAAATACATAAATAAGTATTGACATTTTCCCATAGCCTGTTTATGGCTAGATGACCCAAACTGGTTTTGAGGTCATTTGGTCAAAAGTCAAGGTCAGAATGACTGTAAAATGCTTGAGAAGGAATTAGCCTAAACTTGTAATAACTAATAGCAATTTTCATATTGCCCAGAGACAGTCAGTAGATGATCCTTATTCATTTTGAGGTCATAAGGTCAAGGTCACAGTGATATTTTATGAAAAATCCTTGTGTAGTCAAGAAAAAGAATATCTGCAGTCATAGTCTGTAAAATATATTATAGTACTACTAGAATATTTATACATATTACTTACTAATAAAGCAAAAGTTACAATAGGCTGATAAGCATTGCATTTTATCAAAAAATTTATCTATGTGTTGTAAAAGAGACTTTGGGAACATTTTATTGGCTTAAACATGCAAAGAAATCACAGCAAATGTGTGGCATGATGACAAAATTATATCATAGTTCAATATCACAAACTTTCTGTGAAAATTTTGTTATATGAAAAACAGGAAAACTTGTAATATATCACTAAATAATGAACTCATGCAGGTCAAGTTGGTGCTGAAATAATCAATCTCCTGTGAAAGTCTTGGAGAACTTTGAGAAATTTTATTTGAATTCTATTTGTTGTCTTTGGTTATGCTTATGTAAAGTGTTATCTAGAATCGTTAAATGACACTGTTGGTTTTTGACAATGAAGAAAATATATAATTTCACGGGTTTTTGTAACTGTTAAAAAAGTTTTTAATGAATGTGTTAAGAAGAGAACTTACTGAAAGAATGACATTTTGCAGGTTAAACAAAAAAAATACCTTAATCAAAGAAAATCTGTGAACAATACTACAATGAGTGCTTCATGTATTATGATTTCATATTTACAATTGAAAGCTAGTAACATCAATTTTGATGATTTGTAACATCAATTTTGATTGGACAATGATGATTTGTAACATCAATTTCGATTGGACAATGATGACGTGTATATCATTAATTTTGCTCTGCAGAGTTTTTATCCTAATCAAGCAATTTGCTTTACAGTATTACATTATTATTATATGTTATAAAGATTTTTGACAAGTTATATAACTGTATACAGTTAAACTTCGTTCGCTCGAACTCGGATCGCTCGAATACCTCCCTTCGCTCGAACTCATCGCCCAGTCCCAGTCCCAGTCCCAGCAAAATTCCAACAAGTCAACATGTTCTAAATAATTGACAGTCGGCGACACATGTTTTTAACACCTCGTTATCGTGACAAACGCAATTATGGTTAATTGATACAAAATAAAAGGTGTTTTACCGATTTGTTTGTTATCATACAATTTTTTTTTTGCCGTCTTTAGTAACGATAAAAAGAAAGTAACTCTTGAAATGCCCAAAGTAAATAAATAAGTAAATGACGTTTACCCGGATGGTTTTAATTACAACGTGAATTGTAACAGTGTTATCTATTTATAGAATGATACTTGTACGTGTGTTTATTTTAGTAAATGACTACAAATAAATGCTGCTGTAAAATGTTGTTTTTTTAATATTTTATCGATTCATTGTTTAAAATAAAATTCATCCCATAATAAACTTGAACACTGTTCACAGTTTAGATAATGATCGCCCGATCGAACTCAACCAATTACAATATACATGAATATAGATTAACACCGTGCACCGTTAATAGTGTTTTCAATAGGATAATAATTCTTAAAATGACGTATTCGACAAACAGATGTACTAAAAACAGTTATATTGACGTATTTATCATTTGACCGATATAAGCTGGAAAACCTTAAGCCTATGTTCTATGTAATTATTGTTCAACCTCGGTTCGCTCGAACTACCGATCGCTCGAACAAATTTGCACAGGCCCTCCGAGTTCGAGCGAACGAAGTTCGACTGTATATAAATAACTGTTGGGTATTTGACTCATACCTGCCAATGTTCTTTATAAGAAACAATAAATGTGGGTGAAATATATTTTCTCATTTTCCTAACTTTATGCTAGGAAAAAGTTAAATATCTTCTGCTGTGAAATATGAAGTTTCCATTAGTTGGTTTAAGGGATTTTAACATTAAATATTGATATATAGAAAGCAATATGGGCTGGTCAGAGTGTTCAGATGTACACCAGAACTGATGTATGTAGACCAGCCCAGCTGTTAAATAGTACTTAGCAGATAATATGAATTATTATTATTATTATTATTATTATTGAATGTTTAAATCATTTGTACTGTTTTGTAAATTCTTTGATCTGATTCTTATGCTGTAGGTAAATCTCTGTTATGCACTTATTGCACTAACAATTTTACACTAGTATGTTTTGATTTGCTTTGCATTTATAAGTATTGTGATTGATGGCCTAGTTACTACCAGCCTAAAATTACAGTAAATTAAAACTTGTCCAAGTAAAATACTCACATGGTGTTTATTGCTCTAGATGTTTTTACCTTTAACCATCTGAATTTGTGAAATGGATTTGTCCTGTTATGAAACTGGAACAGTCAATTTAAAGTTAAAGGGATTTCAATATCAAAACACAAAAATTGAGCTTCCAACAGTATAGAGCCTGGTTAGATGGCACATATGTACAAACTGGCATGGATATATATCCTGGTGACAAATAGGTTCCAGCAGAGCAAGTGTTGAATTTAATACTTTTTGCATGAATATTACTAATAAAAATAAAACATCTTGTTAAAATTGTCAGAAAATGGTACCTATATGAACAAACAAAATATTTCCCATCTTTAATGCTTCCTGAAAATCACACTTCGAAACAAAAAGCTAAAGATTACAGTAATATAATACATGTCTAACATTTTTATTTTTATGCCACCGCAGCATCTGCGATGCGGTGGCATATAGCGATTCACCTGTGTGTGCGTGTGTGTGTTTGTTTGTTTGTTTGTGTGTGTGTGTGTTATATAGATTATATAGTGAACTTAAAAAATCTTCTTGTGAAAAACCACTTGTCCAATTTCAACCAAACTTGGCAGGATTGATCCTTGGGTGAAGGGCTTCCAAAGTTGTTCAAAGAATTTTATTCCATGCAGAAATCTGGTTGCCATGGCAACCAAAAGGAATTATAAGAATAAATTTAGAAAATCTTCTTGTAAAGACCCAAAAGGCCTAGAGCTTAGATATTTTGCATAAGGCATTGTATGGTAGACCTCTACCAAGATTGTTCAAATTATAGCCCTGGGGTCAAAATCGGCCCCGCCCCGGGGGTCACTGATTTTCACTATATGTACATATTGTTAAAACTTAAAATACCTTTTTGTAAAGACCCAAAAGGCCTAGAGCTTAGATATTTTGCATAAGGCATTGTCTGGTAGACCTCTACCAATATTGTTCAAATTATAGCCCTGGGGTCAAAATCGGCCCTGCCTCGGGGGTCATGGATTTTAACTATATGTACATATAGTAAAAATTTAAAATACCTTCTTGTAAAGACCCAAAAGGCCGAGAGCTTAGATATTTTGCATAAGTCATTGTCTGATAGACCTCTTACAGATTGTTCAAATTATAGCCCTTGGGTCGAAATCGGCCCGGCCCGGGGGTCATTGATTTTCCTCATATTTACATAGTAAAAACTTATAGTAAAAACTTATAGTAAAAACTTTAAAAACATTTCTTCTAGCAATTGACAAATGCTAGAGGTTAGATACTTTGCATGAAACATTGTGAAGTGAACCTCTAGCAAGAATGTTCAAATAATAGCCCTGGGGTCATTGATTTTCAATATATACATATAGAAAAAATTCAAAAAAATCTTATTGTCTGAAGGTACAAGGCTTAGAGCTTTAATATTTGTTAAATGATATCATTTATAGGTACTCAACCAAAGTTGTTCAAATTTTGCCTCCGGTGTCAAAATTAAAAGTGAACTTTGATATCAGCTGACCTAGATTTTGACAAAGTGTATTACATGTTGTCCTTTGATGCAGTCATGAAATTTTAGGCTGTGTGAAATATGACCTTCACCACCAAATTCACTAGACTCAAGTGCATTGAAATATTCCTACTCTGATCTTTTATTGAGTTAACAGTAGATTTAACCACTAATCTGATAATAAGACTTAGATAGGTCAGGGATCTATGCATTATGACAATCTTCAATTGTATAGAAACAAAAAAAATCTGTTCCTACACTACTATTTAGTGTTGTATTATTGCGGTGGCATAGCATTTTTCTCAAATGCAATCTTGTTTTAAGAAATGTGAAAATATTTCTATAGTAACCAGTTTCCATTTTACAATGTATGTTGTATAATCTGACATGTATATTTTTAGCTCACCTGAGCTTGCTCAGGGTGAGCTATTAGGATTGGTGAATGTCCGTCCTCCGTCCACAATTGCTTGTGAACACACTAGTGGTCACACTTATGACTCAATCATCATCATACTTGGTCAGGATGTTTGTCTAGGTGATAGCTCGGATGAGTTCGAACATGGGTCATCTCGGATGAAAAAGTAGGTCACAGGAGCTATAAATCGAAAAACCTTGTGAACACTCTAGTGGTCACATTTTTGAATCAATCATCATCAAACTTTGTCAGAATGCTTATTTAGTCAATTGCTCAGATGAGTTCGAAACTGGGTCATTTCAGATGGAAGACTAGGTCACAAGAGCTAAAAATAGGAAAACCTTGTGAACACTCTAGAGGTCACATTTTTGACCCAATCATCATCAAACTTTGTCAGGATGTTTGTCTAGGTGATAGCTCGGATGAGTTCGAACATGGGTCATCTCGGATGAAAAAGTAGGTCACAGGAGCTATAAATAGAAAAACCTTGTGAACACTCTAGTGGTCACATTTTTGAATCAATCATCATCAAACTTGGTCAGAATGCTTGTCTAGTCAATTGCTTGGATGAGTTCGAACATGGGTCATCTCTGATGAAAAACTAGGTCACAGGAGCTAAAAATAGAAAAACCTTGTGAACACTCTAGTGGTCACATTTTTGACCCAATCATCATCAAACTTTGTCAGGATGCTTGTTTAGATAATAGCTTGGATGAGTTTGAATATGGGTCATCTCGGATGAAAAACTAGGTCACCGGAGCTATAAATAGAAAAACCTTGTTAACACTCTAGCGGTCACATTTTTGCATCAATCATCATCAAACTTGGTCAGGATGCTTATCTAGTTGATAGCTCGGATGAGTTCGAACATGGGTCATCTCGGATGAAAAAGTAGGTCACCGGAGCTAAAAATAGAAAAACCTTGTTAACACTCTAGCGGTCACATTTTTGCATCAGTCATCATCAAACTTGGTCAAGATGTTTGTCTAGGTGATAGCTCGGATGAGTTTGAACATGGGTCATCTCGGATGAAAAAGTAGGTCACCGGAGCTAAAAATAGAAAAACCTTGTTAACACTCTAGCGGTCACATTTTTGCATCAATCATCATCAAACTTGATCAAGATGCTTGTCTAGGTGATAGCTCAGATGAGTTCGAACATGGGTCATCTCGGATGAAAAACTAGGTCACAGGAGCTAAAAATAGAAAAACCTTGTTAACACTCTAGTGGTCACAATTTTGGCTCAATTGTCATCAAACTTGGTCAGGAAACTTGTCTAGGTCATTGCTGAGAATAAATCGAACATGGGACATCTCGGATGAAAAACTAGGTCACAGGAGCAAAAAAAAAAAAAAAATCTTGTTAACACTCGAGTGGCTACTGTTGTGATCCAAATATTCTGTTAATTGGTCTGAAAGTTTGTTTTGATGATTTCTAAGTCAAGATCGAACATGGGTCATCTTGGATGAAAAACTAGGTCACACCGCCCAAATATGGAAAAACCTTGTTAACATTCTAGTGGTCACATTTTCGACTCAATTATCATCAAACTTGGTCAGGATGCTTGTCTAGGTAATTGCTTGGATGAGTTCGAAATCGCATGTGAAACTAGGTCACCGGAGCTAAAAATAGAAAAATCTTGTTAACACTCTAGTTGCTACTGTTTTGATCCAAGTATCCTGGAAATTGGTCTGAAAGTTTGTTTTGATGATTTCTAGGTCAAGTTTGAATATGTGTCACCTGGGTAAAAAACTAGGTCGCACTGCTCAAATATGGATAATCCTTGTTAACACTGTAGTGGTCACATTTTTGACTCACCTGTCATGAGACTTGGTCAGAATGCTTGTCTAGGTAATTGTTTGGATGAGTTTGATAAGTCAGGTGAGCGATCTAGGGCCATCATGGCCCTCTTGTTTAATATGTTTCATAACATAATCTAGTTTTAAATGCCAACTAAACAATCCTTTGACAAGTAATTGTTACGCTACCCACACATTGAGAAATTGTTTTTGAACTGAAGGAACAGAAATAACTCTTTCTATGGATGTGTCAAGGTTATTTGAAACCATTCCCAAGTAAATTTACGTAATTAACTGGGGAATGATAAAAGTATAATTAAAGTATTATTTAAAACATTTTTGATATAACTAACATATCATAAAGAAGGAATAATCTTTTCAACATGGCATTATTTCCATATACATCATGTTTAAATGTTTTGTTTGCACATCCTGTTTTAGCTTCTTTTTCATGTTTTTGTGCTGCCACTACTTGGGGGGTGGGGGGGTATAGATTTAGCTTTGTCTGTATGTCTGTCAACCCAGGTGTCTGTCAGTTGACTGACAAAACATTGGAATGTGGGGATATCCAAATTTCAAGTTAAATCATATTTCTTAAATTTTTATTTTAACATATTTGATATTGACCGGTAGATTAGAATCTATTTTTTAACCATCTGTACTTCAGCATCATGTTTTAGCATCATGTTTTGAAGATTTTAATGTATATCGTATTACATGTAGTTTAAACATGTCCATCTTACTGAAACAAATACTTTATTTTGGAGCGTCTAATTTAGTCTCAAACATTTTTTTGCTCCAACAGGCACATATTCATCCAATTTGGGTGCAATCTCTTAAACTGGCTAGAATAACAACATTTTGTGTTTGAAGTTCATCATGGAAGTTGACTTCAATCCTGTGATGAACATATCTAGCGAGCAAGCATGGTTTTATCTATTTGCCCTCTTGTGCTTGTAATAATGTCTTAAGTGTTACCATAACAGACATGTCTGAAAATGTGACGGAACTTTTACAGTGTTATGTGTGACATGAAATACTAGCAGGAAATCTTTCAGACATGATGTTGCATTTTTCATTCTCATTTATCATTCATGTTGCATGGTATGCTTTATTTTCAGAGAGTTTATGATCTAGATGTGTCGTCTGGTAGAGATACGCGAGTTTCCACATCGTCCATTAATACAGAAACTAGTAAAGTATGCTCTTTTCATCAACATCTATTATGTATATATCTCAGATCATTTAGTTATAGGTTTGATAAAATACTGTATTCATGCACCATATATGCAGACTTATTACAATACCTAGATAATACCTAGATTGTAAGTGCTGTAATATCTGCACTTACAGAATTTTTATAATGGGTGTGACTTGCTGTGAATTAAGAATTGCCGGTAATGTACAAGGTGATTTACTTATAAAAATGCTAAAAATATGAAGTAGCAAAGAGAAAATGTCATGTGTACATGGAAAGAATAGTATAACCCTGCAGCGGATTTTTACACCATATATTTTGGGAATGGGTTCTGGTCGACTGAGTTAAGTAATTTTTGAGTGGTGAAAATAAGTCTATTAGTAAAAAAATGAGTCACAAAAGTTGCCAAATTATAACTATTATGGGAACTTCTGACACTATTACAGGGGAAAAAAAGGGCACTTACTGATATAAGGAATAAAATTTTGGTCTGCCTACCAGACCCGGTTTAAAGTGCCTGCTGCAGAAACTTGACTATCATATTTCTACTTCAAGCCCACACAAACATGTATGACATAATTCTGTATGCAACACATATAACAGATTTTATTCCCTTATTGGTAACATTAATTATCATCAAGAAAATTGAATTCAATTGAAAATTGGAAGGAAATTTTATGAATATTGGAAAAAAAGACTTTGTGCAATACAGTATTTTAATTTTGTGTTGTACTGCTTATTCATATGAAACATTGTCATCCATTTTATTAATCTGAATAATTACCTAAAATAATTTATTTTTGACGTTTAACCCTGCTAAATATGTGCACATGGACCTGCCCTGTTTTACATTTGGAGCAGTCCATTGCTAGTTTTATGGATTTTATTTTTGTTGTTCTTTGGCTGTAGTATTGTTGCTTTAACCAACTTTACAATGATTTGATAAATTAGAAATGTTTAATCAGTTGTTGGTTTGCTTGAGAAATAAAAAAAAAACCTATTATTTTCTGGTTGGAACCCACTGCTTACAAAATTAATGTTGGTTATTTACTAACTTTTATGATAATAAGTATGATATTATATGTTTACTTTTGAAAATGAAAATTTTGTATTTGGTTACCTAGGTTACAAGCACCATATTTGACCAACCAGGTGTGTCACTTATGACGTTCCAGAAAAGTTCCTGGCACACAGATACTAAACCTCCAGTAAGTTTCTTTGTTGTAACCACAAATTCTTTGCTAAACAGTGCATTTACTGTAATTGCTCAAAACAAAAGTAAAAGTAAGTTGTGCGTCTTTTAAATTTATGCCATGAATTTTTTCCTGGTTTTGGAAGTAATAATTGTTCATTGAACATGTGGATTACACGACCATGCTTCAGTGACAAAACACTTAATATCAAGTTACAACTGTATAAGTCTTATATGGCTGCATACAGGGCTAGACTTGCACTGTTACCATGGTTTTATTACATTTTCAGCAACATAATGATTTATTGATTCATAATAATGGAAAGCTAAGTTAAAGCATTTGTTTGACTTATTTAATATACAGTCAACCAGAGAGATTTCAAAACTTGTTATCCGAAACAGGAAAGAAAACATATTTTTCCAAACCAATCCCCCTGTACAAACAAACATTTACCATTATAGCTTCATGATACCCTCATTTTCAGAAGCTGTAACTTTAAAAGTTTGTTTATACTCCCTGATTAGCTTGGAAAACCCAAAATATTCTAAATTCCGTATTAAGTCTATTCAATTCTGTGTAGATCTATTATATCTTTTATGTTATTTTATTGTATTTTTTTCAGGTGTACAATTATGAAAGATTGAAAATCTCCAACTTTGATTTACCCAAAGATGTTGATAGAGATCAGTTAGAGGTAGGTATAATACTGAACATAGAAATAATATTCTATATATATTTCCAATGTTGATCATGACATTTTGATTTTAACAATTCAAACCATGGGGCAGTGGCATTCATGGTTGTTATACAAGGGTACACAACAAAGGACATAGTAAATTACCTCAATTGTTGCCACTAGAGACATAAATGATATTGATTTAATTGGTTCAAATCCTGTAACGGATATTTTTGATTCCTTCATGCGAGGAAGCTATCCATATCCTTATAGAAGGTCTGTGGTGGTTCAACTACTTAAAAATCAGTTTGCTGGATCTGAAAAAAATACACTTATCGGTACTTGAGGTCTTCTTCAAAACATAAAAAACCACCATACTCACCTTGATAGTGCCTGTGGGACTTAAAATTGAAACCTCTTATTCCTCCAACTCATTCTTTTTCCCTAACTATCCCCAACCCACAATCACAAAACAAAATAAATGAAATAATGAATAAAAATGGTAAAAAAGCTTAAGTAAAAAAAGATCTTGTACAGAGGTGGTAATAACTGATGTTATTCATTTATTCAGAAGACTATATTTTATGTTGACATATATTATGTATTTTAACTTAATTAAGCCATTACTGCTTTAACTACATTGTATAGGTTGTTGTTCTAGATAAACATATATTTCTTCTGTTTTTAATTTAAAAAAAAAAACTAGAACATACAGTATACATGTATGTCAATTTTTGCTCATGTAACTGTGTGTATTAAGTTACATTTATCTTCTGTGACAACTTTTTCAAACAAGGTTTTCTAAAATCCCACTAAAAGTTCATTGATATTAGAGCTATGGTTACGTAATTATGTCCAGTAACTAACCCAGATATGGTATACACACCGCATTCTAGAGATGTTCTTTTTCTCATATTTCCAATACAAGCTTTCATTTGATATGAGAGGGGAATTTGTTACCTTGTTGCTTCAACAGGTTAAAGAGAAGTTAATAAGAACATTGTTGTAATTAAAAACCATTATGAATGTGCATAGCATCATCTATGTTATATAAACTTTTCAACTTTGTAGAGAAATATGCCATTACAGTGTGAGAATGCATTCATCAAAGGTAATTGAATACCTTGTGTTCTAAAGTTGAATAGTTCATTTTCTACATTACAGGCTATATTAAGGTCACCTATACTATGTTACTATGTAAATTTAGGTCAGTTGTGTGCAATGTCCTAACTCTTGTAACTGGTAAACTGTTGCCTATATATAGGTAAACTATGTTACCAAAAAGATGCTCTGCAAGTTTATATTACTTGAAGGTTGATTGTGAAATTGGTTTTAGCAATAGATATTAACTACACTTGTGTCTATGTCCTGAAGCTAACCTGTACTGGTATCATTTATGATGTATGAAAGAGTATCTTTGGGGAAATATGGTATAAACTTGAACCCATGATTCACCTGCTGTCTCCATTAGGACTTGAACCTACAAGCCCGGTGTGGAGAGACAGACACCTTACCCACTCAGTCATAGTGCTTCATGAAGAAACAACATGCTCTTTTAAGATATATACTAACTAAAAACAAATTAACATTCTGAGATAATTATGTTAATTTTGGCATAAAACAGATTATCTTGCAATTGTTGTATAAAATCATTTGATAATAGAATCTATGATAAAGAGGTATTTTTTCTTCCCATTTAAATTAACTTAAGGACTATTTATAGTATAGCTTCATTAACAATGCCTTGAAATATAGCTTGTGGATGGAATGAAAGTTTTTTTCTGAAAAATAATCATGAAAAGAATTTGACATTATACATTAGGAATTTTCACAGATCTGTTGTCATTTAAGGCATATCATTATCAAAAAGATTGAAATGAAAGCAGATTGTGAGTTTGGACATATTTTACAGAGATACAGATTGACCTGGCTTTATATTTGCTTTTTGAACAAATTCTTTTGTTTTACAGATTCATCTACCCAAAGAAGAATTTGAGGGCATTTTTAACATGTCAGTGGAGGAATTCAGACATTTACCCGAGTGGAAAAGAAATGACATGAAAATGAAAAAAGATCTGTACTAGCAGAAAACCCTTAGTGCTTATAGACAATAAATTGTGTTCAAATTTTATTTTTGTAATTGATCATATGGAGAGAGACACACACAGAGAGAACGTAATTTCCTTACAACAAAAGTTCCTGCTTTGTCATCATATTGTAAAAGTTTCTCGTTTAAAGCTATAGGAAAGAAAATATATATATATATACCTGCCACCCCCTTACATCAATAGTGTATGATCCTTACATCTATAGTGTATGATGTAATGATGAAAATGGAAGCAGCCATTGTTTAGAAAATAGTGTGTAGATTATCAGCAATTATCTAAAGAAGGGTATATGTCAGATAATTTAGTGATCCAAATTTAGAATGTTTGTCTAACTATTCTAGAAAACCATAGCAACGGACATCTGAAATAATCCATTCCAAAAATGGCATGAGGACATTGTATGGTCTCAAGGGTGTGAAATGTGTACGCTTTAGCAGGAAGACTTGATTGATAATATTTGTTAAGCGGAGAAAATTTCTTCATTTCAACAAATTGATTGATGAAAATGGGGAATTGTTCAAAGTTTGAGGGAAAAGTTTGAAAGAAAGAGGATATGATGTTCCAGTACTCTAAAGATCTTTAGATCTTGTCTGGTAACTGGAGCAAAGATAAAGTTAAGATAGGAGTATGCAAGTATGGATACGGTTATATGCAGACATTATTATTCTAACTAGAAGCTTTTATTTTCTGTCATATTTGAATTTGTTACAAGTGTAATAAAATGTTTATTAAAATACCTATCACGTTTAAAATATGATATTTTGCTAGAAATAGAAATTTATAGAATCACTGTTAAAATCTAAACCAAATGATCATGTCTAAAGTATTTTGATCTTAGAAATGTTATGAAAAAAGTGTAGCTACATCATATTTTTCTCAAATTTTACATGGTAGTTTGTGTTAGCTTAGCAACATTTATTTGATTTCTGTATCACCAATATGCTTTATTGAGTAGTAGGTTATAGTGTAACTGTGCTAGATTGCAATATGAAGAAGACAGGTATAATATAGGTAACGTGTATCATATATTACATGTAAGTGGTGTAACCTGTAATATGATATATCTGTAACAGGTGATATATTTATTGTAGATAACTCTGTAACAAGAGTATCTTTATGTCATATCATAGAAAAAAAACGTCAAAGGATCCAGTCCAACATAACCCTAGGTGTCTGTAATCAAAGGAGATATTGGTATATAGATGTGGCTCAGATTAAACTGATGTTCTTTATAAGACATGTACACTGTTAAAGCTGTGAAATAGATTACTTACATCATTTACAATTAATTAAGTTGTATGATCTTAAGAAATATACTACTTTATGTACCAATGTTTTGGTCAGAAAATGAAAATGCAACGTGCATAAAAAAGAGTGAAAATTGAATTCTTGTTAAGCTTTTTTGGAAAACACAGTTAAGACATCATCAAATTTCTAGAAGCTTTCAACGATAATTGTCAAGTTAGAGAACACGTGTATAGTAATACTAAGTCAAAGAGTCGCACAAGAGAGAATGTTGTTGTTTAATTGTGCAGGTTAGAGGATGATTCAATGACTGCAGAAATCATACTGCTATAAGATGTTTCGATGTGTTTATATCTCTATACTGGAGATCAAGGTTCTGATGTGAAATAGTTGTAACTTTTATTATTTGTTTAAAGGCCTTTTATGCCTCACTAATGCCTTTATTTGTATTTCTCAAAAGTTTTATTTTTTGGTGTTCCCAAAAGTAAATCATTGGCAAATTGCCTGAACCATCTTTTGAATGTGTTGCATTTCGGTTTTTTGTACAGATATAGTAATTTAGTACTTTGTATGGAAGTCAAAAATATACTATGTTGTTTACATTTTGCAACTTTGTCAGCAAATTATTTCACATTCTGCTCTAAAATTTTCTATAGATGATAAGTAAGTATCCTAAAATGCTCTAAAACCATTATTTAAACTTTATAAAAAGCATGTATGTTCTTTCTAAAGAGGATAAATTTATTTGTTTCTTAGGCATAATGTGCCTTTAACAAGGAAAGGTACAACTGTTTACACATCAAGCCAACACAATGGTCATTTTTTGATGGATGAAAATAAAGCCAAACATTGTCTTCATTTTCGCAACATTTTTTTCACATTAAGTAGTTGAAGGCAATGTTTCATATAAAATCCACATAGTAATGTGCAATCACTTTTTTTCCAGCTTGCTTACATAGCTATTTTAATCCATTATCTCACTCTTAATCACATTGTTGAATCCTTGATCAACTTTCCAGACCATCACATCAAAAGTCTGTGACATTCAGGCATAAATAACAATTGTTGTATTTCTTAAAACAACAAAGATTTGTCAATTTTCTTATCCTTTTTCAGTATCTTCACTTAAAATAGTTCTGAAAAATTTGTTAAGACTTCATTAAAAATGTTTCCATTTTTCAGAAATATTTAAATTTACTACCATTATGAGAGATGAGTTGGTCACGTACACACATATTTTTGATCACATGACTAAGAAAATGAAGTATGCATCATTTTCCTGTGTAGTAATGGTATGATTTAATATTGGTAAAAAATCTTAATTGTTTATGTGCCATTATCAACATTTCGAGCTATGAATGTTTATTTTTTTGTCTTCTATTGTGCTTTATATATTCACCTGTCATATTAATTAATTTATCTCACACATAATGTGGGGTATTATTTGTTTGTTCTGTGGAATTAAATGCTGGATAAAATCTAGATTTGTTAAAGTTGTGAAATGTACATGTTATCCTTGAAATACCTATAGCCACTGGTCTAGTGTTCTGTCCGAGAAACCTGTGCTTGATGTCTCAATCTGGTCTATCATTGCAACTGTACGTAAAAAAAAAAGAGATTTCTTAAAGCTTAATTGCAATTGTAAATTTAAGGAAAAATTAATTGTAAAATAAAGTTGAAAATATTGTCATTCTAACATTATTCATGTTTCACTGTTATTTTATTGGACAGAGTTAGACCCCTTTTATGATTGACACTGATTATTTCTCAGGTATTATCTATGTAACAAAAAGGACATGAATTTCAGAGTTATTGCCCTTTATTTAGAAGTAAACCACTTGCAGTTACATCAGTTTCAATAAATTTACACAGTTTTTATTGGAGGCATATAGAATGTGTATCTCATCAAGTAAAACTATTAATATGTGCCCTCAGGTACACATAGGGGTACCTGAGGTATTGTCCGACACAAACAAACAAACAAAAAAGTACTAATGTTTATGAACAGAAAGATAAGACTTAAGACATTCTGTGGCTATTAAGGTATTTCTTGGAACATTGGAGAAAAAGTTAAAATCAAAAATAGGTTGTGGACAATCATACCAAAAAAATACATTATTATCATTGTTAAATCTCTAGTAAATTATCTTAGCAAAGTATATAAGAGAACAGATTATCTTTTTAAAACCTGTACAGTGATTATAAACATATCTTTAAATGAATTGTCGTGTTGTGACTATTTATATATTGTTTTTATTATTATTTTTTTAATTTAAAGATTTGTGGAGAGTTTAAGAGATTCCTTCATTACAAAGATTTTTTTTAACTTACTAGTATCGATATGCAACAATAGTGTCCTTGATATATATATACATGTACATATATTTGCCGTTATAATTGCTTTATATACCGAGTCCACTACTGTGCCGTGAAATTATAACGTCGGTAACATGTGATTACATTCTATCATTATGAAGGAATCCTTAAACTATGCCACTGATTCTGGTACAGATTCTATTTGTATAGTTTTACACCAAAGGAGATGATAATGTTTATTATCTAATTCATAATTAGATACATGCAATTAATTATTCACCATTTAAATGCTTCACTAGATGATCTTTTTTTTAAAATCTATATGTAAGAAATGTGAGTTATTGATTGGGCATCTTTCGATGTGAATTAAAATATGATACCCTGAGAAATTAAACAGTATTCTATATAATAAGTTATTGTTACGTCAGATAATATATGTTGTTGCCTTAGTGTTATTTCTGTCTATATAATGTACCTTGTTTTGTCACCTTTGTGTCAGATAATTGAAGTCAATAACAGAGTACTGTAATTCCACACTGAGGCAGCACACTTAACAACTAATCACACATAGTTATTCTGTTTTTTTAGGAGAAATACAAAGAGAACACAGAATCAAGCAAATTAATTTCTGCATGTAGGAAATGTGCAAATGTTAACAGGGTTTTAAAAATTATTTTTGATGGGTTTTTATTCTGTATTATTATTTTCCCATAATTCTTTATTTAATATCATAATTCTGAATTATTAATTGGTGACCACTTAGTTTGCAATTGTAGAATATCTATTAAATAATAATATTTTAGATTAACATACCTGACTAATATGTTATATAATAGGGGCATTCCTTAAAATGATCATTATGAAAACAATCCATGTACATGATACTTTTAAATGATAATTGATATTTTGAAATTTCAAATCATTCATATGTTTGATGTTCAGGGTCATAATGCAAATTTTTGTTATTGCATTCTTTAGCACTTGTTCAGGATTGGTGAAAGGCAAATAAAAGAATAAGATTAATTTTTTTGAAAAAAAAAAGTGCTTCTAAAATCATTATTTTTGTATCTTATTCAGAGATTAGTATTTTCGTTCACTCAGAGAATTTGTTGCCATGACAACTGATAAAGGCATTTAACACTGCAATTATAAACTAATAGTAACATTTTGTCTAACTTTGACTCTTGTTTTTGCATTCAGGCCAGCTTTTATATAGCTCAGACAAATATCAGGAAAACATAGAATATATTATATAAGTCTATTTATAGAAACATATTTTCTTTTTTACTTATGTAAAAATCATGAGTCAGTATAGCCGCTATATGGTTGTTTTTATTTGTGTGTTTTTTTATTTATATTGAGTTTTTAATGCTGTTGATTTTATAGTTTTTGTTAAATATATTAACTATTAGGTTGTGTATATTTATTAGGGATTCGGAATTAGTAATCAGACTTCGAAGGTTGTTTTATTTTTTTGTGCCACCTCCCCCTGACAAGATTTCAAGGGCAGAAACTTACATGAACATTTGTTTACTTATAAGTCTCACTTATGATATTTTATAGGGTTTTTTGTGTCGCCTCTACGGAGTAGTGGCGACATATAGGGATCACTTCTCCGTTGTCTGTCTGTCCGTCTGTCTGTCCGTCACAAAACTTGTCCGGACTACTCCTCATAAACTACTGGTGCAATTTCATCCAAACTTTACAGGAATGATCAGTAACAAGTCTAGTTGTGCATATTGTCAGCATTTTCCGGTTCAATGATTTTTGACAGAGTTATGGCCCTTTAATAATTTTTATTTTTAAAGTTTGTCCGGACTACTTCTCTTATACCACTAATGCAATTTCAATGAAACTTTACAGGATTGATCTGTAGCTCAAGTCCTTGCACATATTGCACGGGTTTTCCGGTTGAATGATTTTTGGCCGAGTTATGGCCCTTTGATAAAAAGGTGTTTTTTTTCTGTGTGTTGCCAGATACACAAAAGCTTGTCCGGACTACTCCTCAAAAACTACTGGTGCAATTTCATCCAAACTTTACAGGAATGATCAGTACCAAGTCTAGTTGTGCATATTGTCAGTATTTTCCGGTTCAATGATTTTTGTCAGAGTTATGGCCCTTTAATAATTTTTATTTTTAAAGTTTGTCCGGACTACTTCTCTTATACCACTAATGCAATTTCAATGAAACTTTACAGGATTGATCTGTAGCTCAAGTCCTTGCGCATATTGCACGGGTTTTCCGGTTGAATGATTTTTGGCCGAGTTATGGCCCTTTGATAAAAAGGTGTTTTTTTCTGTGTGTTGCCAGATACACAAAAGCTTGTCCGGACTACTCCTCAAAAACTACTGCTGCAATTTCATCCAAACTTTACAGGAATGATCAGTACCAAGTCTAGTTGTGCATATTGTCAGTATTTTCCGGTTCAATGATTTTTGTCAGAGTTATGGCCCTTTAATAATTTTTATTTTTAAAGTTTGTCCGGACTACTTCTCTTATACCACTAATGCAATTTCAATGAAACTTTACAGGATTGATCTGTAGCTCAAGTCCTTGCGCATATTGCACGGGTTTTCCGGTTGAATGATTTTTGGCCAAGTTATGGCCCTTTGATAAAAAGGTGTTTTTTTCTGTGTGTTGCCAGATACACAAAAGCTTGTCCGGACTACTCCTCATAAACTACTGGTGCAATTTTATCCAAACTATACAGGAATGATCAGTACCAAGTCTAGTTGTGCACTGTCCGTCTGTCTGTCCGTCTGTCACAAAACTTGTCCCAACATAAAATTGGCCATCATGAGGCGACACATGTGATTACTGATCGCTCTTGTTTTACCTATAAAGTAACTTGGCAATCTTGCACCATTTAAAAAAAATATATTCAGCATGGCCCTCAGTTCATTATTGTACAGCTGAGTTGTTTAACTTGATCAATTAATGTAAAGGGAGGGGTTGCTTCTATCTGAGATGATTCTTGATGATTTTTCTAGACTTTTGCTTGTAGACTTTTACATTATGTGTTATAAAATGGGCAAGGGCAGACAACTATTTCGAAAATATACTTGGAAAAGCTTCTGTCATTATGGGAGAGCCATAGTGTATTGTTTTGTAGGAAAGTATATGACATTGTGCAATTTTTATGTTAAATACTGCATGTTATACATGAATGTAATTTTTGCTTCAAATATTGAGTTAAAACAGTATAAATCGGGTTTTGTGTGTTGTGTGATTGTTTAAATAGCTGTTACGATTTTTAACCTATGATTTTGTTAAGCATAATAATGTTCTGTTATAATATAGACCTGATGTCATTTTCATGACATAGGCAACTTTTTAATCATCATACATTCAACATAACACAACTCTGTTCCTAACTTCCTATTCTTTTTATATTAAACTTGTTTAGTGTATACATAATAGGGATCTTATACACACAAAAAAACTCTAGTCAGTTGTAGATATAAGTGTAAAACAAGTCAACTTTGGGAATATCGGCTGATGTCTCGATATAAAACTGTCTCTATCAGCTATATGTGTACTATAACAGACCACAAATATCGTTCTTATTTCTTGACCATTACTAACAGGTCTCTTCAAAATTTATTTAAATCCAAGGACATACACAATTGTTTTAGAACTGATGTTTTGCATTAAAATTGATATTGGGGAAATAATTAACAATGTCTCTAAAATTAGAGGGGAAAATTTTTTACAGTGTCTATGAAATAATGAAATATTGTCCTGAATTATAGAGATGACAAGTATTATCTCTGAAAATATATAGCAGATAATATTCTGAATTGTATCTGGTAAACAACAGGCTGTAATTTTAGCGTTGATATTATTTTCTGAGAAAATTCAATACAGAGCAAGTGTTGAAATAAGGGAGATAATTGTGGTACTGATATAATGAATTTGATGTTTTGAATTCTGTTGTTTTTCCATACAAAACTTACATATTTGCAGAGCAACTTAAGTGTTTTATGATACACATTTAACACATTATTTGTTGGATAACATGAAACAACCATTTCATAGTGCAATAAATCTTCAAATTATTTTTTATTTTTTTATACGTAACAATATGTTTTGTTTGTTTTTCTTTTTTTTTCAGTTCACTATTTTTGTAGAAGTGTAACATCATAAAATTTTATATAAAGTAGAATTATGGAATTTTTGATATTTCAAGGTCTGTAGTTACAGAATGTAACAGTAAAGTTTTCAAGTTATTGTAAACACAAATTTTCTATAATAATTATAAATTTTGCATTTTTATCAAGATTTAACAAAAGATTATACCATATTGGTTTAAATAAATATAAAAAAAAGATAAATAAAGAAAGATAAGTCACTAATTTGTAAGATGGAAAATTAAAATTTTTTTCAGTTGGAAAAATGGTTTAAAACATGTTAAGTCAGTTATATGATGTATGAAACATGTGTGAATTACATCCTGTGTTAGTTACGTTATGTGCTGTATGAACAAATGTGAATTAACATAATATTAGATGTGTGTTGAATGGTATTTTATGCCATAGTCATTATTTTAAACATGCATGTGGCATTTGAGATGTCAATAAAAATGTTGCTTCCATAACATAGTTTGTTAATATTATTTATTATCCCCTGTAAATGAATACTGAAGGGCATTGAAATGGCACAAGCAGATACATTGTCAAGTCATTACCCTTTGTTATATTAAAATGAGTCCAGATTACAAAAATAAGTTTGGAGCATCACACTAAATATTGTATTGCGCTATATACCGGACAAGGCCTTTAATCATTAAATGCTAAAAACTTGACTTTTTACCTACTGATATGCACTTTAAGACATGTAATTCATCTCTTCGCAATGATTGATATAATATAATGAATGAAAAATGTAAAAAAAATTGACCAAAAAAACTGATGTTTTTCTACTTTGTGTTCACGATTTCTGCAAGAGTCTAAAGGTACTGCTTCAACACTGTAGTGTGTTAAAAATCATTAAAATAGGCATTTTTATGAAAAGAAATTAGGTAATCTTAATATTGATGTGTTTAAATTATACCTACATTTGGGTGAGTATCTGATAAGAATAAGATTTACATGATATGTCATCTTGGTACATTTGTGTTTGCCGCCCTCTTAGCTCAATACGGAGAGCATCGTTTTCTGTCATCAAGGGGTGGCTGATTTGATCACCTGGTGAAATTTCTCCATGACAACTGATCTCTGACATCAAGTCTTATCGTCATTGTTACCTCATTGTTATAGAAAAAACATCGGTCAAGAAACAAAAGCTGTGTGACTATGAGCAAAAGTGTGAAAAACTATTTGAAGCACCAGTGACCTTGACTCATGTGAATCTTATTATAGACCAACAAAGGTATGTAAAAGACATCAGTGAAAGATGAAAGATAGTTTCAATGTATATAGGCAACATCGTATATGGATATATTTAGATCTTGAACAATGCACTAAAGGTCTCTAGTCTCTATCATTATGATGTGTCAGAAGTTCCTATTGGAAATTATTGACAGTTTAGTTTTACTCTAAAAAAACCCATTTAACATGAGTATAGCTACACTGAGGATAACAGCTGCCTGGTATTTGACAAGTACTGAAAATATGATATATCCTCCAGTGGCCATGATTTGTTACCCTAAACGTTTCACAGAGCTGTTTAGAAGATACACTATATTTTCTAATGATCCAAGCATTCTATGTTGAAATAATTTGGCTGAATGATACATTAAATTTACTTTGATGTTTAAAAATATCCAGCTGTTTTCTTTCTTAATGAACATTTGTTAAGACTTTCTGACATCCAAAGTAAGGATATTCACTCTAGGACAGGGACGAATTTAGGACATGACAGGGACAAATTTAGAACATGGCAGGGATGAATTTAGGACATGACAGGGACAAATTTTGGACATGACAGGGACAAATTTAGGACATGACAGGGACAAATTTTGGACATGACAGGGACAAATTTTGGCAGGGACAAATTTGTGACATGGCAGGGACAAATTTAGGACATGGCAGGGTTGAATTTAGACCATCTGATGATACTACTCTTAGATAACTAGGAAATACAAACAAACACATTATTATATTTTTCAATTTAGTTTATGTTACTTTTCATACAATTTTTTTATAAAAAGAAAACAGATAAGTGAAAATATAATTATTGTTTATATATCACAAAAGTAAAAGAAAATCATATATTTGGCAGATAATACATACAAGAAACAACTTATACTTATAGTGAATTGTTATTTGGTATAAGACACCTTTATTTACTCTCAGCAAATTATGACAATGATATGTCAAGTTATATGTGCTAAATATGTTATAGCACTGTTTATCATATAATTTTATGCTACTATCGTTTTTTTGTTCTTTATGATTTCAAGTTTATGACTCTGTTCAGGTTTTTTTTCTAAGCACATTGGGATCATGACCCGATTCCAACAACTTTTTAGACAAATTGGGAAAAAAAACTTACAACATATTCTATACTTCAAATAGGGCAACAAAATGAAATATTTAGTTAATTAAACTCCTTTTATATTTCAAGCATAAGCACATAAATATTACTATTTGGAATGCAAGATTACAATTTTCTATAGCAAAGTGCAGTTAAATGTAACATAATTATTAAAATTTTACTTCATATTATTTTTTGTTCCTTGAATTGGGAATTTTCTCCTTGAAATTTTGGCATTGAGAACATGGCTCAATATCGGTCATCAAAATGGGATGGGAAAAAACTTGCTGTTATATATTGTAATATTTATATTCATTAAGTTTTAACAGTATCATATCAATGTTGTAACTTGTTTTGTATGTTTAATAATTTGTGACAGTGTTGTCTTTGAGACTTTGAACATTTGACAAAGAAAAGCTTTACAATATAGATGATTCAATAAATTAATCCATACAGAATTATCGTCCCTGAATACTTTTCAGTATTTCAATGTGGTAAGGAACAAATAGAATGCAGGAAATGGATATATGGCTTTAGTATATAATGTATAAAGGTGTATATAATTCACCAATGTTACCTTCACCATTTGCATATATGACCCTAAACCACTATCTATATAATTCCTTTATAAACAAGAGGGCCATAATGGCCCTGAAATCGCTCACCTGTATATTCCCGGGGCGGGGTCAACTTTTAACCTAGGGGCTTTTATTTGAACAAACTTGGTAAAATCCCATTTGAAGCTGTTTCATGATAAATATCTAAGCTCTAGCTGTAAGAAGATTTTTTAAGCTTTTACTATACACATATAGGAAAAAACAATGACCCCCCACTCTGGGTGGGGCTAATTTTGTCCCCAGGGCTTTTATTTGAACAAACTTGGTAGTCACTCACTAGAAGATAGTTCATGCTTTAAAAGGAGATTTTTAAGTTTTTACTATATACATATAAGGAAAATCAATGATCCCTGGCGCGGGGCCAATTTTTACCCTAGGGCCCTTATTTGAACAAAAATGGTAGACACTCATTAGAAGATGTTTCATGCTAAATATCTTTGCTCTAGCTCTTAGAGTTTTTAAAAAAAGATATTTTAAGTTTTTACTATATACATATAAGGAAAATCAATGATCCATGGAGCGGGGCCAATTTTGACCCCAGGGCTTTTATTTGAAGCAACTTGGTAGACACTCACTAGAAGATGTTTCATGCTAAATATCTTAGCTTTAGCTCTTAGGGTTTTTTAAAAGAAGATTTTTTAAGTTTTTACTATATACATAAGGGAAAAACAATGACCCCCTGGGGCGGGGCCAATTTTGAACCTAGGGCTTTTATTTGAACAAACTTGGTAGACACCCACTAGAAGATGTTTCATGCTTAATATCTAAGCTCTAGCTATTTGGGCTTTTTAAAAGAAATTTATAAGTTTTTACTATATACAAATAAGGAAAAACAATGACCCCAGGTCATTTATTTGAACAAACTAGGTAGACACTGACTAGATGATGTTTCATGCCAAATATTAAGCTCTAGCTCTTTCGGTTTTGTAAAAGAAGATAATTTAAGTTTTTTCTTTTGGTTGCCATAAGAAACCAGAGTTCTACTTAGAATTAAATTCTTTGATAAATTTTTAAAGTTGACTACCAAAGGAACATTCCTGTGAAGTTTGGATGAAATTGGCTTAGCGATTTATGAGGAGATGTCGTTTAAAGTAAAAGTTTACGGACGGACAGACGCTGGACGAAAAGCGATCACAAAAGCTCACCCTGTCACTTTGTGACAGGTGTGCTAAAAATGCAACAAAATCAAAAAATGCATTACATCTTGAACAATACTTGGCTTTTAACCATATTGAAACAAAAACAACAATAACATGATTATATAAAATATGATAACAATGAGAATGATACATCAATCTTTGGCACTAACCTTGACTTGGCTACCTTGTGAGTATTAAACTAACTCAGTCTAGTTTCTATAATTGTGGTTTAATACTATAGTTTATACACAAAAGATAAACAATTTATCATGAAACTCTTTTAACAATTGACAGTAGAATGTACTTCTATTGTATACACATGTATTATTTCTGTTGTTGTTTTTCTTCTGACTATTTTATGTTACAAATGAACAAGTAATGAATAATGATAAGAGTTTGGACATGATTCATGAATTTTCCAAAAGATTTCTGTCATGGCTATTTTTTGTAACATTTGCCAACAGTATATAGCCAGACCAGCCTGCATGTCCTTGTAGTCTGACCAGGCTCTATACTGTTGGTACCTTAATTATTTTTTGCAATCTGATATAGAAATCCCTTAGTTCCAATTCTTAATCAGTGCAAATCTAGTTAACCAATTTCATTAGGTTAACGTTTAGAGACAATGTCATTTATTTGTGCTGGAAAATCTGCTGAATGTCAATAAATAATAATATTATGGCATGCAGACCTACAGATATTTACATTGATCAGTAATTGATTAACCCTTTACCTCATGAGCATATTGTGAAAAAATGGCCATTTTCATTGAAAATCCTCCTGTTACAAGTTCAACTACGATAAAAAAAACTATGAAACTACATGTACGGTAAAAGCTTCAAGATAAAAGAAACTATGATAAAAGCTTCAATACTGATGAAACTTGGCACAAATGTTGACTGGACCATAGCCTCTGTAACAAAATGCTCAATCTTAAATTTCCTGTTACCATTGCAACAGGGGACGTCTCAAAATTGCCAAAAAATCACTATTTTTGCATTGTTTTTTTCCATCAAAGCTGATTTCAAAGTGCTGCAACTTCTTAATGGATTGAGATAGAGTCAAAGGCTTTTCAGCGTTGGTTACACGTTACCTTACGATCGACCTGAGGGTAGTTTTTTACTGTTTGAGGCCTCAAAAAGGAGGGGGTGAGGGAGTGGGGGTCAAAAAGCCGTCAAAACACGTCTATATGAGGTAAAGGGTTAAATTACAATAAATTTCAGATTTTATTGTAATTGATTATAATTACTCAGACTTGCCTCTGTAAACAAATTAATTACATTCAATGTTTAACTGTAAAACAAAAGTTAAACTGTATCATGTGAAATAAAGGCATCCCTTGAATTTCAATAGTTTCCTGTTAAATTTGATAGTAATTACTGACTTCATTTAAGCTGTAATTGCTTAATTACAATTACAAGTAATATAATAAAGTTTGGGCAAGATAATCAATTACATGATGATGATTACAGTTTAATCATGGAATCAATTATAAAATCGATGATTGCAATTAACTATTACCCTAGGTCTGATGGCATGTATTTATTTTTATCATCTGGGAGGTAAAGGGGTAATATAATTCTTAATTAAATGATGGTCCTCTGCCTTTAAGCACCAGGGAGTTTTTTCATAGTCACATTTAAGAACAACCTCCAGCATTGTAAAACTTGTACCATTTACTGAGATTTTGTGTCGGTTTAGCACTTCATACTGTATGTTGTCAACGCCTGTCTCTCTATCCAGCTTGCTGGTTTTCTGTAAAATAATTTAGTTATTTCTCATCTGAAACTTCAAGCCTATATTTTAAAATATATGTCAGTATTTCATATTTCCATCTTTAAACAACATGTTGCCTTATCACAGATATTTAAAAAAAAACAACAACAAGAAAATATATCAGATTATTTCTTAAATCCTACTGCTGTTAATCTCATGTCACTGAATATTGACCTTACATCATTACATCATAACATTACATCATTACCATTTACCAATCACACATGAAATCAAAGTACCAAGAGTTGTTAGACATGTGTGAAGTTTCAAGTAAGTATGATAAATAGTTACTAAAAGTTTTGGAATCATTGTCAAGTTTTCATCTTTTGATGAATAAAGTGATAAATAAAGTCTCCATATCTAGAACAATGTACAACATACAGGTCAGTGAAATAGTTAATGTATGTGTATCTTAAACAATTGTAGCAATAAATAAGTTTGCACAGATATAAATACTGCTTTATGCTAGAAGTAATCATCTTTTTTTTAAACAATACCTCTTTCTGATTGAAGAATCTTTTATTATCTCTTGGTCTTTGTTTTTTGTCATGAATGTGGCGAAATGTTTCTAACCCTGTGGTAATATTCTGTGGTCTACGAACCTGGAAGGAACATTCAACATTTTGTAATAAATAAACAGATTCATGCTTAAACATACCAGTATGTTTAATATATATTTTACTTAAAGGATACATTTACAACAGTACTTTTCCAGTATTGCTTTCATCATTAGTCCTTATCATATATATTACCCGTTTTTTGGTGTTTTTTTTTTTGAAAATGTTCGCCTGTATGTTCAATCAATAAAATAATGTATTAAGTTGTCAAATTATCAAAATACGATTCAATTTTATAGGTTAGTGATCTCTAGAAAAACAATGAAAATATCATATTATCTTACAATTACTATTATTGTTATTTTTTTTATATATTTACCTCATACTCAGGAATGCTTTCACCATTTTTGGTAACAAATTTGGTTTTCTAAAAAGGAATAAACAAAATATTAGTACCAGTATATATTTCATTCAGTTTTAACAATGTTACCATAACTACAAGTCTTTGCAGCCTATGTTTACTGATCAATTTTAGAATAGATAATACATACATGCCATATTTCCAGCCACCCAGATGGAAATATTGGTTATGGAGTCTGATTTCCGGTTTCACATTTACATACAATTGTATTATGAATAATTATTGACTGTTTTGCGATTGTATTTTCTGAATATGATATTCAAATATCCTACTTAAACATTTTGTTCCTAATCCATATCAAGAAAAGTCCAGTATTCATATGTAGCAGGTTAAGTGATAATGAAAATAATACCTTATTAGGAAACTATAACAAGTAGCAACAATACTGTATCTATAAAAAGTCATATGAGCAGCTTCAGTTTACAGAGAATAAAAACGCTACATAAAGAGAAAAACACAGACCTTGTGAAAGCTACAGGACTGTAGTTCCATAGATTTGTCACAGGAGTGAACCCCAGGAGTATGTGTAATTCAGTAGTTTGTGCAACTCAATAGTAAGAGTATAGAGGTTTGAAATTTGTGAATTTTTACCACTCTCAGAATTAAGAGCACTCAATGTAGACAAAAAGCTCTTAATTTAATCTCTATGTATATGCCTGATTTATTTATCTAAAAACACATGCTGTAACACTTCAGGTCTCAGTTTCATATTACTCACTCTGTTACTTTCAGTAAAACTACAAAACCAAACAGTAAAGTACAGGTACAAAACTAAAGAATCATCACAAGGTAAGAGTGTGCATCAACCTATAGAACTATCTGTATAATACAGATAGTGCCTATGATTCTACCATCACAAATGGCAAATATAGAATGGTAACAATTTCTATAAATTAACTTACCAGTAAACCTGCCTTCCTTAATCTCACATAAAACTCATCATCTTCTCTGCCCCAACCCCAGTACCTGTTGGACATTCCATTCACCTATAAAAGCCAATAATTCTTTACAGTTACAACTATTTTACACCATTTCCTAATTCACAGTCTCATTACTTTAATTCATATAATTCTATATGCTGTCCTGTGGGGAAGGTGGCATTCTCTTATGGTCTACCAGAATAATTTTTAAGTATTGCAAAACAACAACAGAACCTTACATGAAGTACCTTTCTGCCAGTAAGTCACAGAATAATGCTGTAATGAGAAACAATCTCACACATACAAAATCAATTAAAAGGAAGTTATTAACATGTAATTTTTTCATGTCTTATTCTGGTTGTTTTGTTGTTTTTTGCATTGTTTTTCAGCAAAATCTATTTACATTGTTAAAGAGATATTAAAGCTGTTTAAAATACATATATCTAAATTGAAAGATGAACATTGTTAACGAGAAACAACAGCCATCTTTTATAAGTAAAATATGTTCAAACATGAGGGCCATGATTGTCATATTATAACTCACCTGAGTGGAGACTGTTGCTTTTATTCTATACATAACAGAGTGTAAACCATAAATTTATGACAAAAAAAATTAAAAAAAACTTTCAGTTAGAAATTTGGTTTCAATAGTGTTAACAAGGCTTTCATTTGATTTGACCTGAAGAAGACCAATGTTCCAACTTGGTCAGGTTATATTTGAAAGGAAAAATCTGACAAAGTAATGCTTTTCTTTTACATGACCTAATGACCTAGTTTTTCACCCCTGATGACCCATATCCAGATGTAATGACCAAGAATAAAGTTGCTCTCAAACAAACAATACACTATCAATCTATTGATCAATGTGTGTGACATAAAACCTTGATCATACAGGGTAATATCTAAAATATATTATATGACCTAAGTGACCTTAGAAGTTGAAAGACAGATCTAATTAGCACAATGTGTCATGAAACAATACCATGAAAATAGAACAAAATTATCATGATTCTTTACAGAAAATATCTTACCATCTTAAAATGGAATTTTGTCACCAACAAAATACCTCCAATAAATGAGTGGTAGTGATATAAGGGGTGTAAATCTGGAGCAGATACATGGAAAGGTCCCTCTTCTGGAAAGGAATAGTCTAAGGCATCATTGAGGGGTAGCAGGTCAACGTCATGCATAGCTATATAATCACAATCATTTTGACTTTCTAAGACACCAACGTTTATAAGTGATCCACGATTGAACCTGAAATGTAAATATCATCATTGCTTATCATATAATGTGACATTGTTTTAAATGTTATTATAATGCTTCAGAACAATATACCAAAGTGTTAAGATACTTTTTCCATTTATGTATTGTAATGGTTGAAATAATATGGCTTAACTAAATCACTACAGCTTCTAAATAAACACAATGTTTGTGTTTTTTGGGTGTTGTGCATTTTTCACACTGACAACTTCAAATAATCTTAAGGCCTTATTCCAAAAACTAGTAAATTAGTGGAGGAACATCCCAGAATATCCCTTCAAAATTTACTATAATGCTAGTTTGACAGCAGAAAATTCTAACCAATTATAGGTTTATAAATTTAACTTGTTTTAAAAGATGATAATCAACCAGAGAATTCTCATTTTGTTTTAACATATTTATTTGCATATTAATTATACTGAAATTTACTTACATGGATTCAGCAGCATAACTATTTAAATTGCATTCTTTTAAATATATTTTTTCCCCAAATTTTCTTTAAAATAAGAATGAAAGTCTTTATTTACCTCAAAGAATCAACCTGGTTTACAACAATAATTTCATGTCTAACATGTTTTCTGACAAGGTATTGTTGCAGATGTGGAGCAAACTCCAACAGCTCTTCTAACCTATCTCTAAATGGGACAATTACCACCATTTTATGAGGGCCCCACTCCTTGTTGTCTCCTATAGAAGGGCATTCTCGTAATGTTGCGCTATTTCTGGAAGTAGTTTCATGGTTGCCTTGGAACCTAATTTCAGCCGTCTGAGCACATGGGGTCAAAGTTGGATTGGATGACATAAAAAGCACTGTCAACGTAACAGAATATACCACAGTGACAAAAATAAGCCATTTTAAAATAGGTATGCGCCTGGCCATTCAATATAAAGTTTCAATATCACTGTTTCTATCCAAGTTTCCATACAGCTGTATAGATGGACTTATCACCAATTTTGATGTAAGCTTGTTTTACTTGTTCTGTATAATATTGTTCCACCTTGACATTGACTTTGCAAGTGAAAAGTGCACATATAATCTGAAATATTGTAAAAATATTTATTTGTATTTTATAACAGCGATTATCCTTTTATAACCTTTAAGAATGTAAAAATGACAAAGAAATAGCACAAACAAATAAGTAATACACAGAGATATTCCTTTATTGAAAATTCATTTTTGTATATTGAACACTCATAAGCTGTTAATATTTTCAATCCAGAGATATTGAAATGTAACTAACAATGGTTTATAAACGACAGCAAAAAAACATATGCTTTTAACTTCTGATTGATTATTAAAAAGTCATTCCAGGTAAAAAGAACTTAAAAGCAAAGATAGTTGCCACTCATGTGAGGTTTTTGACAGGACATTTATTATGATGTTTACATGTAGTTAAACTTCCTTTAAAATAATGATTATTTTTACCTATTATTATGAATCTGATAGCTTCATCAACAAATAATAATTTCATCCTAGATTCATTTTGTATTATTTGATAATGGACAAATAAAGCTTACATTCCTGGTTGATTATACTAAATAGGTTTATTCAAATGCAGACATTAAATTTTATCTTTCTATTCTTAATATTTGGGGAAAACTTGTAAAAATTTTAAGAATAGTTTCCTTTAACTCTTATCCAATAAGATGCATTGGCCAATGAGACAATACACAGTTTCGGAGCCGAACTAGCTAGCAAACAAGTATTTTTATCATATGTTTTTTGAGTAAAGATAACTGGTTGAGTATCTCACTGTATAAATCATATGTAAAATGGTCCGACTTGTGGTAATTAACAGTTAATTTAATACCTTTAGTGTCAAACAATGTGTTAAATTATATACTGAGACGAAGCTATTATAAAAATCACAAGCAAATTTTCTGAACAAACAATCTATGTTTTTTCAACAGATATGGCTTTAAAAAACATTATTTTCGGAAATATTTATCCTTTTCTTCACAAGTTTAAAGTTTTTTAAATAACATCATGTCATAGAATTTTCATTTTTGCTCTTGTATTTAATTTTCGCCCTTTTTTGAAAACTTACGTATTTGCATATAGCAATCTATACCTAGTTCTGCCAAGACATGTTTAATTGTAGCGAGAAGGGTTTACATAGCGCGTTTCCGGACCATTCTATTTGAAAGACACTGTTCTTAGTCAAGTTAGTGAAAACATTTTATACATTTAATCTTAATTTTATATTCAAAACTCAATTTGGCCGGAACTGCTGAAGTAGAAGATTTAAAATAAGTGACATTTACACAGTGCATTATCAATAAGTTTTAAGGATTCAGACAAGGAGTAGCTTATAAGCCGTGTCGGCTCCAGTGCTCAGAGTGTAAGAGTTCGTCTAAAACTATCCGAATACCACAACAGTTAATCAGTGTTTAGTATAACATAAATAAGTTATTACCATCACTTAACAGAGAGTTCTAATTCATAAGAAATATAAAAAATGTAATATTTAAACGTTTTCCTCGCTTATTTCTAATATCGAACTCCATTAAGACGTGAAAACTCTGTAAATAACATAATTTTTACCTGCAACGTCACCAGGCGCTTAGATTTTCAAGATGTCAAGCATTTCACTGACTAAGACTATTCAAAACAAACGGAAGAAAATCGAATCGATGAAAATTTAATAAGTTGTTCAGCAATGGCTAGAGAAAAAAGATCGTTCCCTTTCTCCGAATTTGACATTCCGACAACAAATTCATCTGAAAATAAATGGGTTTGTTATTGCTCTTTAGAACATGAAAGATGTTGTGAAATTTGATATTTTTCACGTGATTTCGCGATGTGATTTATTTTGAAAATATTCCAGGTCAACTCGCCCTTTAGTCATCTCGACCCCGATTTGGTAAACGCGTCACGTGCTCTACTTGGTCCTTGATTAACTATTCCCCATACTGGTCACCTATTTCCTTTTGTCAAACTACTATCAGAAAATTTCATCAAAATAATGTGAAATGAATTAGTAACGATTCGCCACACTAACGATTCGCCACATAACGATTCGCCACAGAGTATGACGATTCGCCACAGTTAAATAACGATTCGCCACAGTATATGATTATAGATCTAACAATGATTTTTTTTAGTTATCAACAAACTTTTTCCTTTTGTTTTAATAATTTGACAATGACAATAATTTAATAATGTTCCTTAATATAAGTAACATGAACTTAAAGCCCCCATCGCGGTTTTTCAATTTATCAAAGTAACATTATTACAGGAGTACATTTACAAGAAAGTAATTATATGTTGAAATAAATATTGAATTAATCATAAACATAAATGTCAATTAATATTTATATATATATAAGTAAACTGTACAGCTCTTTTATAAATCAACGGGTGTCTTCTTATCTAGAAGAAAATGACTGCCTTGCAGAGGAACAGAACGGATTTCGTAAAAACAGATCGTGCGAAGATCATGTGTATACACTGAACACTATTATTAAAAATAATGAAAACACTTATGCCGCATTCATTGACCTAAAAAAGGCCTTTGACTTTGTAGATAGAGACATGCTTCTGTATAAACTCCTGCGGTCGGGCTTAGACGGAAAAATTTACACTGCAATAAAATCAATGTACGAACAAACAGTTTCATGTGTACGTATCAACAATATCATGACTCAGTGGTTCGACTGTAAAAAAGGCGTGGTTCAGGGAAATTCGCTGTCGCCAACACTTTTTGCCGTCTTCATAAACGATTTAGTAGCAGAAATAAATTCCCTTGATCTTGGTGTTTCAATAGGAGAAACAAAAATCTCACTTCTTCTTAACGCTGATGATATTGTCTTTACGGCACAAAATAGTGACGACTTGCAAACTATGTTAAATACTTTACACACTTGGTGTAAAAAGTGGAGGGTACTTATCAACTCATCGAAATCTAAATGTATTCATTTTCGTAAAGGTAGACGTACAAGGTCAGATTTTAGTTTCCATATAGGCAATAACACCTTGGAAACTGTTAGTGAATATAAATACCTAGGTGTAATCTTTAGTGAAAATACAGACTATATCGCACACAGTCAAACACTGAGTAAGGCGGCAGGCAGGGCTTTAGGGGGAGTTATTAACAAAATACATTCGAAAGGTATTGGTTTTAAATCATTCGAAAAATTGTTCTACAATTGTGTGGTGCCAGTGCTAGATTATTGTTCAAGTGTATGGGGATACAAAGAATATCAAACATTAGACAGTGTGCAAAATAGAGCTGTAAGATACTTTTTAGGATTACACAGATTCGCACCCGTAGCGGCCATTACAGGGGATATCGGGTGGTTACCAAGCAAATTCAGAAGGTGGATAAATATGCTACGCTATTGGAATAAATTAATGAACATGGACGACCAAAGACTACCTAAAAAAGTTTTCACTGCAGACTATAATATATGCCAAAGTAATTGGTCTAACGATATTAAACAAATAATGATATCGTTGGGTCTCAGTACCTATTTTACAGAAAAGAGACCAGTTGATTTAAAACTAGCAAATGAAAAAATATTAAGTCTGTTTAACGAACAATGGTATACCTCTGTACAAAATAGCCCAAAACTACGAACATATAAGCTATTTAAAACAAATTTTAAAACCGAACAATACATAGTATTAAATTTAGAGAAGAATGAACGCTCGATGTTAGCACAGTTTCGGTGTGGGATTTTACCCTTAAGAGTAGAAACAGGACGTTTTATTGGTGAAAATGTAAACCAGAGAATATGTACATTCTGTGACCAAGAACAAATAGAAAATGAAACTCATTTTCTCGTAGAATGCACAAAATATGATAATATAAGACAGCAAGTGTTCGAAGATTTATTGTCAGATCCATCCTATATTAATAAAAATAAAGAAGATAGACTGACCTTTTTAAAAAAGTAAATGAAAATGCTAGAAAAACAGCAAAATATATTGTGAAAGCTTTTATGTTTAGACGAAGCCTTATATACTCATAGCGATTTGCACAGAACATATATATGTGTATCACTTATATTTAATTCCATCAATTACTCATATATCTAATTGCTTAATTTACTTGATAATTATGAAAGTGAAAATATACTATTCTATGTACATCGTCCATATATTTGAAATTGAACTTGTACTATTATGTTTAATATTTGAGAACTATACATAGATACTGTATTAAATGTCAACAGTGACTAATAGGCCCATGAGGCCGGGTGTTTTAAATACCTTTATTAAAATATTTGTATATGATTATATTGTAAATAACACATGTCACTTTAATAAACAATTTACTTACTTACTTACTTATATATTATATATATGTTAAATATTAATAAAAAAATATTGCAAAAACATGTGATCATTACGAAAATTGATTAACGATAATTGATTAAAGAACGCATATCTAAAACATTTGTCACACCTTTAATTTTAACAAGCCAATCACCTTAAGCTTGTTGTAGAAATATTTAATTGACGCCGAAATAATCCTTTAATTATCTGACAATGTGAGCAGATTTCAAAACAATGCGCAATTAAGCTTATGTATGTAAATTTTGTAATAAAAATATGTTAGTTATATAAATAATTAACTTAATTCTTAAATGTGTAATGTAATTTTGGTAATAAAATATATTTATTTTTTCATTTTGTTTTCTTTTAATTTTCAGTTTATATAAATAACGAAGTTTACTTATTACAATGTGTAATGTATATTTTGGTAATAAAATTTCATGTGTTCTTTATTCAATAAAAGCTGTTTTCGTATAATTTTCCAGTTTATATGAATAACCAGGTACGTATGTTAATATACGTACCTGGAATAACGAAGTTTTTCTCATCTACAATGTGTGATGTAATTTTGGTAATAAAATATATTTATTTTCATGTGTTTTTAGCTCACCTTGCACAAAGTGCAGGTGAGCTTTTAGGATGGCCCAACCCCCAAAAGGGTCCCTCGTCTTGTCCGTCCAATTTTTAAAAATTCTAAGGGAATTTCATGAAGCAAGGCCCAAAGTTAATGAAATTGGCAGGAATACTCTTTGTATGAAGCTTTCAAAATTGTTTAAAGAAATTTCCCTTTTATGCAGAATCTGGGGGCCCGGAAACCCAAAGAAAAAATTTTTAAAAACTTTTTTTTAAAGAAAACCTAAAAGCTAGAGCTTATTATTTGGGGAGAAAAATTTCTAATGAGTTTCCCAAATTTTTTCAATAAAACCCCAGGGTCAAAAATTGGGCCCCCCCCCGGGGGTCTTGATTTCCCTATATGCTATAGAAAAAATTAAAAAATTTTTTTAAAGAACCAAAAAGTAGAGTAAATATTTGGCATGAAAAATTTCTAGTGAGTGTCTAAAGTTTTTTTTCAAAAAAAGTGGGGGAAAATTGGCCCCCCGGGCCCGGGGGTCATGATTTTCCCTATTGCATATAGTAAAAAATTAAAAAATTTCTTTTAAAGAACTGTAAAAGCTAGAGCTTAGATATTTGGCATGAAACATCTTCTAGTGAATGTCTACCAAGTTTGTTCAAATAAAAGCCCTGGGGTCCAAAATTGGTCCCGCCCAGGGGGTCATTGATTTTCCCTATATGCATATAGTAAAAACTTAAAAAATCTTCTTTTAAAGAACCCAAAGAGCTAGAGCTAAGATATTTAGCATGAAACATCTTCTAATGAGTGTCTACCAAGTTTGTTCAAATAAAAGCCATGAGGTCAAAATTGGCCCTGCCCCAGGGGGTCATAGATTTTCCCTATATGCATATAGTAAAAACTTAAAAAATCTTCTTTTAAAGAACCCAAAGAGCTAGAGCTAAGATATTTGACATGAAATATCTTCTAGTGAGTGTCTACCAAGTTTTGTTCAAATAAAAGCCCTGGGGTCAAAATTGGTCCCGCCCGGGGGGTCATTGATTTTCCCTATATGCATATAGTAAAAACTTAAAAAATCTTCTTTTAAAGAACCGTAAGAGCTAGAGCTTAGATATTTGGCATGAAACATTTCTAGTGAATGTCTACCAAGTTTGTTCAAATAAAAGCCCTGGGGTCAAATTGGCCCCGTCCCAGGGGGTCATAGATTTTCCCTATATGCATATAGTAAAAACTTAAAAAATCTTCTTTTAAAGAACCAAAGAGCTAGAGCTAAGATATTTAGCATGAACATCTTCTAATGAGTGTCTACCAAGTTTGTTCAAATAAAAGCCCTGGGGTCAAAATTGGCCCGCCCAGGGGGTCATTGATTTTCCCTATATGCATATAGTAAAAAACTTATAAAAACTTCTTTTAAAGAACTCAAAGAGCTAGAGCTAAGATATTTAGCATGAAACATGTTCTAATGGGTGTCTACCAAGTATGTTCAAATAAAAGCCCTGGGGTCAAAACTGGCCCTGCCCCGGGGGTCATTGATTTCCTTATATGTGTATAGCAAAAACTTAAAAATTTCTTTTGAAAAAACCCAAATAGCTTGAGTTTAGATATTATACATGAAACATCTTTAAGTAAATATCTACAAAGTTTGTTCAAATAAAAGCCGGGGGTCAAAACTGGCCCTGCCCCAGGGGTGTCATTGTTTTTAACTATATGTGTATAGTAAAAACTTAAAAATCTTCTTTTAAAAAACCCAATGAGCTAGAACTTAGATGTTTAGCATGAAACATCTTCTTATGGGTGTCTACCAAGTCTGTTCAAATAAAAGCCCTTGGGTAAAAATTGACCCGGGGGGAGGGGGGGCTATATACAGGTGAGCGACCTCAGGGCCATCATGGCCCTCTTGTTATTCTATAAAAGTTTGTATTTTCCCAGTTTATATAAATAACGAAGTTATAAAATGTGTTATGTAATTTTGTTAATAAAATATTTATTTTCATGTGTTTTTATTCTATAAAAGTTGTTAGTATATTTTTCCAGTTGATACAAATAACGAAGTTATAAAATGTTTTATGTAATTTGGTTAATAAAATATTTGGTTTTCGTGTGTTTTTTGTTCAATAAAAGCTGTATTCAGTGTAATTAATTTATGTTATTAACAATTGATATATAAAATGGAAAAAAGTTTTCCATCAACAATTTGAAAACAGGTGTATTTGAACACGTGGCGAATCGTTATTTAACTGTGGCGAATCGTTATTACTCTGTGTCGAATTGTTATGTGGCGAATCGTTAGTGTGGCGAATCGTTACATTACCTGTGAAATTAGGCAAAGTCTATCAACGGTGAAGTCGGTAAAAAAAAATGTACATGTACCTCCTTCATTAAATTTCTTGATTATGGTAAATTTTATAATTTTGTTATTAATTTTTGCATGATTGCCCAATAATACTATAATCTGCACTTAAAGACAATATACCTGCTTTTGTTCTGTATGCTTTCAAATTAATATATAATATCATCTGTTAAATAAGAAACACAAATCAGTTAATTAATCATAGTGGATTCTCACACCAAGATTTATTTAGTAACTAAAGCAATCTTTGGTCACTTCTGTTATTAATATTATTATTGAGAAAATACCAGGGAGTCAATTTGTACTTAATAAGTTAATTTTTGCAATCTTATAAGCTTAAATGTCACCTTAAATGCAAAAAAAAATAAAATAGAAATTGCATTATTGCAAACAAAAATATCACTTCTTAAGATTAAATCAATTCACATGTTATTTTTTTTAATGATAAGGCATTGTTAATTAATTGTTCAATTTTTAGAGATTTCAGTTAATTTTGGATTAACAATGTAATTTATCAATAATATTCTTACATAATATAAGCAATTTAAAACCATTTGGTTGTATACCCCCTGACATATATAATATATCTGTCAAATGGTGACAAAATGACCAAAAAAGGCAACAAAGTGACCCATTCAAGATGAGTTGACCAAAATATGGGTCACATTGATCATAATGGTGAAAAGTTAACCACAGAACAAGTTTACCAATGGGATGACATAATGATAAAATTGGGGGAATTCAAATTTTCACTCTTTGAGTCTTTCCTATTTAAATGAATAATAATCAAGTAAATACATTGTATACTGTATGGATTAGTGTTAATATTGCTTTATTAATGTAATATTTTGTGTTGTTGCTTACCTATTTCTGTTTATCCCAAGACTTGCATTAAATACGTTGTTCATAAAATTAGCTCCCAATGTATCTAACACTAGTCTTGTTCTAAAATGGGCTGAAAAAAGAAGTTAAACTGCCATTTTGTCAAGCTTACAGCAGAATCATACTTTTTTTTATTTTTCAGAAAAAACGGTGTTTTTCATCAGAGTACTTAAAGAAGAATGATCATCACTTAATGACATCCCCTGAAGATATAGACATGGAATATGAAAACTGTGCAGAGGTACATTACCAGGTCTATATATTTTACATAAGAGTTCTTGCAACTTACTCTATAAATAAAGATTGTGAGTAACAATTATTTAGATTGAATGAAGCTATATCATTATTCATGTTATGTAATTTTAATTTGACAGTGATCATAATATATTTTGGCTACTGTATAGTTTTGTTTAAGAAGAAAAAGTGATTTCATAAGTGATCTGTTCTATTCAATATTTGGTTTAGCTTAAAATTGACAGAATTGTTCATTTTTAGCTTCTCTTTTCAAACAAAAAGGTGAAGATATTTCCATTATCCTTTTGTCTGCGTTGGTTAACCTTCTTTTGTAAGGTATATTTTCTCAGAAACTACCAATGGTATTCACTTCAAGCTTGATGTACATGTTTCCTATCAAAATGGGATAATATGCCTAAAGGGCTGAAAGTTCTGAAATTAATTTTGGCAAAGTAATGCCCCTTTTAATACTGAATATTTTGCCAAGGTCCCTTTCTCAAAAAAAAGAAGAAAAAATAAATATAAAAAAAAGAATTTAATAAAAATGTAAAAGGTATTTTTTCAAACTTAAAATACTTGTTCAATATCAAAATTTGAATGCCAAAGAAGTTGGTAACCTAATTATTTATTTTTGCTCTTCTACTGTGATTTTTAGCTCGACTTTTCTATGAAAAGGGGAGCTATCCTACTCGCCCCGGCGTCGGCGTCGGCGTTGGCGTCACACCTTGGTTAAGTTTTTCGTACCACCCCACTTTATTTCAGAAGTATTACAAGTATGGCTTTGAAACTTACCATACTTGTTCACCATCATAACCTCCATCTACAGACAAGAGTACATAACTCTGTCAAGGTTTTTGACAGAATTATGGCCCTTTTTTGACTTAGAAAGTGTATTGAGCTTGGTTAAGTTTTTTGTACCACCTCACTTTATTTCAAAACCATTGGAGGTATTGCTTTGAAACTGACCATACTTGTTTACCATCACGACCTTCATCAACAGACAAGAGGACATAACTCTGTCAAGGTTTTTGACAGAATTATGCCCCTTTTTGACTTAGAAAATACATTGAATATGGGTAAAATCCACTTATTGCCTTAACCCTTTGAGATATTGCTTTGAAACTTTTAATGCTTTTTCACATCATTACCCCCATCTGTACGCAAGAGAAGGTAACTCTGTCAAGGATTTGTTTTAAAAATTAAGGCCTTTTATCGACTTAGAATCTTGGTTAAGTTTTTAGTACCAGTCCACTTTTTGACTGAACTGTTTGAGATATTAATTTGAAAGTTGGAATACTTGTTTACAATCATGATTCCCAAACATGTCCAGGAGAAGGTAATTCTGTCAAAGATTTTATTTGAATTATGGCCCTTAACTGTCAATGTTTTGTATTATAGGCAAGCACTAAAAAAGTTTTTTTTTCTTTCTTACCAGCCCTCTTTTGACTTAAACATTTCAAACTTTGCTGCAGTGTTCAAGGGTATCACACAATTCAGTAAAATAATTCTTCACTAAATATCTTAATGCTCATGGCCATTGTTCACTTTAAAAATACAGAGATTCTTGTATTGCCTTTTACTGCAAAAACTTTTTTTATTGGCAAGCAATAAAAAAGTCGAGCGCGCTGTCTTACGGACAGCTCTTGTTTTGGGTATCTTGTTCGTACATTTCCCAAAAACTATATTGGTATTTCCTTTAAACTTTAAATACTTGTTCACTGTCATACTTGGAATGCATTTCTCAAGGGTAGACAACATTGAACAACAAAAATCAGTTTTAGTTTTATGTTTTTTTGTTGTTTTTACTTACAATAATTTCTTTTCTCAAAAACTATCAAAGATATTCACTTCAAATTTAAAGGAACTCCACTGAGGTTCAAAAATCTAAAATCATAAAATTTATTTTTTTACACAGATCAGCTGGGGCACGTAATACAGGAAGACATGCAAAAAATAATTCAGAAATATACTAAAAAATGAACTGAAAAGCGTATTTTTGTGCTACTTTTGATACGATTTGAGTTAAAAGCGTTTAAACGCTTTTCAATTTGGGTCATTTTTCACAATTTGAATAATTATCCTGGATTAACCGCAAGAGCGAATGATCTAAAATTTTGCACACAAGTTACTGATCTAGACCTACATCGAACTGAGCATTAATCTCGAAAAATTATTTCCAGTTTCGTCATGTCAAAAAACCTCAGGGGAGTCCCTTTAAAATACTTGTTCAATATCAAGAATAGCAAAGTCAGCCAAGCAATGTAGCATTAAACCCCCTTCTTTTCTTTGCTTTTACTAAACTAGCACTGGTTAAAGTGGAGCTTGCTGTCCATGGTCAGATTTTGTTTGTAATTAATCTGTTTTCCATATTTAAGAAATAACAGGCTTTTAAATAACTATCTATTAATGTTTTGAAAGAAAAAGAAGTTAAACTATTGTTTTTTGCAGCTTTAATAGTTGATATGAAAAATTAAAAAAAAATCAACATTTATTTACAGAATGGCCAAATTGCTTTTGAAGATTTTCAAAATGGGTATGATTCACATGTTCAGGTGAGGTTTGAAAATGGAAACAGTTTGCAACAAACAACTAACAGTATGCAGACTGAACATTGTCAAAGCTTGATGAACAATATTCAAAATGGACACAGTCTACAAAATGGAACATTGGTCAGAGACAACAATAACAGTGATATGGAATCATCAGTTTGTGTCAGATGCCAGGCAGGCGAGCCAGTAAGATTTTATATATTTCTTTTCAAGAGAGCAATTTCCTATTTAATGTCCAATATACTATGATTCCTATTTGGCCCAAAACACGAAAATAAGTTCCAATTATCACTTGTCAGTACATATAAGTGTGCTTTTTATGCCCCAGCCATTATATGTACCCTGTTCCGTCATTCCGTCATCATCAGTTTCCGTTCATTATCTTAGTAACCGTTGCACACATTCAAGTTAAATTTGGCATATGGATATGTCATGAGAAAATACAGGTCAAGTTCGAATTTGGTCATGGTTCAATGATTTTTGGCAGAGTTATGCCCCTTTCAATTTGAAAATAATATGAAATTTTCAGTTTCTGTTCATTATCTCCCCAACAGTGTTACATGTTCAACTCAAATTTAGCATATGGATATGTCAAAGGAATGCTCAGGTCAAGTTTGAATTTGGTCATGGTTCGATGATTTTTGGCAGAGTTGTGTCCCTTTCACTTTGAAAATAATATGAAATTTTCAGTTTCCGTTCATTATCTCCTCTAGGGTATTACACATTCAACTCAAATTTCACACATGGATACGTCAAAGAAATGGGCAGGTCATGTTTGAATTTTGTCATGGTTCGATGATTTTTGGCAGAGTTATGCCCCTTTAACTTTGAAAAAAAGGAAATTTTCAGTTCCCATTCATTATCTCCCCAACAGTTGTACATATTCAACTCAAATTAAAGATATGGATATTTCATAAGAATGCATTGGTCAATTTCAAATATGGTCATGATTTCATGATAGCTGACAGAGTTATCCCTCTTTAACTTTGAAAAATAATCAGAAATGTTAAGTTTCCGTTCATTATCTCCCCAATAATTGTACACATTCAACTCAAATTTGACATATAGATACATCTTGGGACTAAGCAGTTCATGTTTGAATTTGGTCGTGGTTCAATGATTTTGGACAAAGTTATCTTTCTTGAATGTTGGAAAAAATTTGATTTTTTCAGGTTCAGCACTCACACTTTTGTGGAAATGTATGTAGCCATTATTTTGGCTACAAATATGCAATATGCAATTTACAAAAGGTTAACACTGAATAGTTTCAGTGCCTTGAACTTTGTATACAGATGGTTTGTGTTAAGCATTGGATAGTTTTAAGGGCTTTGAACTTAAAATGAAAAAAATAATTTGTGCAAACAAATTTGGAACTATATATTATATCATCTGAAATTTTGGCTGTATGTGGGGGCATCCGTGGCGTGACAACACATTTCTAGTTTAATTTTAAGACATTAGTTGATGATTAAACTTCTGGCTTGTACATTGTAACTGGACTCAAGTTTTAGTCACTTAGAACTTTAAGAGAAATCCAAAATCTTCAGACTTCACATAGTTTAAGTTGTGTTCTATAATAATGCAATGATGGAGATGTGTTATGATAACTAAGGTAACAGCCTTGCATTATGCATATATTTGCTACTCACTAACTGGGAGTAAAATATTAATTGTAACTGTAAGGAAATAATTGTTATCAAGGACCTAAACATGTGAGATGCTGAGCACCTGAAGATAGATAGTGCTGAATATTGAATAATGTGTGGTAGGTAAAATGTAAACTAAGTTGCATTCGACTTCCATACAACAAAACCACTACAATTGTATGAATAGCCGTTACCCTATAAATGATACAAATAAAGGCTTAGCTATATGGCCAATGAGTAATGATTAGGAAACTGTAATACAGCACTAACAATAAAAAGCTTTTATAAAATGAAAATGATAGTATTTTTTTAGGCTTAATGGACCTTTAGATATTGATTTACCAAAACATTTTTGTCTGTAACTTATTTATGCAGGTCAATATTATTAACATTTCAGGGTCACATAGGTCATATTGGTAGATGATAGCAGTCCTACAGATACTTGGATAATGCCATCTTAGCGTACAGTTTATCTTTGATAGATTGACCTCTTCAATGAGAGAGTGCAAGATAGTCTGCTGAAAAGTATTTAGAGTTATTCTCCTTGTTTCACAAACTGATAGTACACATGTACTATGATGTAATATAGAGAACAAATGGAGAAAAGAACAAGTTGTGTACAGAGCAAGTTAAGTTTTGAATGTGAAATGTATGGTTAAACTTTCATGTACGAAAATGAAATGGTAACAGTTCTGAACAATGCATTTGCTTGTTTTAGATACATGTAGTGTAAGCTTTATGATATGTAGTCTTTCATGATTTGCAGTATTTAAGTTTATCTTTAACCTGCCGGAACTGAAACTGATTCGCCTTTGTCATCAGTATATAGCCAGGACAGCCTGTACATTCAGTCATTCATGCAGTCTAACCAAGTTCTATAATGTTGGTAGCCTAATTTCTGTATTTTGATGTTGAAATCCCTTAATTTTCAAATGAATTGTTTAAAATAAAAAGAAGGGCAACATTGTTACACACATTCTGCAGGTTAATGGCTCAATTAAAATTGGCAGCTTATCTACGCAAACCAGTTTTGTCACAAGATTTTGGATGCAGCCTATCCATACCTTACAGCTATTAACTAGAAACATCACATGATGTTTTAAAGGATTAAAGGTCTTTGACCATTAACTATTTTGTGAATTTTTACAGAATAATAGCCTTTTATGGACATAGAAAAAATAGAAAATTACTGTTTAAGGACTTTAAGGTTATCATGCAAAATTTATCTTTACAATAAGTGAAACCATTTCTATATAATAAACTTTCTATCCTACCAAGGACTTAGAATAATGCTGCTTGCTGTCCCAATGACTATGTTATTTTATGTATTTTAAGTATATGTATATAAATGTATTGTTGCAAGTTGTAAGAATCCATAATTTGTGTAAATATTTAGTTAGTTTACATTGTAATAGATACTTGTTTTTTTATAAAATGAATAGATCTTAATTTAGAGTGTTTTTAAAATGCAAAATTCAAAATCAGGAGCAGTGTAATGATCTCAAATGCCTGAAAGATTAATTAAATAGAGGATATTGAATGTGTGGAAGTTCAATACTAAATTTATTGCACAAGTTGAATAAAATTATATTATACGAGCCTCTGGCGAGCATAATATTATTTTATTCAACGAGCTCAATAAATTCAGTAATTTAATATTCTATTTGTCACATACCCAAAATAAAGATCGTTTAAAGTGAAAAAAAGAGTGATTTTTCATTGACGTGCCTATAGTATAACACAATGTTAAGCGCGTCTTTACACTATGTTTGTATAATGCTAATGACGTCACATCAGAATATATGCACGGCCGTGCAATACCATTTTTACGGAGTCGCAAAATCAGCAAATGTGTGTGATAAAAAAGCATTTGAATTAAAAAAACCATATATTATTCTACTACAATGCAAGAAAAGTTGATATTTAGTTCCATTCTAAAATGCTAATAGAAAGACAAATGATATTGAAAGTACTAAGAGAGGAGAAGTAATTTTCATTAGGTCATTTTGTTATGTGCAACATTCCATTTTTTAATTTGGTACATTCTTATTGAATTAATTGATTCACTTAAGTGCACAGTCTGTTAAGTCTGGGACATACAATAACATATTACTTTGTAACATATTTTAAAGCATGTGAAATTAATAAATTTGGGTGGGTTGGGCAGTGGGTAATTTCTTTTGAAATCAGTATGTGTGATTTTTCTTATATTATACTAAGTATTTTTGGCTGAGTGATTTTTCATTATTAAATTTTATGATATATATTGATATATAAATCTACAAAAATATCTATCACAGGAGATATTAAATCTAGGTAAAAAAACATTTTACTTTATACTTCTAATGCAAAAGAAGTTACAAGCTTATAGGTTATTATGAGTTGAAAAAGAGGGGACATATTTTTTTGCAGCTTGATGTTGGTTGGTTGGTCATTCTGTCACACGTTGTTTCCGATAAATAACTTGAGAACGCATTGTCCCAACTCTAAAACTTCATAGATATATTGTTCTTGGGAAGAACATGACCCATATTGATTTTCAGGGCACTTAAATTTCAAAGACGTATTGGCCGTGGTCAATACATGACCCCTTTTGATTTTTGGGTTGAGGGCTCAAAGGCCTTGTATGCAAAAACAGTTTCCCAGCAACCTCTGACTTGCTGATGAGGTGGACATGCATGTTATATATATACATCTCTTATTTTTCTTTTGTTGTTATTGTTTTATGTTTTAAAAGGTGAAAAATGAGTTTCAAATGAGTTTTTCATTCCTTATGAAAGAAATTCTATGCATGTGTTAATCATTTGTTTCATTTCAAAATATATTCTTTTTATTATCCCTTGGACCCATTATTTCTGGTAGTCTCAAACCAAAGTGCTTGCAGCCTTAAGCTTGCAAAATAAGGTGGATAATCTGGCATCCGACCTTTTAACATCAAGACTGACTCCTCAAAAACAAATATTTTGCTTTTTGTATGGTCTTTTTTTCTGGAACTTTTCCAATGTGCAAAATGGAATCTTTAGAGATAAAGATAAAAAAAGTTTAAATCACTGGATAAATCCTCAAACTTGGTTATTCTCCTGCATATCTGTAGAATGCTTTACTGCCGGTCTAATGTTTCACTGCTGTTCACTGTTTTGTATTCAATTACCTATAAACTTTGCATACAGCATCCTTCAAAGGTCTTTTAGTTTATTCTTAGCTGATTTTATGTACTGTTAATACTAGGATTAGTAAAAAAAACTTTTAAAGCAACATTTGGAACAAGTATATTGTCCACTTAGTGCAGTAACTGGTTATCTCCTATCAAATTAAGAAGGACTTAACACGTTAATGCACTGAGGTGACGATATTGTTCCCCACCAATAACCAGAATATAGAACATAAACTACCTTTGAATCAATGCCAAAAAAAGCCAACAACTTAACACAACTGTTTCTAAGGAATAAATGTTCTATAGTTTATACTTGTCAGTGATTTTGGGGGTCAGTATGTTTTAATCGTTATGAAAACCCGCCTTTTGTGCCCGGTCCCTTCATTTTTATGAGGTTTTTTGGGGCACTAGGGTTTCATATTTTATATTTTTAAAAATCCCAAAATGTGTTTTAAAAAAATAATCTTTTATAGACTGAAATACATTTTTAATGTTTGCTTTGATATTGACGGGGATTACGCTTTTCCCTTTAAATTGAATTAAAGGCACATTATCCCTTTCAAAAATTTAAACCCTTTTTTTTTAATTCATTAGAAATTTCAAACATGTGTTTTACAATGTTTTAAGATTTTGAGGAATAAAAGTGTTAGCATTTCTGAACCATAATAGGCCTTTAAATAAGGATTTTCATTGAATATTATATCTTTTTAAAACCTTTAACTTCACCACATATTTTAGTTTTGATTTTTTAATCTATTGCCTACAACTTTGGATCTTCAGTATAATTTTGCATTTTTAACCAGACAAGTTATATTTTACTGACAGGTTTCACTGGACATAATTATGTATAGAAGTGTATGGTTTACGTTTATTTTTTTTTCTGTTTTACACGTATTTTGCTTGACTTGATTAATTTTACAATTGTGAAAGATTGCCATTAATACTACTAGTATTTGTTTTTGATGACTTGTCCTGTATTCAATGGAGTTTCAAAGCTCTGAAAATAAAAGTCTTTTGTATAGAACTGTAATTAATAACTGAAATGAGCCGCGTCATGACAAAACCAACATAGTGGGTTTGCGAACAGCATGGATCCTGATCAGACTGCGCGGATGCGCAGGCTGGTCTGGATCCATGCTGGTCGCAAACACACTATGTTGGTTTAGTCGTGACATGGCTCAAATGAGAAGTGTGTTCATTTTTAATTTTTTATACTTTATTCTTATTTGTTTTTAGTATTTTTTAACTCCATTTAACTGTCTCAGGAGTATCATGTATAATAAAGTACTGACAAAATTACATTTCCTTAATTTTCCTTCTTCTGTTTGAGAGGAGATTTTAAGTTACATACATGTACATCTGACAGCAATATTCAAGATAACCTGGCGGATGATGAGGCTGTATCCCATTGCAACTTGCTATATTGTTAGCTAGCTTATTTAGTTCTACTGTGCACAGATATTTTATATGGACTTCTCAAGGAAAACAACAAGATGACCTGTTTGTTTTACACAGGCAGCAGCACAGTACTTATTGTTCTTATACATGTACATGTATATATATTTCACAAAAGTGATGAACGTTGATCATAGATTGAAAGTATTATAATTGGTATGATTCAAGGTTTGTCCCAAAATTTTGCATAATACAAAGATTTTTTCATAGCGCGATCCCAAAATTATGCCCTGTGTTAAAAATTTAATATTTTCCACCCCTTTCAAACAAAATTTCAACATTTATGGCATGGGTTTTCAAAATTTTTAAAATATAGATGTTTTCAGCACAAAATCTGGGATCAAATTTTTCAATTTAAAAAACCCCCCCCTTGGGCATTTAGGCAATGATATCATTCATTTCGTCCTTTATAATTAGCAGGAACACCTGTCAATATTCTATGTCCAGAACTTATACTATAATGTTAATAATTAAGTGTTTTCATAATGGCCTTGTTATTGGGCTGAACGCACTAATTGTGTTTTCGCACTATTTGTATTTTCGAAAACACTGTTATTATTATCTTTATTATCACATGGCAAATTTTGTGGGAAATACGTCATGACACTTTTTTTGCTAATTAAAAATTCGAACTTTGCAAAACAGCGATGCGATGGTTGAACTGTGCTCTGATGAATTCAATTTGGCTTACTGCCGTGATCCCGAGTGAAAACTACCAACATCACCACACACCGCAAACCAGCGCACGTCAAAAAAAATTCGATTTTGCGTTGTCAAACACATTATACAATCGGTTAAATATAAGCATCTGTCACGATTTTCCGCGAATCGGTGACAAGTGTATATGTCATTCAAGTAACGCCATACATCAACGTGTTTTTACACCTCATATGATTTATTTAATCAGTAATCTCATCAAATGAGACAATGAAAAAAACAACAACAAAAAAAAAGAAAAAACAACAGAGAATGACGATAAAATTTACAAAGAAAACGGAACACATTTTAAATTTAAGGATAACTGTACTTTATATCATGCAGTTAGAGTTTATCTGGATAAGTTTGATAACGTGATATCATTTCTAGAACATGTGTATTGTATACATGTACTTATAAAGATGAAATGTTCTGCTGATCTCATCGTGTCTATTGTGTATCTTTTACTTTTCCGAGGTTTCTCCTAATTTGTGACGTGGGTCAAACTGTTAAATTCTGAAAACAGAAAACGTAAACATTTTATCGACAATTTTAGTTTATGCCATGTCGAAAGTTATTTGTGAAACTAAATAGAAGAACTTAGGTCAGTTTTTCTGGTTTTAAAAAAGAAATATTAAACAAGCCAATTAAGATGCAAATTATGCCTCAGAAATCTTATTTTTAAATTCCTTAGAAATGTCATATGTACGTTTAGTAATGTTTAAGTAATGGATTTTATAATATACTTATAGATGAAATATTGAGATATATTGATGAAATAAAATGCTTATTTTCATTTTCCGCATTTTCACTGTAAAAAATTATTTTTCACTGCAGTGAAACATATTTTCCGTATTTTCACTGGTGTCTTGAGGGACTACTTTCTTTTCAATTCTGCCAGTACGCAACATTTAAGGGAAAGGCTTTCAAATTGTTATGTCAAAAAAGTGGAAAATGTATATAATAAACAGAAAATTCAAGTTTTTTCTGTAAACACATGATTTATTTTTATCTTGTGCCATGAAAATTAACATATTTCACTCGAAATATTTATTTTCATACCTCTTGATGAAAGTAAAACATGTATTTACAGAAAAAACTTGAATATCCTCTATGTATACGAAAGTAGCGCTGAACATGCAATTATACGATGAAACAATAAATATTTGAGCCGCGCCATGATAAAACCAACATAATGCGTTTGCGACCAGCATGGATCCAGACCAGCCTGCGCATCCGCGCAGTTTGATCAGGACCCATGCTGTTCGCTGTCAGTTTCTCCACTTGAAATAGAGTTGATAAGCAAACAGCATGGATTCTGATCAGACTGCGCGGATGCGCAGGCTGGTCTGGATCCATGCTGGTCTGTTGGTTTTGTCATGACGCGGCTCATTTCTGTTTCGATCATGCGCTCCAACACATGTAGCTATACTGTAGCTTTGACTAAATTGAGTTTATGAAAAAAGTAATAAGTAACATAGAAATGCTTTCAATGACTTTTTTTATCTAACACAAAATAAAGCTGAACATTTCAATATTCAATAAAACCACACACGATTGCCATTTGGTCAAGATTGCAAGGGTTTTGAGCCACATTTTTAACCTCGGTCAAAATACTCACTCAAATTCTTACCATAGCAATTTCAATGAATTATACCATTTTCTTTAGACCTACCGGCTTTACTGCATCTTTTTAATCTGTTTAACTCGTTCTGAAAGTATTAACATAAATATGATGTCACCATTGTCTTTCATAACAATGCCAATGTTGGAAAATTAAACACTGCACACAATTCGCCGCCTTAGTGCAATAAAGGGTTAACTCCTTATATAATTTAATTTGAACAAACGTTATCGAGCTCTATCATACAATATCATTACACAAATTAATTATCTAATTTCATGCCTTTGGAGTTTTGGAGATGGTTTCCTATAGGAAACAATGTAAAAATCAAGTGTGTGTCGGGGCGCGCAAATTTTGCAAAACAAGTTCTTGCAGCTTATATAAATCACTTTCGATCCCGCTTCCTGGAATCAACCAGTACTGGTGTCATAATGGTCGTGACCCGAATAGGGCTCGAACCCATCATCTCTGGGTTGAGAGACAGACACCTTAACAACTAGGCCACCGCTCCCCTTAAATTTTTGACTACATGGCATTATTTTAACAAACTTAGTAGTGATCCGTGATAAGATGCAACACCGCACAATGTCTAAGCCTTAGTCTTTGCAATTATGGAGAAGATTTCATAAAGTATATGGTTCAGAAATGTGAAAAAAGACCAGGAACGGGGCGAGTCAAGAATTGAATGAAATTGGTATATGTCCACAAGATAATGCTTTGCAACAAATATCTAAGCTTTAGTCAATGGGCTTTGGGCAAGCAATGCACGTTCATTAGCAAGTCATGCAAATCGATTTTAGAGCTACATGCCTCCAGATGAGTCAAAATATTTTAATTAAATCAAACTTGAGAAAAAATGTACTAAGATGTAAGGAAAAGTAAAAAGTTTCAAGATTCAAGTATTTTTTTCAGTATTTACAACTATATTTCTACTGCGTTACTAATGCAGTAAAGGCTATTTATGCATATGTTTACCACTTTTTAGTAACTTACGTGGTTTGTAAGTGCCATTGATAATGTGTAAATTGCTTCCTTCTGGTTACTTCACAATATTACACATTCAAATACATTTTCAAAATGTTTTTGAATATAAGCATGACTCCGGAGGCATGCTGCTTTAAGGCGTATAATATTTTTGAAACCGTTTGCATTGTCGCTTTACAGAATGGGAGAAATGGGTCATGAACTACCTGTATAAGGGCATCCAATAAGATCCGGAAACGCGGCATTGGTAGGCATGACTCAGGTGCGGTAACAACTGCTTTAAGCAGATCCTCGGCAGCGCGTTTTGAAATTCCTGCACGTAACAAATCGTCCTTCCTGGAGACCTTTTCAGCATCTGATGATGACATTGTCAACATTGGACACAAAATGTTGACCAACGCAATCAGGTAAAACATGTTCATCGTATGAAGCATTCTGAAAGAAATTCGAAATTAAGAAATTTCTACCTTAATATTAATGATCAAAATATATATACCTGTCTAATTTCAAGCCTCGAATTAAAAAATGACGATGCATTTAAATGATTAAATGAATCAAAATTTATGAGTCAAAATGTAAAAGACAAATATTAAATCCAATTAATGCAGTATAAAACCATTAGCAGAAAATATAGGTTTGTATGACAACCAACACAATTTAGGTCCAGGAAATGATTTTGGCAAACCTTGGACGTTACAAACTTAAGGCAACACCAGGGGTCAAAACCTCACCTGCTGGAGCTACGATGCATAGAGCAATTTAGTCGCCTCTTATGATCACGCAGCGATAAACGGTTGCTTCTATTCAGATAATATAGGTGTGTGAAGATATTTTTACAATCAAGTGTTCATAATACAATCAGAGAAGTTGTTAACAATATATCTTATATATATAGTGTAGATGTTACAGTAAATTTATTACTTTAAATGAAAAAAAATCGACAAATTATAAGGTTCTTTCTAGTTTTTGATAACTTTTAGATTCCCATTTTCTGGGCAAAAATATTGTTTGAAATATTGCTTATGAATTGCTTACAAATGTTTTGGAAAGACAAGTAAAAAACGGAATTCATTTTCAATAACATTCGTAGTGCATTGTTGACATGTTCTATTAACTCTTGAAACATCATTGTGCATAGAAAGTTATAACCAAAAACATATCTTGAATGATGAAATTAATAATTTATATATTGTTTTGCTGTAGCTATTAAAAGGAAAAACCTATCCCGTCAAGGTACAAGGTCATACCCAATTAGTTCCATTATATGAATGATTATTATTTATTATTATTATTATTATTATTATTATTATTCAGTACATAATACATTCCTTTCATGAATGAGTTATTTCCTTAGACAAAAAGTTTTAATATTTTCTTAATTATAGTAATCTTTTGTATTTCTATGGATTAACTATAGGTCTCCAAAGGTTACATAGATTTGGGTCGTGTTTTATTCTGGTTAAAATCAAGATATTCAAGTAAAATGTAAATATAAGCGCTTCTTTAATTATCTACTTGTGTTTACGTAAAAAATCATATCATTTAAAAATATATAGAAATAAACATAAACTATAAATAATGAAATAAAAGTGACAAAAATAATATATCTCTAAGATAACTTACAAAATAATAATAGTACACTCTAGAAAAAACGAGAACTAGCAAGAATGAAATTAATGGTTTACTAAGTTTGAAAGCAGCGTCTGGAATAGGTCTTAACAAATCACTTTAACAACCGTGTTTGAGCTACAATTTAATGATATTATGACATAAATAATAATAATAATAATAATAATAATAATAATAATAATAATAATAATAATGATAATAATAATAATAATAATAATACAAATAATAATACAAAAGACGACGACAACAACAACAACAACAGGACATGTAATTAAAAACAGTCAATGTAACGATCGCGAAATAAATAAATAAATAAATGAATAAACAAACAAAGAAAGAAAAAAATATTACCTTGTTTAATTCAATGTTGAACAACTTTTCAAGATTAATTGGAATCTGCTGGATGCTCTCCACACAAGCCAAGTTAATTAAACTTTGTACAATTAAACAGAATATATATACATGTACCATATGACAATTCATGTCATATTTAGTATTGTGACAACAATTCATTAATAAGTTTTGCCTACGCAAAATGTGCTTTCATGTTCTTTATCGCCCAATTTTTTTTCTAACAGTTGGTGATTAATTTTGCACTTTTTTTTTAATTCAATGCTGACTTTTCTAGCACCTCAGGCCGATAATATCATGTTTTAACAATAGCCTATGTCAATTTGCCTGGCGCTCTGGGTGTTTCACGAAATTCGTCATCTACGTCACCGATATCCAACCTCCATGAAAAACAGTGGCTGACAATAGCGAACGATGTCGAGGTCTTTATATATTATCAATCTAAAATGCCTTTATAGAAAAATCTAGTTATGTAGCATTCTTTTTAGCCAAGCTTTAGCTACGGAGGTTTGTTTTCGAGGGAAATCAGTACTGTTGAATTTTGTTTGTATTTTAAGACAGGGTAAATCCTAACCCCAAGAGAAGGGCGTTTTATAGGGATTTAGATAACAATGTCATTGTCCCTGCGGTTGGAAACTTTACATGTTTTGCTTTCAATTGTGGGTAATGGCTACGGTTTCAAATGACGATGCATAGAGCTGTCAGTTTTATAAAATCAAACTTTCCGATTATGTCATATTGTGAACACATTTAATGCCGGAAAAACCCTTTAAGTTACAGCGATGAAATGTAATTTCAATGAAACTTTACAGTGCAGGATTGATTGGTAGGTGAAGTTCATGCATGCAATTGGCTATCGCTCTTGTTAAATGAGCGAATTTAAGTTTTCAATTCGTCTCCAGTTTTTTTATGTTTTTGTTTTCATGATAGAAAGTCATTGTAACTTTTTAAATTTCATTTTTATTCATTTTATTCTTTTACTGTATGTTTATGTACGCAGATCTTTCTTTTCCATTTGCTTTAGATGACCGGATCTGTCCTGTGCACTTAACCTGTGCACGTGCAAAAGAAATACCTCTCAACGGACTTTCTTTAGTTTGAAGAGATCTAGAACTGCTACGAACAGAGTTTGTGCGGCTGTGGTAACAGTGCAGTGACGGCTCACTTTTCCTGCTTTGGTTTTCAAGATTTTATTATTCACTCAATACACAATACATGTAAATATGAGGTAAATAACACGTTTGCAAATTTAGATCAAAGAGTTGAGACCTTTTTTGGGGGGGGGGGAGGATCTATATGTTTAAACAGGCATGTCATTGCTCTTCTGTGAAATTAAACAGGTTACCTTCTTGCACTGACTCTTTCACTAGCAACCAAAATATATCAGTAAAATTGTTGTCAATAAAATTAATTGAACCTTTTTTAAAAAAACATTTACATTAATCGCTTTGGTCCGAATCGCCAGAGACTTTGATTTTTTCATTTGAAAGCTATCTAGCTATAGCTTACGAAACGTAGATGATCATAGTCATGTGCTCGTCCGTGAAACTGTACACATAGTCTTCGCTGGAAAGTCGCAATGTGACAATTACAGAGTTGTTGCCACGTGATCCCCACGCACGTTCACGCTTATGTGTTTAGCAAAAAGATTATGAGTAGTGGAAAAATACCGCGTGCAATATATGTACTGGCACTTTGCTTTGTTAATTAATTGATAAAATGTCAAATTAAGTGAAAGTTGTCAAGCCGTCAAGTTATGCGATACTTCAAAATATCTACTGGATATAGTTGTGAAAATGATTTGAATAGGATACCAGGAACAATTTTAAGTGACAATTCACAATTGTAAATGTATAAAGATGTGAAGATACATAACACTTACAAGATTTTTACGTCTTTTGTCATAATAGTTAACACTAGTGAAATCAAAGAACTGAAAGCACTATAGGAGTCCGATTGTCACATTTCACAAACATATACAACAGGGCATCGTTGAATAATCTCGGTTGATTTACATTGTTATCAAGCAATTGTTAATGGTTTGGTTGTGGGTATCCGACAATGATAACAGGATGGTCATAGTGAGAAATTACATCAGAAATAATTATGGAGTTGAATTATGAGTGACAGCACACATAAATAATACAAATTATTGTTTTACAAGTCAGTTTTCTTATATTAAAACGTATTGAAGCAGTGTTAAGCGCACAATTTTGTCTTTCCTGCGGTTCCATAGTTTCAATTTCCAAAAGACGTATTTTATTTAAACACTCGGTGTTAAGGACCCCTGATTTATGTTATTTCATCTCTAAAAACGACCCTCTTTTGGCATTTTTGTGATATTCGAAGGTACATAAACTTGTACAAGACTTGCATGTTACGTTTTGAACTGAAATTACGTCCACAACACTCTGGTTGGAACAGAAATGATTTTTGAAAAGTCTTCAATATTGAGAAGTGTTAAAGCAGTTCGAGTTTCACACCTTATTAAATGTAACAAATATACTCTGCCAGCGTTTGCACCACGTGATCTTCCAATATAAATCATTATTTGACCAAATCTTATCAATTTAGACTCGTTTTCAATTTAAGTGTTTAAAGGCAATATTGTACTCCATCCTAGTCCAAAACAACTATATCAATCCATATTTTACTCTGTCTAGCCTTGTTTTCATTTTCAAAAGTAAAAAACCCATCTATTTTAATTCCATATTGTTCTTAAAGCAACAAACTTCAAAATATAAACTGATTAGTGGTGTGAAATAAAGAGGTCATTATACACTGTCGAGTATAATTCTGAGCTGCAAGACAAATATAAGAATTAATGGGCTATTGCCTCCTCCAATTTAAATTTTACAGCTGCGTACTCGTCAAATAAAATTAATTATCTCTAGAACTAATTTGTTTCAGCGTTTGCACCACTTGATGTTCCAAAATAAATTATAATTGGATCCAATCTATCAATAAAGCCTCGTTTTAATTTTCGAACTCCAAAAAGTCCATATCAAAACCATATCGCACCCAATACAGTCCATTTTCTTTTTCCAGAATCCAAAAAGTTCATATATAATCCATATCGCACCCTTTAAGCCTCGTTTTCATTTTAGAGTCCAAAACAGCATTGTCAAATGTATATCATAATTCATCTAACCTAATTTTCATTTGAGTCAGTCAAAAATTCGAGATTAAATCCTTATTGTAATTATAGAAACAAAGTTATGCATGTATGAAATAAAAAGGTCATTATACATTCGTGAGAACAGTATCCATTCTACAGGATTTTACACAGATGCAAAACCTATATTAAATTCGACTTATGCCTCGTCTCAGCTGTGTACTCGTCCAATAGAATTCAATAGTGAACTCAACAATGATTATGTATATATATTAAAATCTCAAAGTTACATAACGAAGTTAGTACATTGTATTTTGCATTCAGATAAGACTTTATATGATTCTATTAATGTATTATTACACATATTTGATTACAATACAGAACTCATTTGGACGAATATACAATTGGTAAAACTAAAACTATTTAGGCAAGGCACTTGCCGGCTCTAATGTAGGTTTTTGCTGCTGTGTACGAGTCTAAAATAATCAGTATTTGTATTTGAAGTTGAAATGGTGAACTCATGAAGTTGAAATCGTGAATTCATGAAATTGAAATCGTGAATTAAAGAAGTTGAAATCGTGAATTCATGAAGTTGAAATAGGGAATTCGTTAAGTAAAAATCGGGAAATCGTGAAGCTGAAATCAGGAATTCATGAAGTTGAAATGTCCCAACCGGTCTTTCGTACATAATGGTGATCACTTGTGCAAAGTTATTTCAAAATTTTATCAGCGGTTCAACAATTTGGAGCGGGCACGAAATGTACACTTTTCAACACTTGACCTTTAAGTGCGACCTTGAGCTTGGGGCTAGCAGCCCTATTATTGCGCTGTGCACATTGTCTCATAATGGTGATCTCATTTCAAAAAAAAAATCAGAGGTTTAAAAGTTATGGAGCGGACACCGAAGTATTATGGAGGCCTCTTCCTGCTACGCGGAAGGGGATTCACTAAACCATCAGAACCCAGAAGTAAATTAATCCATCAACACTGGAGGCGGTAACTAAACCATAGGCATTGGAGAGGTTTTCTAAACCATCAGCAATGGAAAGGTTAACTATACTATTACAACTTAACGTTGATTTAACCTTCAGCACTGGAGTGGTTTAATTAATCATAAAACACTTAAGAGGTTAAATAAAATCATCAATTTTTGAGAGGTAAACCTTTAGATTGGGAAGGTTAAAAACAACAGCACTGGAGAGGTTAACTAAACCATCGGAGGCTTATTTCCTTTTTTTAATTGTTAAATGAATAAGAAAACATATACTTAGCTTATAAAATTATATTTAATGCTTATACAACATTGTCACAGCCTGCTGTGGCTATTTACATAACAAATAATAATAACAAAACATACACGCTTTAGGTTCAAAAAATAAATAACCCAAATACTACATCATTTAGAAGAGTTAAACATATACAACCTTCCAGACTTTATATAGAATATCACTGTTATAAAATAACCTTTAACAATAAATAATAATGAATGAATTCAATTTTTTCTAGTAAATGATGTAGAGGGTAGCTATAACAATTACAAAACATATTTATTTTATCCTTTTAGCATACATGTATGATTACTTATGTATGATCACTTGATGATCTGTACAATATTTAATAAGTCATGGAAAAATCAATGCCAGATGTACATACTTCATAGAGTAAAATGTTAACAGTTTTTCACAATATACAATCAAAAACATTTGTGGCAACATTTACCAATTTAGATAAATCTAAAGCTTAATGCTACCGAAGTATTTCCCCATGTTACCTTAAATCCTTTAATTTCTATTCCAAGGTTTAAAACTAAAGCATGGTTGTCTACAGATACAGGGTATATGAATTCTTTACTGATATGTATTGGTATGGTTTGAGCTTGACCATAGTTAATTAGTCATCACCCAATTCTTCAGGAAAAGAAAACAGTCCCAAGCCAATTGTTAGAAAAAGAAATTTAATCTATCCCATTCGTATTGTTCAAAAAACATTCTTTCAATGAGAGCACATAATTGTATACTTTTTCCCTCTGCTCATACAACACATGTTTTTTCCTAATCTCATCCAAACCTTTTATGCCAGAACACATATGTTTTTTTTCTTTGAACTGTTCTGCAAACATGCAATATGTCTGTAGTCATAGCAACAATATAAAGTGTGTTCAATCTTGATTACATTTATATGCTCTAATTATGTCTCTGATAGGTGCCCTACACACGGGACACTTGGCATTTCTGTCCATTAGATGTCTGCCACATGGGAAGCAGACGCACATGTGACCACACTGATACAGCACCGAGTCACTATGATTATCCAAGCATATCAAACAATGAGTATCATTTACAGGCTGCGCCCTGCCCGTGGTCGCACTCTGCGGAGGTACAGTGTTCGAAGCAACATTTCCACCTGAAATTAATGATCATAAATTAACTTTTTTGTATGCTTTCTACTAAAATAATTCTTATAAATTAAACAAAAAAGATATTAATGGAGAGACAAATGGATATTTCTGAGTATCAAATGTCATTGACAGATTGTAGGACTGATAGTACCACCATATATGTCATAAATATCAATGTTATGTAAACCCTTATTTCATATGAGCTTTGTAAGATTTTTCAAACAGGTGCAAAATATTTTTCAAACAGGTACAAAATATAGATAATGTATATACTCTGATTTCCTACAAGTCTAAATGTCATAAATTTTACCTAGCATATCTCTTTTGGTTTTAGTAGGTACAAATGCATTTATATATAGATCCCTATCATTATTTTGTTTTTCAAGTAAATATGCCCTGATGCTGCTGCCTTGCTAGGTAGGATCAACTAGAAATATCATGGATGTAGTATTAATAAGAAACTATATGTGGTGAATCATTTAGCAGTGCCTACTAGGGTGTTTTGCTAGGATTAAGAAATTACCTGTAGCAGCAGCAATGCCTGCAGCCACTTCCTGTCTAATAGCTCTTTGAATATCCAACTGGAGGTCAAAACTGACCTTCATCATGTTTTTCATCTCTTGCAATTGTGCTTTCAGTGAGGCTATCTCCCTGCTCATGTGAAGATTAGTCTGAAATGGTATGTGATAAAAATCAGATTATGTAACCATTTTTTAAGTCATTTACTTAATACCTTTGGCATGCTTTGGCCAGTCTTTATTACGCCAGTCTTTATTAAATCAACTATTACTACACTATATAAAGAATGAAAGACCATGAAGTTATTTTTTTTCTGAGTTCAGTCTCAATTCTCAGAATTTTCATTGTCAGTGAACATTCTGTGGCAATTTCTGACCAATTAAAACCTGAGATTTGAGCTTGAGCTTATAGAATTACTTTTTAACCTCTGACAGTGCTTTTACTTTAATATTTTTCATCCAGTATCTTTCACAACTTATTCAAATTTATGTTTGCTAAATTTCTATATTTGTGTAAAGGACTTGCCATGATTTGAATATGGAATGTGCATTTTGTTCTCTTTTTGTATACACAAGATGCTGGCTATTCAGTACAGCTTAAGAAAATTCAACTAATATTGAGCACTTCTAAGTCATTTTCTTGGAAGTCATAACAGGAAACAAAGCAGTTGGTCAAGTAGAGCTAAAAAAAACAACCCTTAGGTTGAGAAGCAGACTCTAGGCCACTGCTTCCCCCACTAAAATCGCTTCAAGAGACAAGAAACATAGTCTCTGGGTGGAGAAACAGTACCTACTGTTCAGAAAGCATTGACATTAAGAAATATTGTACAAACCTGAGTATATGGTACAGCGGTGGCACTAATGCTGGTGATAGAGGCAGTCTCCCAGTTCTCTCCTGGTGGTGGTATACCAATGTTAGAGAAATCATTCTGAATGTGAGGATGACTCTGGGGAATTGAACGAATAAACTCCTGTACTCTATGTCCATCTGTTCCTGTAGCATCAACACGATTCTGTAAGGTATAAAAACATAACAGATTAAGAGACTTACATTATTCAAATTTTTTAATACTGCACGTTTGTAACGTCGCTTTTCATTGGTTAATCATGACATTTATATAGTTTTATATACAGGCAGCTGTCAAATTATGAAATAAACTTACTTTTTTCTCTGAAAAAAGATGCTTGCTGTATTATAAATTTGTTTTTCCAACAGGTTATATGACCAAATATAAATGGCTGTTTGCAATTTAACCATTTATATAGGGCGATTTAACCTGTCAAAAATCTTTATAACTGATATAATATATAAGCTTTCAAGCGTTTAGTAATATATATAATATTAATTCATATATACTTTTCAGATAGTTAGATATGTTATAAAACATGTGGTAAACCACCCTCCAATCTTCTTCCTGGACTAAACTTTATCAGTGTCACATGAAAAAATTATGGATGTTACATGTATCATCCATTCTTCACTTCATGCTAGTTAATACTTTCATCTAATTGTGAAAGTTGCAAGAAGACAATGCACTGACATTGATAATAAACCTTTAATATAAATGTATGTCTCGACTAAAATACTAGATCAAAAAGGTATCTGAAAAAAAAAGTAAAAAAGTACCCTGATATGGAGTTCCAAAACATTGCGAAATTCTCCGTCTAAGGTGGATGTAACAAGTCTACGATGTACAAGCTCACTGACCTCCTGCACGAGACTTTCTTGTTGAATCTCCTCAACAATATTCCAGTCAACATTTACTGGCCTAAAACAAATAGAATGTTTGATTTATAATTCTTTAATCTTTTATGTTACGGCAACAAGGCTTGTTAATTATTATACAGTTTCATCAATGAAGGATCACATCTATACTTTAATATCAAACACTTATTTTGATTGCATGATTAAGATTTATTATCTAAAGATACGTAGCACCATTCAAACGATTAACACTCTAAAAGCAGAAAATTCTAAGAAGCAGAGTGCTCAATTTTCAAGATTCTTCTAAAATTGATATTGATAGTTAGAGAAGATGTTATTATTTATTGTTATCTTTCTCAGATTCCACTAAAATTTCGCAAAAACAATCTTTTTTTTAAAAAACTTCATCACTTTGTCAAAAAGCAGACATCACTCATATGTATAAGTATATGAAGAGCCAAACTCTTTTTGCAATATATTCACCTTGTGATATCAAAGTTCTACAGGAATGAAACAAAACAATTGACATACCTTTCTTGAGCATGTGCAGGCATAGGAGGTGGGGGTGGTGGTGGAGTAGCATTATTAGTCAATACAGCACCAAGCAAACCTGGTAAAATTAAAATATAAACATTTAATTACAAAAATGAATCCATGTAATTTCTATTTATGGTTTGCAAAATGTATCAACATTTAAATTAATCTTAACAAAATATTTTGAGAAGAATCTGGAAAATCGTCAATGAACTTTCACCCCCGTGACCACACCCTAACTGACATCATAAAATAAAAGCCAGTCAAATGACAAGTCACCACTATGTATATCTTATTATGCATAAGTTTTAATTAACTACAAATGTATTTTGAAGTCAAAAACATCAATGTTGTAAAGGTTTAAAAACAAAGTGTAGAATACCGGATCTAGAACATTAATTTTAAAATGCTTTTAGATTTCAAGTATTGTGTTGATACCGAAAAGAAGACAGCAGTCTGATGAATTTCATGACAATTCATATAAAGAAGAGAAAATGTGTAAGTATCCAAGTCTCATAGGTTGTTATAATGTAAATGTTTAGGTTCTTTTTTTGTATCTCATTTACTGACAATAAACTTACCTCTAGGGTCTTGAACTCTTGTGTTATAATCAACAGATACACTAGAAGAAGATGTTGTGCTGTGGCTTGATACACTGTCTCGTCGCTCAGCAACAACAGGTGTAGGTTCAGTAACAGGAGTCTGAAATAAATGATATTATTATATAGTATATAGTTGACTGAAGAGTTAGCTACAGTGTAGTCATACTAATCTGCTTTTATACTTGAATTACAAACAAATTCTGTGATGTTTAACGAAAGTTTGTTAATCCCTTTTTAAACATGTATCATCTAAATAGAACATAATAAAATATACCATACAGATACATTTAATGCAAGTTCTGCTGATTAAAATTGTTAAAATCCTACAGAAGTCTATTTACATCACATTGACCATAACTGAATAAATGTGATATATCTTAAAGGACAGTTTGAGAAAAAAAACAACACAGAATGTAAAAATTATTAAGCCTAGATATATATCTACATCTACAAATCATTCCCGAACAATCAATTCTGACCATATATGTATCAATCAATTCTGACCATATTTATATTATACATAATATTATGAATAATATGGTCATTATTGATTGATACATACTTTGATGAACAAAAGTAATCTTGTATCATTATTACATTTATATCTAATAAATGATAACAAATCTATGTCGGTACCTGTTCTCTGACTGGGGTATTTGCAGGTGATGGAGTTGGTCTATTCGAAGATACAGGACTGTGATTCTGTGCTACTGATCGAATACTTCCACGAATGATACCCTCAAGGTGTCGACGGAAAGCTGCAGTTTGCAATGTATTTGATACTCTTTGTTGTTGAGAAAGGCCTTGGATTTCAATTACAACAGCCTCAGGTCTGTGCTCTTCGACATTGCTTGTATTAAACGGAACATTTTCCTTTCCAGATGCTTGTGCCGCAGTAACATTCTCTCGTATTTCAATATTTTTTTTCATAAACTGGTTAATGTTATTTCTGTGTTCCTGTCCAGTAACAGGTCTGTTGTTGTTTTGAATTTGTTGCAATTCATTCAATCTCTCACTGAAAATAATTTATTTTATATTTCTTGAATAAAAATACAACAAATTTTGAAGGACATGAAAAAAATAAATTTATTTACAGTACTGTATATATAGTCTTTAGCAATGAACATATTTTCTTTTTTAATCTGTCAAAGAAAATACTGCAGTTGATCTAGATCTATTTAGTGTGCAACTGTGCATCATGCACAGGTGAGTGATAACTTATATATAAATGCATGAAAAAAAAAGAGAAGAAAAACAACCCGAATAATTTGCTTTTTAGGCTTACTTGTAATTTATTAATTTGTATAAATTATATCAATTTACCTTCGGGTTCTCTCCAGCAATGCATCAAAAACAGCTTCCATCTTATTTTCAGTATTTGTCAAGCTACCTCGGGTGGCAAGCTCTGTATCAAGTCCTGTGACACTTTCACCACCCTCAGCCATTATTTCTTCTTATAAATGGGTGGCTATGACGAATTAAAGCAGCTTTATATACCCGGTTTATTTTTACCAATTACGTATCAATTATTATGGTTTGTTTGGCATGTTACTCATGCTTTTGTTCCCGTTTCAAATCTTCAGATTCATTTTCGCTTGTAAGCAAACCGGGTACTAGAATTCACAGAAATCTAATCTAACCTAAAAATAGCGATGACTTCCAGTTTACGTCAAATCAAGCTGCGCGCGCAGTTGAGCGCGAAATCTGATTTCGTATTGCAGACGGAAATTTGCAACATGGCATCAATAGATGGGTTATTTGAACAAATTATACATTATGAAAAAACTGCACAGGAACGCAAAAACTTTCTTCAGGAATGTATGTTCATGTTTATTATGCCCCCTTCAAAGAAGTGGGTTTAAAATCTATATTGCTTTGCATTTGTCTGTCGGTTGGTTGGTCCAGGGTCTTTCTATTTGAAAGACCCTGGCTTGGTCGGTCCGTCCGTTAACCTTTCAATCCGATCAATTTAACTAAAGAACGCAAAAACTTGGTATGAGGATTGTTCATGACCAGTAAATGACCCTTATTGATTTTGGGGTCAAAGGTAAAGGTCACAATGACCTTGTAGGTAAAAACGGTTTCTGATCAATAACTTGATAGCACATGGGATGTTGACCCTCAAACTTCGTAGCTGGATTGGTCTTGGCAAGTAGATGACCCCTATAGATTTGGGGGTCAAGGTCACATTGACCTTGTAGGTAAAAACAGTTTCTCATCAATAACTTGAAAACCCATGGGCTGTTGGCCTAAATCTTTGTAGACCTTTGTCTTGGTCTTAGCAAGTAGAATCTAGTTGACCCCGTTAGAATTTGAGGTCAAGGTCATATTGACCTTGTAGATAAAAACGGTTTCAGATCAATAACTTGACAACCCATGGGCTGTTGTCCCTCAAACTTCGTTGGTGGATTTACCCCAGATGGTACAGAATTATAGGGTTAAACAGTGATTTTTTTCCTCTATTTTACAACCGAATAAAGGCTGTTTCCCCTAGCCCAAAATAGGTATATATTCCCCTAAAAATGCTTATCATCCCCTAAAAATTCTTATATTTTCCCCTAAAATGCCCTGTGCACATTCGTCATGAGAGCAGCTTACTTATATCAGCTAGAAGACAGAAAGTTGGCCCTATAGATAACCTTTGCTTTGAACCATGCATGTTAGATTTAACTGAAATTGAAAACATCATAAAATGTGTGGGTAAATTTCATTCTCTGAGTTGTTGGAATTTTATTTTTCCCTTTTCTGATTTCAGAACTATATTTCCCCATTCAGAAAGCCACAGGTTGTTTTTAAAATTGGTAAAAAAAATCACTGGTTTATATCTTAACACAAGATTTGATCTTAGTCTAGAATCCAGCCTATGGAGACAGATCTAACATATTTTATAATATCAAGTCATTATTTTGTTTTCTTCCAGTGCGACAGGCAGTAATTTCTGCGCAGGAAAATAGAAGGCTATTAGAGACAAAATATGCAGAATTACAAAATAAATTAGCTCAAAAGGTAAAACTTTTTAACATTTTGTGTCTTTATTTGATCAATAGAGTGCTAGATCTACATTTTTAGAATATTTTTTTGTAGACTTTAAAAAGAACTTTATATGAAACTAATAATTACCTGTACTGTATACATGTATTCTAGATCTATTTAAAATAGAGATTCTTTAGGTTATACCATAACCTACAGATAAATAAGAACTCTTGAAACTAGAATATATCAGTGTTTAGTATTTACCTAATTAAATTTGCATATTTTTAGTTATAATATCTTATAAAATTCTATTACATAGAATTTTGGCTTTCATATTTTATTTGTTAACAATTATTGAATGTTTCCTAGTGTGTTCAAGCTGCGCTGTCAGGTCTACAGGTATGCATGCAGTGATTTTCCTACTTATATAAAAGACACCGAAAAAGGCCTCTTCCCAATTTAAATTTTCTTTAAAATCAACCAGCTTTTTTACTTTCCAAATCAGCAATTTTAGCGATAATTTTTCCCCAAAATCAAGAGGCTAAGGCCTCTTCCACAGGTCCAAGTGACCTTTGACCTCCCCCTCCAAAAAAATGGTTTGGCAGGTAGAACTCATTACAATGTGGCCAAATAGAAAGTTCCAATGTAAAAGAATGATTAGAATTGAAGTAAATTACCATAAATAATCAAAGGGCTGCAAGCTCTGTGGTATTTTCTGATCTTTGCAATCTAAATCGTACTGTATATCTGTATGTGTTTTCCTGTATAAGTTTATTTTTGGCGTCCGCGCCGAAGCGCGGCGCCTCTTATAGTATGAAATCAGATTTTGTGAAAGGGCGACAGCAACTTCTCGAGCCTTTTAGTCGGACATAATAAAAGCCGATCATTTCGATCAGTATGAGGGTGCTTGATTATTAATTAAAAATGAAATGTCGCGATATATACAATGAATAGCGAACTGGAGAATTTCGCAATGCAAACATTTTCAAATGAAATAACCTTTTCAGTCAATAAATCACGCTCTTTGGGGTATTTTTATTTATCATTTAGTAGTACACAGTGGGTTATTATGGTACATGTATCCGAAAGCTGAATAGAATGATGAGTTGATGACCTAAATATTCCGAAAATCTATTTATAGAGGGATGTACTCCTATTGGTAATTCCCGGTCTCTCCTGGTCTATTTTGACCAGGATTTACTAGTGACCGGCGAATAGTACCACACATTTATTGTCCGGTCTCTCCCGGTTTTGGAGTAGATGTTTGATATCGTTACAGAACAGAACAAATTTTTTACAGTCATATAAATTTTTTTTCAAAACAATAATTAATAAACACAGATCAACTCTCAAATTTATTGATTATTATTATACATAAACGTACAATTCGAAAAAAAAAACCCAAAACAACAATAGCATGTTTTATTTTATCTATATGAGATAAAAACAATAAATATGTACAATAATTGAGAAAAAAGGTACATTTTTATGGTATTAATATGACACTATCAACTTTGAAACATTTTATTTAATTTGTTATTTGTGTTTAGTAAAGATGCCGATAATTATTGTTAAAGTAACAAATTAGATTTTATGAATTATTCAATTGATTGATAATTTAAAATATGATAAAGAAAAATACAAATGTACATGTATATGGTTTAAGAATAAACAATATTATATATTGAAAGATTAACCATAATTTACTGACTTTTTAGCTCACCTGAGCATGCTCAGGGTGAGCTTTTAGGATCGATGATTGTCCGTCGTCCGTTGTCCGTTCACATTTAGTTGTTAACACTCTAGTGGTCGCATTTTGCCTCAATCATCATCATAAACTTGGTCAGGATGCTTATCTAGTTGATAGCTCGGAATGAGTTTGAACATGGGTCATCTCGGATGAAACTAGGTCACAAGAGCTAAAAAAATAGAAACCTTGTTAAACTCTAGAGGTCACATTTTTGCCTCAATCATCATCAAACTTGATCAGGATGTTTTGTCTAGGTGATAGCTCAGATTGAGTTTCGAACATGGGTCAATCTCGGATGAAAAAAAGTAGGTCACCCGGAGCTAAAATAGAAAAACCTTGTTAACACTCTAGCGGTCACATTTTTGCATCAATCATCATCAACTTGGTCAGGATGCTTTATCTAGTTTGATAGCTCGCATGAGTTCGAACATGGGTCATCTCGGATGAAAAAGTAGGTCACCAAGAGCTAAAAATAGAAAAACCTTGTTAACACTCTAGCGGTCACATTTTTGCATCAATCATCATCAAACTTGGTCAAGATGCTTGTCTAGGTGAGTAGCTCGGATGAGTTCGAACACGGGTCATCTCGGATGAAAAAGTAGGTCACCGGAGGCTAAAAATAGAAAAACCTTGTTAACCACTCTAGCGGTCACATTTTTGAATCAATCATCATCAAACTTGGTCAGGATGCTTATCTAGTTGATAGCTCAGATGAATTTGAACATGGGTCATCTCGAATGAAAAAGTAGGTCACCGGAGCTAAAAATAGAAAAACCTTGTTAACACTCTAGCGGTCACATTTTTGCATCAATCATCATCAAACTTGGTCAAGATGCTTGTCTAGGTGATAGCTCGGATGAGTTCGAACATGGGTCATCTCGGATGAAAAAGTAGGTCACCGGAGCTAAAAATAGAAAAACCTTGTTAACACTCTAGCGGTCACACTTTTGCATCAGTCATCATCAAAACTTGGTCAAGATGCTTGTCTAGGTGATAGCTCGGATGAGTTCGAACATAGGTCATCTCGGATGAAAAAGTAGGTCACCGGAGCTAAAAATAGAAAAACCATGTTAAAACTCTTGAGGTCACAACTTTTTGCCTCAATCATCATCAAACTTGATCAGGATGTTTGTCTAGGTGATAGCTCGGATGGTTTTGAACATGGGTCATCTCGGATGAAAAAAGTAGGTCACCGGAGCTAAAAATAGAAAAACCTTGTTAACACTCTAGCGGTCACATTTTTGCATCAATCATCATCAAACTTGATCAAGATGCTTGTCTAGGTGATAGCTCAGATGAGTTCGAACATGGGTCATCTCGGATGAAAAACTAGGTCACAGGAGCTAAAAAATAGAAAAACCTTGTTTAACACTCTAAGTGGTCACAATTTTGACTCAATTGTCATCAAACTTGTCAGGAAACTTGTCTAGGTCATTGCTGGGAAATAAATCGAACATGGGACATCTCGGATGAAAAACTAGGTCACAGGAGCTAAAAATAGAAAAATCTTGTTAACACTCTAGTGGCTACTGTTGTGATCCAAATATTCTGTAAATTGGTCTGAAAGTTTGTTTTGATGATTTCTAAATCAAGATCGAACATGGGTCATCTTGGATGAAAAACTAGGTCACACTGCCCAAATATGGAAAAACCTTGTTAACATTCTAGTGGTCACATTTTCGACTCAATTATCATCAAACTTGGTCAGGATGCTTGTCTAGGTAATTGCTTGGATGAGTTCGAAATCGCATGTGAAACTAGGTCACCAGAGCTAAAAATAGAAAAATCTTGTTAACACTCTAGTTGCTACTGTTTTGATCCAAGTATCCTGGAAATTGGTCTGAAAGTTTGTTTTGATGATTTCTAGGTCAAGTTTGAATATGTGTCACCTGGGTAAAAAACTAGGTCGCACTGCTCAAATATGGATAATCCTTGTTAACACTGTAGTGGTCACATTTTTGACTCACCTGTCATGAGATTTGGTCAGAATGCTTGTCTTGGTAATTGTTTGGATGAGTTTGATAAGTCAGGTGAGCGATCTAGGGCCATCATGGCCCTCTTGTTCCAGTTAAGTTTTTACTTATAATCGTCGGTCAGTATGACAATTGAATTCTTAAAATAGTAGTAAATGTAAAAACTCAGTATTAAAATAGCACATAAAACACAAAAAAGAAAAGAAAACAATATTCATAAAATCTGTATTTTTTATTAAAATAGATATTACAATTATTGTATTATAAACAATTATGCTCAACATGATCAACATGGTAATGTAACCAGTGTCATATTGTTAGTGTGAACAGATACCTTGCCACTGGCTCGGGTGGGGGCTGCGTTCGTTGAACGCCGCCTTTCCTTGATGATCTTTTTTATCATATTTTAGAGGGGGTCTTCGCTAATAGCGATAACATAATAAGGGACAATTACACAAGTGTGGTGTTGATCATGCATTACACATATGGATTATAAATGAATGTATACATGTATATCCGTTGCTATTAATAACCACGATCATAAAGAAATAACAAGTAATATTCTAATCTCTAGCATGCCAATCAAAGTTAATAATGAACAATGTCTTTCGTCCGTTCATTCTTAAGTGATATACAATTCTGGTAAAAACCAATTAACTATTGAAAAGTTTATAATCATATATCTGCTAGTTCATCTTCACCTGCTGCATTTCTTGCATGGACGCCCTTTGATGCTTTGCATCAATGCTTTTCTTGTTATGTACTATAATTCATCTTGCAGGGCACCAGAGTTTGATACATACAGAATTTTGCATAACTAGAGTTGCATCAAAAAATCATTTATGTTCATTTTTTATGATAGCCACACTTTATCCTTTCATATCGTGGCTATTTCCTTAACAAAGACACTAAAAATAGTTAGAATTAAAAAAAATGTTGACTCGACTGGGATTTGAACTCCAGACCTCTCACACACTAAACGAGCGCATTACCCCTGCACCACGAAGAAGTTATGAAACAAAGGCTGAATAAGATCAAGTCATTCTAAATTTAGAATTTCCATTGCATTTCGGGTTTTTAAAGCAGCACAGGCTGAATAAAGTCAAGTCATTCTAAATTTAGAATTTCCATTGCATTTCGGGTTAGGGTAATTTCAAGGTATTTTGTTCAGGGTAAACCTGTTGTTTAAAATTGAAGTAAATAATTTAGCAAAAATCTTCTCGCCCAAACAGTCCAACATGTAGAAAATCATTAATATCAAAATATCATTATGAAACTATATCATAAAGCAGTCAGATTTATTTGTGTAGTATTCGGTAATCGACATCGCTAAAAATAGCATTTTCATTGATTAAAATCATATTCATCCGCGTAATTTGTGAGTGTGCATTTATTGACAATTCTATAAGCCAACGCTACTTTTAAAGTTTTGAATGTGTAGTAATTTGTTGGACACTTGTATTAAACAAAAAATTGTTCTTTCTTTTAAATTGCTGGTTTTTTTAAGCAGTTTTTGAGTGAGAAACTACTTTGCGTTGTTAGGTCTGTTAGGAAATTTTGTGTTAGACTGTGGATGTTAGCTATGTATTTACTGATCTGTGATCAGAAAATACAAAAAATTAACCAAAAAGTTAAACAAATGCTGCCACCTAGTGTGCCTTGACAATAGCTCTGCTTTTCTTTTGAAAATTCGAAATGAAATTATTTTTGTCCTGATATTCAACCAAATATTGATCACTTAAAAAAGAAAATTAAAGCAAACATGTCAAGTTTAGGACAATTTACTTTAAATAAGTTTCAATTAAATAAAACAGGTTGGTGAGCTAAGTGACAAAGAGTTGATGTGTAAATGGTTGTCCTCCCAGGAAACAATATACCAACAACAGTTGTCTGACCTTGAGAAGCAACTACAAGGTCTTGAAGAGGAAAAGGTACAATTATAAATATTCTGAGCAATGTGTGTCAGTAACAAGATGCAAGACATATAACTGAAGCTCAAGACAACATAAGTTTTATGCCTGTGAAATAAATACATGTAATGTTATTGTCCAAAAGTGAAACAGAAAGAATAACCAGACACAAACTTTTAACCAATAACATATCTTATTCTTAAAATAAAGTACTAAATTGTTAAGCTTCATCTTCAATAAGGGTCATTTAACCAATTACTCGATATACACGTCTTTTAACGCCTTTTTCACCCCCACCCCCCGTTTATGTTGTCTCAAATGTTGAAAAAATACCTAAATTAGGCTCCAAACACTTGTTTTTGTTTGAGAAATGTTCTTTAAAAAATTGACCACTTTTTCAGAGCCACCCCCTATCCAAAAGATACATGGGGGGGGGGGTCCCAGAAGGTGGATGTGCCCCTTTCTGTTTGGGGGTTTGAAGAGGGCAGTAGCCCCCACATCGCCAAGAAAATTTTGGACTTTTGAGAGGCTAAAAATGACCCCAGGTGGATCATTAGGTAACGTGTAACCAATGCTGAAAAGCCTTTGATTCTAGATCAATCTATTGAGAAGTTGCAGCACTTTGAAATCTATTTTGATGGAAACAATCAATGCAAAATAGTGATTTTTGGCAATTTCGAGATGTCCCCTCGTTGCCATTGTAAGAGGAAATTTAAGACTGAGCCTGTTGTTACTAAGTAAATGGTCAAGTCAACATTTTTGCCAAGTTTCATAAGTATTGAAGCAGTTTTTATAGTTTTATAGCAATTTGAACTTTTTCAATGATTATGAACAGCCATTTTTCACAAAATGCTCATGCAGTGATGGGTTAAAGGTCAAGGACCAATGTTTAAGTTTGTGGACAGCAATGGGAACAACATCATGACTAGGGCTGGGGCGAGTATTCGAGTACTCAGATAATCACGAATCGCAATGAATAATCGAGTACAAATATTCATAAGTCCTGGGATGGTGAATCGCGATCTTATTTGTTTATATCCCTTTTCTGTTTCTCACACTCTAAAGTTCGGGGAAAAATACAATTTGAGTATGAATTATGCGATGTTTACCAAAATACCACCAGCAAAATTTACTTCCAATGTTTTGAAATACTTTTGTATAGGTTGCACAAATATACATTAAGATACTCATGCCAAGAATAAAAAACATTAACTTAGTTTATGTTTGCATTATTTTATATGTTTAATGTTAAGTAGTGTTTAAAGAAAAATAAACATTTTTTTAGAACTATTGTTCATGTTTTTAAAGGGTTTCTTTTTAACAAAAGGTTTGTGGTTCGATTTGTGAATCGTAAGTGCTGAATCTTGGTTCGGATTGGATCGTCACTTATCCGACGATCCACACCCCTAATCATGACTGTAACAATAGCTCGATTTTTTTTTCATTAAAAAATCGAGCAATGCTAAAGTTTATATAATCATTTATGTAACCAATAAAGATTTTTTAATTTTTTTTTCACATAGAAATCTGTTAAAAAGAACTTGCAGGATGAAAAGGAGAAATTCTGTGCCAATATTTCCCAATTCTATATCAATTTTGGTCCCAGAAGTTCTTGCAGCACAGAGAGAGAAGGAAAATTTAATTCCATGTTTCAAGATTTGCTGATGGAAAGAGAAAAATATCAATCAAGTAAGTTCAAAAATTAATACTCTTGTAGATTTCATATCAGATAAACTTTTCTGCCTTTAACCCTTTTCCTGCTGGTGTCAACTGTTTCTACCCAAATGGCCAGATTAAGGGTTTAAAAAGTAGAAATATGGTGATCAGAATAGAAAGTTCCGTCATAGTTCGCATAAATCATGCAGATTAATTATATCAATTTGATTTCCCGAACAAGCTTCATTATTTCATAATATCGCATTGTATTTGAATATTTGTTAAAGTAATTTAACAAAAGACAAAGAGTTACTAAACTGTGTTTAAAATACAACACTCTCGTAAATATGATAACATGTATAATTTATATGAGAATATAAATGCCATGCATTGTTTGTATGAATATTTTGTTTGTATATGTCTATATGCTGTGCCATGCATACAACTAAATAAACCTTCTTTTCTGTTCTGTTCATAATATTACACCTTGCACCATTAGTAAAATAACAAATCTTTGTTTAATTCTCATACACATGCACAGAAGAGAAATCTTTGAAAAAATCTGAACACTGATCATAATCTAGCCTGGGTTCCAGTTTGTCTAATTTTTTATTTGTGTCTGTTCTCCAAATCGATACTATCAAACACGAATGAATACGAAATAGCATGTATGTTCTGAATAAGCAAAAAGTATGTTATAAGTAAGCAAAACTAGTATGTTATAAATACATGTAAGCAAAAACAACACTTGAATCCCAGGCTAACCATAATCATTCAATTTCAGATCAAGAGAAATATAGTGTTAGAGAGGAATCTGTTAAAAAACTTTGTACAGAAAAAGAAAACTTGAAGACACAGCTTGAGAAAATCTTCTTAGAAAATAACAGTACAGTATTCTAGCTCTTGTTGCATCACCTTTTAAATAATAATACTATTTTTATATACAGTATATAAATAAGTCTTCTTCCTGTTATCTCAAGAATGGTTCAACTGTACAGTGGACAGATGCTTGGGGTCAGATCCTGACCCCCCCCCCCCAAAACGTGATACGCCCCTGTAAACACTCTTTCAAAAATATTTTAATATTTGAACACGAATTGGACATCTGTTGCAATGATAAAACTGGGTTTCAAACAATTTTAACATGTATGAAAAAATACCCTATACCCGTATGCTAGTAATCGCGAGACAGGGTACACATTCAATTGTATTGGGTACAGTGATTTTTTTCTATACATGTGTACTGTGTTTTTTTGGAATTAATCTAGATTTCTTGAAGATAGATTAAGATTTTATTGAACTACAGTCTAACCCCGGTTATTCGACAACCCTTTATTCGAATACCCGGCATTAGCCTAAGTAGATTGGCAGTCCAATTTTTATCTCTATATAAAACAATATAAATACGAGCGTATTATTCGAAATGCATTATCCGAATACCTCCTATTTTTCGAAGTAAAATTTCGGTCCCGATTATACAATTATGAAAGAATTTCATACCTATTATTCGAAGCCAGACTAATTGGCGCAGATCCACTTGCTGACCAGTAGACTTGTGAAAAATATCCACAGTCATGCGTGTAACTAGACAATCATGATAATAACTCTTTGTGTGTTCTTAAATCAACTTTAATTAGCTGTAAATACCGTAGTGACGACACGGCCATTATCAAGGCTTTGCGCGAACTGAAACAATACATAATGTAGAATAAAATGCAAGTATTTATGTCTTCAATGTCAATACAATAATTTTTACGCATCTTTTCTTTAATATTTATTTTTTCTCAATTGAATACAGGAAGCAAGTGTGTTGTAAACAGTAGTTTTGCAAAGTGGAGTAGTTTTCGTCTATCACTATATGCCGATTTCGATTATTCGAACCCATCGATTATTCGAAGTAAATATTCAGTCCCTGAGGAACTTTGAATAAACGGGGTTGGACTGTACCAGTGACTTAGATTTTACATGAGAGAACGGAAAGTGTAGGTCAAGGTCATTCTTCAGAGTTACTGTATAAATGTTAAACTAAATTGCTTTGGGTTGGGCAGCCAAGAATTTCTATTTCATATATATTGATGGGTGGGCATGTAAAATCTAAGTCACTGGTAGTTCGGTAAAGTCTTTATCAATCTTCAACAAGTCCCCATTAATTTACTTATTGAACTACCACATGACCAGATTTTCCATGTCTTAGATTTCTATTCAGAGCTAAGCAATAAAAGTTTATCATCTATCAATAGAAAGAACAGTAAATATATAATATAACATTTGTATTCAAACTTCTTCTTCTTCCAATACTGTACATAACCCACTCTGGGGCATTGACTTACAATTGTGATTGAATAAAAACTTTTCATAATAGTTTTCTCACAAAAAGAAGGGAGACAAATGCTAAACATAAATCTAATTTATAACATGTTGATTAACTCCCTTGAATGGGTTAACGATTTTATTGTAAAAATTACCCAGGTCATGATTTAACCACCATCATTTTAAATGTTTGTGCCATTTAAAATCATATTTGACAAAAGATTGTTCAACAGTTTTATTATAATACAAATGCTGAACTCCAGCCAGCTGCTTTCATTATAGAATCTTTTTGAACACCTTTATTTGCAGCAGCAGATGTTGATGCTGCACGACAACTATGCACACCAGATTTGTTCATATCAGTACCAGACTGTTGCAATAGTTACTTTATCCGTCTAGCAACTATAGTTTTAGTCCCCGCTTTGAAGAGTTTTACAGTTGAAATGAACAGTTTGGGTTCAGTCCCTCTACATGTAGATGTAATAATGATGAAAGTTTCCAATAATATATTTACTAAACATAATAGCGGATCATTTAAATATCTACAAATTAGCTTTGGTTTCACATGTAACCCAGGTTTAGACTGTTTCATTAATTCTGATACGTGACAAACAACTTCATTACAAATCTGTAAACCAGACAATTTTAATAAATGAATTGTTTGACATCTTTGTCCGGTTAACAACATTAACAAAGTTGACAATTTTTGAAATAATTGTAATAAATGTAGTTCATTATAGCCAGGAAGACTAGAAATATATAGTAATACTTTATTTACATCTCAAATATTGTTATATTTAGGCAAAGTTGGTTTGATTTCTGACTGATAATAACCTTCCCTTAACCATTTTAATCAAAATGTCGTTACCAATATCCCTATTATTTATCAATTTGCATACATGTATATGAAATAGCTGATTTGATATCTGTATTGATAGCACTATAACCTAGTCCTAACTATCATATAATTCAGTTAAAAATTCTAACACTGTCACATTAGATGGGTTAAATGAATCAATCCGTTTTGAACTTGAAAAAAGCAACCATTTTCTAATATAAGACCCATACTGCTTTGTTGTTGATGTTTTCCATGATTGTAAAATGATTTTAGTTTTTTTCTGACAGGCCTCTGTTTTTGAGCTGTTTCCTGATAAGGTCACATCTTCTGAACAGGATGATGCTTGTGTGAATTTTTTGGCAGAATTAGGCCATCCTTAAAAAAATGTTTGTTTGCAGTAACGCGACCGACTCACAAAATTTGCCCCTACTCAAAAGTTTTTTTCATGGTCTGGATAAAAAATAATTTTTTTTTTTGAATCAGAAAATTATGCCTTGTGCTTTCTTTTTGTTCTTTTAAAGGTTAATAGGAGAAATAAAATGTAGGTATTATTTAATTAGAATTCATTTATCAATTTATTAATTATTACCAGATTATCAAAGCATATCTTGTCCAGCATTTTGAAATTCCATGTTTATTTGGGAGTACAGTTCAAAAAAAAAAAAAAAAAAAAAAAAAATCGACCTACCTACCCACCTTGAAAATTCTGGGTCGGGTTACTGCAAACAAACATTTTTTTAAGGATGGCCTTAGTGTTTGCTGTTTTGGTAGAATGTACCAGGATTGATAAAAAAAGTTCTGTCCCGATGTACTCCTGGTAACCCAACTAATGGTCTTACTTTTCAATATAATCGCCCTTTATATCAATTATCTTTGCCCACTTGTGCTCCAACTTGTTTAACCCTTCAAAATAGAACTCAGCTTGGGCAGTTTTATCGTTGGTGGCCTCTTTTAGCCGCCCAGGCCGCTCATCATCTCCAATAGTCTCCCTCTCATGGATTTCCTTGGGGACATCCCTTTCTTACAGAGGTACTTAATGACGGCTCTGATTTCATCTTTCTCCATTTGATCTAAATGACACATTCCTCTACTGATCAAAGTGTGTTTTATGTTACTTAATCTGTGTAAAACCGCATGCAACTCGGTCAGTTATCTTCAATAATCAATGTATCGTTTGTAAATGTCAGTGTAGTGGCCAGAAGTATAACAGGCCAGAGAACTTTTTGGTCATACCTCGTAAGACTGAGCATATATCTGTTGTAATAATTGACTGAACCACACCTGTATTGGCCATAGTGGAGCAATCAATACCGCTGAATTCACTCTGTCGAGGATTATTTTCTGAAGACAGTGGCTGATCAAACTAAAAGGAGGAAAAAAATACATTAATTCATTCCATTACAATGTAAATGCATCAACAGCAAATGCTTTAGCATCAGGTTGATAAGGTACTTTTTTTGATTTTGGTGATTCAGACGCGATGCAAATAATTTCGGCCATGTAACAACATTTTGTGGAATTTATTAGTAACAAAATCTAACCGAATCCGTTATTATGATAGATCTACCAGTGTCTTTTTACAACCAAACGTGTCATAAAAAAATTTTCTCTTGTGGTTTATTTTTTTAAAATTAATATCTTCCGCATTTATTTATTGATTTTTACTAAAGAACGACCCTTTCCTAGCAATTTTTCCGTAATAATGACCTTGACCTTCACTTTCCATTCTCTCGGAAAATCTGGTCATGTGGTAGTTCAAAATAAAAAGGCATGATATGCTTTTAAATTAAGTGGGGATGGAAATCCCCAGATGTCCCTTGGTGCAGTATTTCTGACAAACGCATGTAATGGGGTATATCAACCAACCTGCCTACTCATAAAAGTCTGGTGGAGAAGAGGATAGCTTCCTAAAATAAAAATTGCCATCCTCGGTGGAATTCAAACCCAAAGCAAAGAGGACAAGTGGACTTAAGTCAGCAACTATAACCAATTGACAACTGAGGTCTCAAAAAAGTACCAGCTGCCTCATGCAGTGGTGATTACAACTTTTATTTGGTTGCCTGAATACATTTTATTGTAAGTCATGCAAAGCCTAATGGGATAATGTATCTAAATGTTATAGTGATAATAATTCTATACTGTAATTGCTCAAGTTTATTGTTCTGATACTGAAATTCCATTAAACAGATAATAAACAATGTTAAAAATGTTTTATGATCTGAGTTTTAGATAAATAAAAAAATGTTTGACTTGATATATGTTTTGGTACATATTCTAGAGTTGACATCAAGCCTGTGTGAGGAGCTCCAGAAATCAACAGATTTGGAAGAGGAAAAACTAACAGTTACCAAGATTCCAACCACAGATCCTGAGTTTATACGGTAATTTGTTATATTATTAGGTAGAAAAATTTTGGGTAGGCTATATGGCCCTATACAAAAGGCTATTTGTGAATATAATGCAAACAACGATTATATGCAGCCATTTATTAAATACTTATAAATGAAATATTGAAAAATATTGATGAAATAAAATGCGCATTTTCACTGTATAAGTTTATTTTTCACTGTGCAGAAAGACAAATTTTCCGTATTTTCATTGATGTCTAGCCATACTTCAGTCAATTCACGAAGTTTAAGTGGAAGTTTGTCAAAAATGAGAATAATGTATATAATATAACATAATTTTTTTTTCTATAAATACAGGATTAATTTCATCTTGCTTTATGAATATTATCATATTTCACACTTGTGGCTACTGCCACTCATGAAATATCTATTTTCATACCACTGGAGGACAATAAATACTGTATTTATAAAAAAAAAAACTTGAATATCCTGTACATATTAGCTGTCAAGAATTTTATAAAAAAAAAATTATAATACAATGTACAGCAAACTTCCCTTATTTGAGGAAAACAAAATTACTTCATACTTTCACAGCAGGCATTTATATAGTTGATAGAAACAACATGGACTATGTTACGAACATGCAATATTGTAATATAATATATACCAGTCATCGAATTTAGCACTGGCCTGGTGGGGCATTGCCAGTGTAAAGTAGTTCGGGCCAGTGTAAATTTTAAGAAAATTTGTTTAAATATATACTCTGTAGATGAAATTCAAAACTGGAATTCGGGCCAGTAAATTCAAAATCGTAAATTCATTGACTGATTTACTAGTATATGTATATGTTCATACATATTACAGTATTCTTTTTTTTTTTACTTACAATATCTAGATTAATAAATAAATTAAAACATTACACCATGAATTCATATAACAATTGATTATAATTCATTTCACTATACAAGTTGAGAATCCTACTTTTTACAACTATTTTGTTGGCTCCAGTCATACTTCTCCTTGCTTTTTTAAAAGATCTTCTAGACGTTAAAAAATTGATTGTAAAAATGTAAATATTAAATTAATTATAACATGTACCGGGTAGTTTCCTTATAGCAATAAATGAATATTTCCCAGTGAATTGCATAGTTGTTTCCCTTGCATTATTTGAAAATTAATAGGTATATAAAACTTAGTATGTTGGAAAAGCATATTTAGGTCTACAGATCAACTGCGAGTTCACACATCAGGACAAGGAGGCCCATATTTTTTTCATGGCAATTTGCTCAATGTCAATGTGTCTCTTGTTATTTAACACTGTTTCAAATTATCTTTTGTGAGGAATTTGCAAACTTAAATTAGTGTTGGTACAGTATCCAGAAACACTTATTATAAACTGCATGGAAGTACTTAAACCTAACACAATGAATTAAAGTAGCACGCCTCCAGATACCTAATTTTCATGAAAATTTTGGACATGAATTAAAAAAGTAAAATAATCTGGAAAGAACAAAGAAAATAATTTACACATTGTAAACAGCACTTGCAACCTATGTAAATCACCATAAAGAAGTTAAAATATGCAAAAATAGCCATTGCTGCATTAGTAACACAGTAAATGCATGTTTATGGTGAAAAATACTGCAAAATCATCATTAATCACACATAATAAACATCAAAATTATTTATTTTATGTTGAATCTTTATAATTTTCTTAAAATCTCAGTGCAATTTTCGCAAGTTTGATTGTCTTGAAATATTTGGCTCATTTTGAGGAATTGCACCTTAAACCCAGTAAAATGAATTACATTCAACAAAGTGTATTTAAACATTACAGCATACAAGAGGAACTAGAGTCAGAGAGACAAGTGAGTTCTGACCTTGAACAGCAGTATAGCCATGTACAATCTCAACTACACCAACTTCATCAGAAACTATGGCAACAGCAACTTAGACAACAACAACAGGCAAAACAGACATACACACAAACAGTTAATTCTCACCTTGTACAAGACCGTAATAAAACTCAATCAGGACAGCCTATCGCTTGGCAACAAAGAAGAAACATGGAGAATGATGGACAAACAAGGCAACAGAAAAGTGATCCTGTAAAAAAGACAATGAAAGTCTTGGCTCAGAACTTGGGTAGCACTGCAGGCGGCCAGATCGAGAAAACAGGACTTGCTGTATCCAGTTATAATGACAAAAACAGTCAACAAAATTCAGATGTAAGTACATTAACCAAAGGATTTCTTTTTATTTTAATAAGAAAAACAAAACAAAATTATAAAACTTTTATAACTCCACAAATAGAAATAATGAACCTTGATACAAAAGAAAGTACAGTTTCTCAATTTTACACATAATAAAAAAACCCTAAAAAATTAACATGGTTCTTAGTTATATATATAAACTACAAACATATTTGAGCAAAAATTGAGCATCCTTCCCTTGCCTGTCCATCAGTAAAGCTTGAAATTTGCAATTTTATACATAAAATGTACAGCTGAAGAAGATTTAAGAGCTCATAATTTTAACAGTAATATGTTGTATTTACTTAGACTGGCAGTGGTTTAGAGGATCATAGTGATGTACTGTTTAGTGGTGATGAAAACCTCAGTGATGACATGCAGCTTTCTCAAGATGATACCATGTAAATCATTGGTAAAGCATTGATATGATGAAAATAATTTGTAAAACATTGATACCTTGTAAATCTTTGGTAATAACATTGATACCATGTTATTAATTGGTAAAACATTGATACCATATTAATCATTGGTAAAACATTGATACCATGTTATTAACTGGTAAAACATTGATATCATGTTAATCGTTGGTAAAATATTGATACCATGTAAATCATTGGTAATAACATTGATACCATGTTAATCATTGGTAATAACATTGATACCATGTAAATCATTGGTAAAATATTGATACCATGTAAATCATTGGTAATAACATTGATACCATGTAAATTATTGGTAAAACATTGATACCTTGTTTATCATTGGCAATAACATTGATACTGTGTAATTCATTGGTTAAACATTGATACCTTGTAAATCATTGGCAATAACATTGATACCATGTAATTCATTGGATAAACATTGATGCCTTGTTAATAATTGGCAATAACATTCATACTGTGTAAATCTTTGGTAAAACATTGATATCATGTAAATTTAAGAAATGATATCAGTCTAAGGGGTGTTTATCCGCTATTTAACACCGGTTTAGAGTTTTGATGCATACGAATTGAATTGACCAAGAAGGTTGTAGGCCTGAGTGGTTAAATTTTAGTTTTTTACACATCAAAACAACAAAACTGGTGTTAAATAGCCGATAAACACCGCTCAGACCGATATTATTTTGATTCTAACAAGATAAAATAAGGAAGATCACTAATGTTAGTTTTTCAAGCGGAAAAAACTTCCGTTTCCGATTTTCTTATAACACTGTTCGATTTCATACCCTACTGTTGCTATTATAGAAATTATTAAACAAAAGAAATAATGAGAAAAAAGTTATTTTATCAAGTTTTCATTGGTAAAAACATTGATACAATGTAAATTATTGGTAAAACATCAATACCATGTAAATCATTGGTAAAACATTGATACCATGTTAATTATTGGTTATAACATTGATACAATGTAAAACAATATAACATTAAAAAGGCATTAAAGAAACTGACCAAAAAAAAAGAAGAACTTTATGCAACTTGTTAACATGGCATAACTGCATCATGTAATGATATCTTAAATATGTTAAAATTACTACTGACTATGTACCATGTGATATGAAGATGTAACCTTGTTTATTTATCATTTTTATGTTACCATGACAACAACACAAACTAATTAAGTGGTATGAATAAATGTATCTAGTGAAGATGTGATATACAATGAAAACCAGTGATATTATACAAATATGTAATTATGATGAACAGATGAAACCATGACTGAACACCGTTATATGTTATATGTAACAATATCCAGTCATATATACCAGTAACATGTCGTCAAAACAATATTAACACTGATATATGTAACAATAACAAGTCACAATATACCAGTAACATGCCATCACAACAACATCACCACTGATATATATACATGAATAACAATAATCAGTTATACATGAATATTTTATATGTTAAACAATAACCAGTTAAGTTATTAGTTATAAAGATTCTTGACAGATTATATGACCCTATACAAATGGTTGTTTGCATATATAACCCAGTAGGCCAGTTTAAAGAAACTACAGGCAGCAAATATTATAGCTTTAAACACTTTTAACAATGAAATGTATGTCTGATTATATAAATGCATATAACTTGAGATTAGATCTTTTTCACAGGATAAACATAAAGGTTACGGGAAGAACAAGTACAAAGTACTTCTAAATTGAAACTTAGACTTTCTGAACCTTTATAGTAACTGTACTTTTCTTTAACTAATTGTCCTTGACCATGAAACTTTTATATAAAGTTATCATTTTTTTCAAGGACCATCAATTTAATTAGATTGTAATATTTGTTTGTGTAAACAGTTAATTTTAAGTGCATTTTCTAAAGCAGTTTATTATAATATTGTGTAGCTTTTTTGTATAATGTTTTAAGTGTTTTGTTTCTCCATTGTCACTATTGTAAGTATAATAATGTGCTTTAGGAAGTAAAACTCATTTGTTACAGTGCTAGTATAGATTCCATGAAAATTTGTTAGGTTACTATTACAAAATAAAAATTACTTCGTATTAGGAGCAGTAGTCCAGTGGTAGGACGCGCGCTTAGGGATCGAGAGGTCCCGGGTTCGAACCCCACCAGAGGCACTGCTAATTTCCTTGAGCAAGAAATTTACCTGCGATTGCTTCACTTCACCCAGGTGTAAATGGGTACCTGTGAGGGTGGTATAATTCCGTTGCGCCAAAGTGTCGGCTGCACTAAGCGGAGTTAAAAGACTCCCCAGGGAGATTGATAGATAGATACCAGTAGCCCGATGACCAGGGGTAATAGCTGTGAAGTCGGTGAACGTGCGTAAGCATGAAACTTAGACTATAAAATGCAATTACTTACTAACGAACTTACATCCGTATTCACATTGGCTTCCTCAATACATGTATGTATTAAATACATTTCTTATAACTTATAAATATTCCTTGAAATAGTTTGATTTCTTATAACTTAACAATTTTTTGAAACAAGTTTCATTCAATGTATATCAATTTAGAGGGTAAGGCATTGTTATATTTGCAGAAGTAAAATCACTTGTATTTCAGCTATCCCATCCCTTTTTACTCAAATGTTTTTATATAAATTGTGAATTTAAATGAAAAGAAGATACAATCAAATACTTCTCAAGGAAGTATATCTCATCCTCATGCTGTAATTTGATGAATTATGAAAAACTGATGTAAATTTAAGCTAATTGGAAAAATACACAAATACATTTTTACATGGTCAAAAAGATCTTGTTTTGCTTCAATATTAAAACAGTTCTTTTCACTGTTACACAAAAGATTCTGCTATGAAATATGATAAATTATGTGAAAGTGTTTTATTTTTAAGTAAGCAAAGAAGAACATTTAAATTAAAACTCTTTCGTACAACTAACATTATTTTGTTTATTTAGACCACCATAATGTTATTTCTCCATTAGTTTTCTCATATGGTGCATTTAGTAAGAAAGACAATTTTACAATCAGTTAAGTTCTTATCCTTTAAGACTGAAGTAACCTACTTTTTTATGTCTACCCTTTTGGGTTGTGGGGGAAATACCGGACATAAGACATTATAGACCAGTTAATGTCATGCGTGACTCCATAGGATAAATGCTAGAGCCATATAACTTTTTAATAAGTTTTTAAAACAACTAGCTGTATGCATTATACTGAAGATTGGCAGAGTTATGCTCCCTGATTTAGCAAAAAGTGGCATTTTTAAGACTTGTTTTTCTTTTATATCTCAAAAGTATAACTGCTAAAGGCATGAAACTTTCCAAGAATAGTTTACACATAGAGGCTATTTGTTTGTTTTGCATGTAAGATTGAAATATAATTTCACTGAGTGAACATCAGATGCAATATTTTCACGAGTGGCGTAGCCACGAGTGAAAATATAATAGCTGGTGTTCACGAATGAAATATATTTCAATCTTATATGTAAAACAAATAAATTTTCTTTTCATTTCATGCTTTTTAAGTGATTTTAAGTATTGTTTACTGATTTTGCCGCGTATCGTCGCGCATTCTCCTTTGTGACGTCATCACATCATGACGTCACATCATCAATTTTGAAATATAGTTCTGTTAAATTTCTCTAATTTTGTTACATTTTTAACATGATGTATGGTGACATCGTCTTTCTTTTCCTAAAGAAGCAAAATTTACGTATGATGGCATTTATTTCTGCCTGTTATTCCATTTAGTTATGATTTTCTTTTCATCCGCATTCAGATATAGTCCGGCTACAGTGAAAATTATATTTTATAAATTTCACTAGTGGTTTATCAGAATATAATCATCTGATATATTACAATAAAACACTGGAAAGCATGAAATAAATTTTGTTATTTTAAGGCAAATTTATTCAAGTTCTGCAAGGTAATGCCCCTTGATTAAGGGAAAAAAATAGTATTTTTATACTTGTGTCACACTTAAAGTATAACTGCTTAAGACAAGAAACTTAATAAGAATCTTTGTTATCATGTGAGTTTAAGCACCTGTGAAATATGTCGCTAATTTATTTGAGATTAGAAGAGTTATGGCCCCTTGTTACCAAAAGTTAATATATTTGAGCTTAAATTACATATAACTGCCATTTTTATTTGCACCAGAAATTGTATGATACAGGGTTTTTGTGATTATACAGGGAATGTGAAAGAATCCTTTTCCTTGGTTATCTTTTAAAATAACTTGAGTCAGTATGTAGTGAGATAAATGGTATTACTTAAATTATCACTTGAATTTTCATGGTGTAAGGCTTCATGTGTATTTATTATTATTTATATTGTTGTAAACAGTTAGATATGTTAGTTTGCCTACATGTTCATATTGCACTTTTTCTATGTTGTTGTATAATCATATCACCATGACCACTTTAGTTCTTGCTTGATTACTCATTATTTCAATTTAACTTATTTATTTTAATATGATGTTTGTGTATATATGTTGTCAACTTGTGTATATAAACTGTTTATATATTGAAATTTTGTTGTCTATACATTAGCTGAGGCCCACATGGAAGATCCGGAAACCAATTAACCCTTTACTTCATATGTGCCCCCTCCTGTTTGGCAATTAACCCTTTACTTCATATGTGCCCCCTCCTGTTTGGCAATTAACCCTTTACTTCATATGTGCCCCCTCCTGTTTGGGTTTTCGCCAAGAAAATTTTTAGACTTGTGAGAGGCTAAAAATGACCCCAGGTCGATCATAAGGTAATGTGTAACCAACGCTGAAAAGCCTTTGACTCTGGATTTCAATCCATTGAGAAGTTGCGGCACTTTGAAATCAATTTTGATGGAAAAAATCAACGCAAAATAGTGATTTTTGGCAATTTTGAGTTGTCCACTCGTTGCCATGGTAACAGGAAATTTATGACTGAGCATGTTGTTACAAAGGCAATTGTCCAGTCAACATTTGTGCCAAGTTTGATTAGTATTGACGCATTTTTCATAGTTCCATAGCAGTTTGAACTTGTAACAGGTCAGGCTTTTCAATGAAAATGGCCGTTTTTCAAAAAATGCTCAAAGGGAAAGGGTTAAATAAAGGCATTACCTACTTCTCCTATAGTCTATGGACACTTTTCTAGTTTCATATTCTTTTGATGGTTTACTTTTTAAACATTAATGTTTATTTTCAAAACATATCCTACCTTAAATACAATGAGTAAAAGGCTTTCAAGGAAGCAGCCTGATGTGGCAGAGTTCTTATAAATGTTGATCTTCTAGCAATTTCTCTTACCTTATGTTTGAATCCTGCCAGGCTGTCCAGCTGAAAGCAAGTAAGTAAGTAAGTAAAGTCTTTATTTACTGAGGCTACACATTTGGTTTCCCAATCTTCCATGTGGGCCTCAAAAACATAAATATACATAAAATATACATAATTTACATCATGGTTCAAAATACATATACATGAAAACACAAAATATAATAATATATTACTTTATAAAAACAATGCATAAATAATTAAAAACATAATAAAAGCTGGTAATTATGTAAATGCATCTTCTTCCTGTGCTTGAATGATATGATTTAAGTCTCGACTTTATCTTCTCTTGTTAGGTAAAAAGACCATGTTTTGTATACCTCATTCAGGACAGTTTCCATTTTTGTAGTGTAATGTAAAGTCTTTTGCCCCCCCCCCCCCCCCCCCCGTGAGGGCCAATTTTAACCCGGGGCTTTTTATTTGAACAAACTTGGTAGACACCCACAAGAAGATGTTTCATGCTAAACATCTAACCTCTAACTCATTGGGTTTTTTAAAAGAAGATTTTTCAAGTTTTTACTATACACATATAGTTAAAAACAATGACACCTCTGGGGCGGGGCCAGTTTTGACCCTAGGGCTTTTATTTGAACAAACTTTGTAGACACTTACTAGAAGATGTTTCATGCTTAATATCTAAACTCTAGCTATTTGGGTTTTTTCAAGTTTTTGCCATACACATATAAGGAAAATCAATGACCCCTGGGGCGGGGCCAATTTTGACCCAATGGCTTTTATTTGAACAAACTTTGTAGACACTCACTAGAAAATGTTTCATGCTTAATATCTAAACTCTAGCTATTTGGGTTTTTTCAAAGAAGATTTTTTAAGTTTTTCCTATACACACATAAGGAAAATCAATGACCCCCGGGGCGGGGCCAATTTTGACCCCAGGGCTTTTATTTGAACAAACTTTGTAGACACCCATTAGAACATGATTCATGCTAAATATCTTAGCTCTAGCTCTTTGGGTTCTTTAAAAGAAGATTTTTTAAGTTTTTACTATATGCATATAGGGAAAATCAATGACCCCCTGGGGCAGGGCCAATTTTGACCCCAGGGCTTTTATTTGAACAAACTTGGTAGACACTCATTAGAAGATGTTTCATGCTAAATATCTTAGCTCTAGCTCTTTGGGTTTTTTAAAAGAAGATATTTAAAGTTTTTTCTTTCGGTTGCCATGGCAACCAGAGTTCTGCATGGAATTAAATTCTTTGAACAATTTTTAAAGGTGACCACCAAAGGAACATTCCTGTAAAGTTTGGATGAAATTGGCTTAGTGGTTTATGAGGAGATGTCATTTAAAGTAAAAGTTTAAGGACGGCCGGACGCCGGACGAAAAGCGATCACAAAAGCTCACCCTGTCACTTTGTGACAGGTGAGCTAAAAATATGTGATTAAGTGTGGAAGTTATCTCTCCAACCAGTACACATTGAATTATATAGACTGCAATAAATGATACAGTGGTTCAATTTACCCACTGTGAATAATTTGTATCTGAATTAACTTTTAAGGTGTGCCTTAACCCAGAAGCAAAGTTGGTCTTCATTTGTGTTTTTATTCACAGTTGTTTTCAACTTTTTGCTAAATAACAATATTATTGTGTAAAGAGGTTAGGTGTGACTGTCCATATTATACTGTATTTATACATTCAGTTGGCAAGTTTAAAACATTTTACAGCATCATATTTCAGGAAAATAATTAATATCAAACCTGATATACAAAAAAGCATTTTTATTTGTATGAAATATAATACATGTATAAACTTACCTCAAATATTGCTACAAACAAGTGGGCCATCATGGTATTTATATCACTCACCTGATCAAGGCTTTTAATGGTACAATTGACATTGTAAGCTATGAATGAAAAGCAGATAATATTATAATGTCTTAATATTAAATTAGTATCATAATGTTATTATCAGCATCTGAAATAGAGAAAATGTAAAACTTTTTCCAAGTTTGGGCTGTGTGACCCAGTTTTTGACCCCAGGTGACCCATATTCGATCTTGACCTAGAAATCATCTAGATCTTTCTGACAAATTTTCAGGATATTTGAGCTTGAAGTGTTGACTAGGTTTTTCCACGTTTGGGCTGTGTGACCTAGTTTTTGAGCCTCTAGAGTGTTAAAAGATTCTTCTATTTTGGGCTCCTGTTTTTCATCTGAGATGACACATACTAAAACTCACCTGAGCAATTACTGGGACAAACATCCTGACCAATTTTGGTTACAATTGAGGCAAAACGGTGACCACTAGAGACTTAAGGAACTAAATGTTGACTGATGACAGACATTCAACAATCCTAAATGCTCATCCTGAGCCAGCTCAGGTGAGCAAAAAAGTGGTCCTGGTTCAAGGAGCCAGGGATCTGCATGATTTTCTTCATTTATGTTTTCTGAAATGCATTTTCATGTCTATTTAAGGGCACAAAATAAGAAAGAAAAGAACTTTTCAAACTTGAATAATTGAATGATATTTCATGGTTGCATACTTTTCTCTGGCCTGCAGCCCCTATTGTACTCATTACAGTACTAATAATGTCTACCAATTCAATTCTTACAATATCAATTAGGGCTTGCTCTTTCTTCAATTTGTTTCAATTATGGATAATTTTTTACATGATTTCAGCATAAAAAAGATTTTAGATTTAGTACAGAGTTTGATAAGACTGCAGACGTGCATTGCATGCATGCTAGGCTTTATACACTTAACAAATCTTATAAGTGTGCATGTATAAATGGTTTCATATTTGCCCGATCATGCTGAAATTTTCAACAAATACAGAAAAGAGAGATGTTGTCATTTTTATTAAGTATTTTCATTCAAGATACAAATTTAAGATTTAATTTCTAAACTAGAACTCCGCAAGTCGGATGTGTCGCCTTATGAACAATGTAGTTTAGGGGAAATGGCCAGGACAAGTATGAAAATTAACAAAGGGCAATAACTCAAAAATTAAGAAGTGCAGAGTACTGGTTCTTGTGCACTGCACTTCTTAATAATGAGATCTATCATCCTATGAAGTTTCAAGTCCATAGCTTTTTTAGTTGAAGAGAAATGGCCCGGACAAAATTAAAGTATGAAAATTAACAAAGGGCAATAACTCAAAAAATAAGAACTGCAGAGTACCGGTCCTTGTGCACTGCACTTCGGGTTATTGAAAGAAGCATGCATACCAAGTTTGAAGTCAATCAGACTTATAGTGACTGAGTTATGCTCCGGACAAGCTTTAGGGGACGCCGACAACGACGCCGACACAGACGCCGCCGCCGACACCGCCGACAAAAGTAACCCCTATATGTCACCTTTTCAAGGCGACACAAAAATGTGAATGCGTGTCGAAAGTTGATGCCGCAAAATGATGTCCTTATACTGTGTGTGCCCACCCTGACTGTGTATTACAGCCTGGCAGCGTCGTCACATCGACCTTACATACCGTTGTACACATAGATAATTTTGGTGTTGGTGAGGAAGGTTAGCAAAGAAGTTGCTCTGTACTTAATGATTAGCCTATTTAGGTAGTTTGGTATTATGACACCCATGCCAGGCGCAACCTACAAATGATACAGACAAGTAATTACTAAATAAAAATATGCATTTTATGTTCGTCTTTGATAGAAACTGAATTTAAATGATATTCGGCCTTTACAATGCAAAGGAATTAAAATAATTATTTAAACAAATAATTTTGTTAGCAACCTCTGTTTGGTGTACACCAGCGTTGACCAATCTTAGGGCTATGCCACGCTGTTGTATAGATAATCTATCCATGTGGTGTTTTTCTGATATGTCGATCTCTGTCGTATCCGAGAATATCATGTGCAATTTTAATTCACCCATTCTCACATTTTTTTCGTGCATTGTGTGGATTTCGTTCGTTCATGGTTGAACGCACCTCATAATTAAAATTGACATGCTTGAGCACATGAAATGTGTGGAAATGCAGCCAATATAGTCAGAACACAAAATTTTGTAAAAATATATTGATGAACGAAAAAGTTATAAGGACATAAAAGGTGCACACTTATAAGATTTGCTAAGTGTATATACTGGTCTATTCTTATCATAGTCAGTTGTCAAGGGTTTAAATCTTAAATTACCTATGCTTGATGTATAGAGTGGAAATTAACTGAGAAATTTTGATACCACAGTTTATATCAAGATCATAGCTATTGTATTGGTAAGTTCACTGTTTAACTAATTATGAATTAATTGATATCAGTGGTAAATTTTAATTTGACTTAACAAAGCTTTTAAGATTCCTAGAAATCTGCATACATCAGTGAAATAAGTTCCCCACTTCCTTGTCATTAAGTTAACGTTGTATACCGGTATACGAATCCTACTTAATTTAAGTGGATGGGAATTATTTAGGGGAATTTATCTAGAGACATTTTTTTTCAATTTGATTGACAATCTTTATAGAGGTTAAATAAATGTGAACACAATAATATAAAGCCCATCTCAATGTATCCAATGTCATGTGAAACAGGTAAAGTCCCTTTTTAGAGGTGCTTTACATGAATAAACAATCTTTTTTTTTTCCATAAAGTGCAGTTAAAATCTAGTTGAAATATAAGCCAATACTGTATCTATCTTGTTTCATTGTCTGTCAATTTCTTTAATAAACAGTGTCAAGTTAAATCCTGATAACATTACATACTTTTACTCAGCTTCAAAGATTCTTTATCAATATGCAAATTAACAATACTTTTCATCACAATCACAGGAAATCACATGCATAAGACAACACATTCAACAGAATGCATAAGAAATCACATGCATAAGACATCATGATTACATGCATAAGACATCAAATGTATAAGACATTTTGTTTCAGCATTAATTCAGTAAATATGAGAAAATGCTGTATGCATTATGTTTTGCTACATAATTCTTGTAACTTTATTTTCACCACTTATTTACACTTATAACTGAGTACTTGTTCGTCAGTTCCAGGAACAGTTAGGTCTGGTTAAATATCTTCCTTCAAATTCAAGTATAACCTTATTGTTTAAATCATCAAATCAGTAGAATGAACAGTTAGTTATTAGAAATAGGGTAAGTAGTCCATTGTTAACTTTTCCATCATACAACTGGTTGAAGGAGACACTAGAGGCTCTTCAGGATAATTTCGGAAGTAAACAAGTAAAGTAATTATTATTCAATTGCAGGAAAATGAGATAAGTGAGCAAGAGCTCAAAATATTTCTGTCATTATATTCTAACAATATACCAAGTTTAAAGAAATTTAAAAGATCAAACAGATATGTCTTTATGAATTAAAACTTCCAAAAATGTCTTTAATGCATTTAAAAATTTAAGCCATGGAGTCAGTAATATCTGTACCAATCAAGCTGGATTTTATCTCTCATGTAATGTTCAAGGTTCAAACCCTATAATCCCAACAGTTGCAAATGACCTTTGACATGTGATACAAGAGGCCTAAAATAAACAACTGTAGTGAGATAATGGTCATGTTGTAAGTTTGATTATCTTATCATCCATATACTTTGAGAGATTTATATCTACAGCTCAAAGTGAAAATGCATCAAACTTCAGTTTGTATTTACAATCTAAATACCGGTACATACTTTTGTAAAACCACATTGTTAAAAACACATTTTTCAAAAATGCTTCAAGTGGAAATTACTTCAAATTAGTTTTTAAGAATTTTAATGCCTGATTTGTTTGTTTTTTTTCCAGTTTGAAGTACTGAATCTCTCTTTAGCTCAGTCAATTCTTTTAAAGCATGTTGTAGAATTTCTAGGACTGCTATTTATCATAATTACCTGGACATTTAATCACCTCCTCTTGAATCAAATATAAATATTGTTTGGCAATATTGACCAGAGACATTTGAATATTCAATGATCTATTTTTGGTAATTATTGGATTCTGAAGTAAATCATGTGCATTCTCAAGTATGGCACAACCGTTTATGTATATCTTAATATAACACTTGCCTTTCTAGCCTAAGTGACAAGGTGTTTGATTTCACTTCCAAACTGAACATTGTAGGTTCGATACAACATTATATTTTATGTATTAACTTTCCTTCTTTTCTAATTCTCTTTTTTTATTTTGCGGAATTTGACACTGTTTAACGTTTTTAAGCATTAAGTATGAACGACTTTACATAAGGAAAATTTATTGAAGTTTTGATCCACTCAAGCTGCATACAATTAAACTGTTAAAGAAACAAGAGCTGTCACAGGAGACAGCCAAGCTCGACTAATAAAATACTGGACGCAGTAAGGAGGACAAAACTATGAAAGAAAAATAAATTATGTATAATAATGTATTAAGTTATAGTAAAAAAATAACATTTGTTAACATAAATTCCAAGATCAAGGGGAAATAATTCTAGAAATAGTCACGCTAGAGTTATGAACCTTGTCACACAACATGTGTGTTATGATAAGAAATATATATTTGAAGTTTGAAGTAGATACCTTAAAAAGTAAATAAGTTATAATATTTCTTAAAGAAAATCCTAAGTTCTAAAGAGAGATAAATCTGTAAATATTGATTCAAGAGTTATGAACACATTGTCACATAAAATGTAATTGATGATAAGAAATAAGTATTTGAAGTTTGAGGTAGATACCTTTAAAACTAAACAAGAGGGCCATGATGGCCCTGAGGTCGCTCACCTGTATATAGCCCCCCAACCCCCACCCCCCCGGCCAATTTTTACCCAAGGGCTTTTATTTGTTTATTTGAACAGACTTGGTAGACACCCATAAGATGTTTCATGCTAAACATCTAAGTTCTAGCTCATTGGGTTTTTTAAAAGAAGATTTTTTATGTTTTTACTATACACATATAGTTAAAAACAATGACACCCCTGGGGCAGGGCCAGTTTTGACCTCCGGGCTTTTATTTGAACAAACTTTGTAGATATTTACTAAAAGATGTTTCATGCTTAACATCTAAACTATAGCTATTTGGGTTTTTCCAAAGAAGATTTTTAAGCAAAAAGGAAAATCAATGACCCCCTGGGCAGGGCCAATTTTGACCACGAGGCTTTTATTTGAACAAACTTTGTAGACACTGATTAGAAGATGTTTCATGCTTAATATCTAAACTCTAGCTATATGGGTTTTTTCAAAGAAGATTTTTAAGTTTTTGCCATACACATATAAGGAAAATCAATGACCCCCGGGGTGGGGCCAATTTTGACCCCAGGGCTTTTATTTGAACAAATTTGGTAGACACCCATTAGAACATGTTTCATGCTAAATATCTTAGCTCTAGCTCTTTGGGTTCTTTAAAAGAAGATTTTTTTAGTTTTTACTATATGCATATAGGGAAAATCAATGACCCCCTGGGGCGGGGCCAATTTTGACCCCAGGGCTTTTATTTGAACAAACTTGGTAGACACTCACAAGAAGATGTTTCATGCCAAATATCTTAGCTCTAGCTCTTTGGGTTCTTTAAAAGAAGATTTTTTTAAGTTTTTACTATATGCATATAGGGAAAATCTATGACCCCCTGGGGCGGGGCCAATTTTGACCCTAGGGCTTTTATTTGAACAAACTTGGTAGACACTCACTAGAAGATGTTTCATGCCAAATATCTTAGCTCTAGCTCTTTGGGTTCTTTAAAAGAAGATTTTTTTAGTTTTTACTATATGCATATAGGGAAAATCAATGACCCCCTGGGGCGGGGCCAATTTTGACCCCAGGGCTTTTATTTGAACAAACTTGGTAGACACTCACTAGAAGATGTTTCATGCCAAATATCTAAGCTCTAGCTCTTATGGTTTTTTAAAAGAAGATATTTAAAGTTTTTTCTTTCGGTTGCCATGGCAACCAGAGTTCTGCATGGAATTAAATTCTTTGAACAATTTTTAAAGGTGACCACCAAAGGAACATTCCTGTGAAGTTTGGATGAAATTGGCCTTGTGGTTTATGAGGAGATGTCATTTAAAGTAAAAGTTTACGGACGACGGACAGACGACGGACGAAAAGCGATCACAAAAGCTCACCCTGTCACTTTGTGACAGGTGAGCTAAAAAGTTATAGTAAAAAATAACATCTTTCTGGTAAAAAAATATAAGTTTATGGGGAGATAATTCTTGTAATATTGGTGCTAGAGTTATGAACCTTGTCACATAAGATGTGGATGATGATAAGGTACATATATTTGAAGTATGAAGTTGATCCCTTTAGAAATAAATAAGTTACAGTAAAAAATAATGTTTTTTAAGGAAAATTCTAAGTTCAAGGGGATAAATCTGAAAAAATTGGTGCTAGAGTTATGAACCTTGTCACATAAGATGGGGATGATGATAAGGTACATATATTTGAAGTATGAGGGTGATCCCTTAAGAAATAAAGAAGTTACAGTAAAAAATAGTATTTTTTAAGGAAAATTCTAAGTTCAAGGGGAGATAAATCTGAAAATATTGGTGCTAGAGTTATGAACCTTGTCACATAAAATGTGGTTGATGATAAGGAATATATATTTGAAGTTTGAATTAGTTGATACCTTAAGAAATGATAAAGTTATAGTGAACTAGAAATGTGTCATCATGCCACGGATGCCCCCGCATGCAGCCAAAATTTCAGATGTTATAATATTTAGTTCCAAATTTGTTTGCACAAATTATTGTTTTCATTTTAAGTTCAAAGCCCTTAAAACTTTTCAACGTTTACACAAACCATTTTCATACAATGTTCAAGGCACTGAAATTATTCAGTCTTAACCTTTTGAAAATAGCATATTTCATATTTGTAGCCAAAATAATGGCTACATACATTTCCACAAAAGTATGAGTGCTGAAACTGAAAGTTCAATTTTTTTCCAATATTCAAGAAAGATAAGTTTGTCCAAAATCATTGAACCATGACCAAATTCAAACTTAAACTGCTTATTCCTAAGATGTATCTATATTATTTTCAAAGTGAAAGGGACATAACTCTGCCAAACAATCATCGAACCATGACCAAATTCCAACTTGACCTGCCCATTCCTTTGACATATCCATATGTCAAATTTGAGTTGAATATGTAACACTGTTGGGTAGATAATGAACAGAAACTGTAAATTTCATATTATTTTCAAAGTGGAAGGGGCATTACTCTGCCAAAAATCATTGAACCATGACCAAATTCGAACTTGGCCTGAGCATTCCAAAAACATATCCATATGTGAAATTTGAGTTGAATGTGTTGTAACTGTTGGGGAGATAATAAACAGAAACTGAAAATTTCATATTATTTTCAAAGTAAAAGGAGCATAACTCTGCCAAAAATCATCGAACCATGACCAAATTCAAACTTGACCTGTATTTTCTCATGACATATCCATTATCAAATTTGATTTGAATGTGTTGTACCGTTGGGGAGATAATGAACGGAAACTGAAAATTTCATATTATTTTCAAAGTAAAAGGGGCATAACTCTGCCAAAAATCATCGAACCATGACCAAATTCGAACTTGACCTGTATTTTCTCATGACATATCCATTATCAAATTTGATTTGAATGTGTTGTACCGTTGGGGAGATAATGAACGGAAACTGAAAATTTCATATTATTTTCAAAGTAAAAGGGGCATAACTCTGCCAAAAATCATCGAACCATGACCAAATTCGAACTTGACCTGTATTTTCTCATGACATATCCATATGTCTAATTTGATTTGAATGTGTTGTACCGTTGGGGAGATAATGAACGGAAACTGAAAATTTCATATTATTTTCAAAGTAAAAGGGGCATAACTCTGCCAAAAATCATCGAACCATGACCAAATTCGAACTTGACCTGTATTTTCTCATGACATATCCATATGCCAAATTTGAGTTGAATATGTGCAACCGTTACTAAGATAATGAACGGAAACTGATGATGACGGAATGACAGAATGACGGAATGACGGAAGGACGGAAGGACGGAATGACGGAAGGACGGAATGACGGAAGGACGGAAGGACGGAACAGGGTAACACTATATGCCCCGGCCATTACATGGCGGGGGCATAAAAATATTTTACTGCACCAAAACTTTAATCTGAAATATGGACACGGACGCCGACGCCGGGGCGAGTAGGACAGCTCTCCATATACTTCGTATAGTCGAGCTAAAAAAAACTAATGCATGGAATCTAAAATTTGGTTTGTTGAGGAGTGAGGACTCTTAACATGTAATTAATTACGTGACTACAATTCTGTACTCACCACTAGGCCATCATGTCAGAATTTTGTATGGAGAACTATATACTGTCATAAAAAAGTAATGTGTAAATAGTTAACAATTGCGGAAAGTACTGAAAAGCCTGCCGCAAATTAATCAGTCTCTGGTAAATATTGCCAAACAATATGACTAAAACTATTGGACACAAATATAAACTTGTGTACCCCCACAGGGTGTGTTTCAATACAAAGTGTCGCGCATTTTAGGATAATAAGAAACAATTTTCAAGTTGATCAATCTTATTCTACTCTCCTGCGCATCGGTCCAATGTTTCACTGTCGCTTACTTCCTTACCGTGTGAAGCAACAGAGTGTATTCACTAAGCTGCGACAGGGAGCGTACCATCATTGTAGTCTTGTCCATGTAAACTCTTATTATTGGGCCTGTTCCAGCAAACCACTACATGACTAATAGGAAATTAATTTTAATTATTTCAAGTTACTTATAACTGCTTACAAAGATAGTGAAGTTGTTAACATACAGGATGGTTTAATTATCATAAATTTTCACTCCTTCAACTTGTATCATTTACAGTTATCCATCTACTACTGACATTAAATCAGATATGTTCTTTGAAATGGCATAATTTGTATAAAATACTTGCTTTGCTTAGAGTTTAGAACAGTTCATCAGTAATTAAAATTATTTTAATATTGAATAATTGAGCTGCAAACTGTATTAAACCAGGGTCTGAGGTTATAAAGAAAGTCTCATAGCTCAAACTCAGATCTCAGGCATTTGATTGGTCAGGGTCAGAAATTGCCACATAATGCACACTGACCAATAAAAATCATGAGATTTGAGAAAGAACTCAGAAAAACCTTGAGGCCAGGTTAGATGCACAGTATGGCCTATAACTCTACAGTTGTGGGATAAGTTTGCAAGTACACACCTGACCACCAGGACTTAAATAAGATTTAATTAATATTTGATTGAAAATATATGAGTCTATCTGTGACAGTGATTAAAATTGTTTTCTATACATCATGTAACCACTGACATACATGTACTGCCACGAGTTCAAACCTTGCTCTGATGAGAGACAGATGTCCTGGCCGAGATCTTCCTTAAAGGCCCATTATGCATAAGAAATGCTTTTATTTTTATGTCTCAAAAGCTTTTTTATGTTGGTGTACTTTTAATGACTCCAAAAATTTACTCATTTGCCAATTACATGATCCATCTTTTTCACCTGTTGCCTTTTTTTCAGGTAGCAAGCATCTAACATTCTCTAAAACCATTATTTAAACATTATAAAATTCATGTTTGCCCTTTCAAAAAATATTTATTTCTGAGACATATTTAAATGTGCCTTTCAGAATTACTAGTACAGCTGGCCAAGTGTGTTTTAAAAAGAAAAGGAAGAGAAATACAAATGTATGACAAAAATAGGTTGCATGTTTTAAAGTTTATTGCAGTCAGAATACTTCTACAGTGTTATCTATACGGAATAAGAGTTAATGTGTTTATAAATAGTAACAAGTATAATCCTGCTACATGTATACATATTCTACTGAATTTCTTCAACTCGTTCTCTTATATAATAACATGAAACAAGCATACAAAAATATTTTGTATGACTACATGTACATAAATCTGTAAAAAATATACACATATATCTACTAAAAATTAACAATATAAAAAAACAATTGTGAACATACTGGTCAAATTTGGTACTTTTTTTTTTAGTATATATAATAATTATATACAAATAACATATGAATAACAATTTTCAATACAAAATATACATGTATTAAAATAATAATAATTAACAAACAGCTTTATATATTTACATACATAACAATTTATGTGATAATTGTTTGGGAACTATAGACTCTAAAATTACCTTAAAAGTCTTCATACACAACAAAAATATATCTCTAAAACTAATACTATAGCATAACATTGTAATTTCTTGTATACTAGTATCTTGAACAAATTCCATCTGATGTTCTATTTTTGGGAAAGTGTAAGCCTGCCCGCGAATATAGCAAAAATAAGATGATCATAAAAATACCTGATCTATGCCAGTATTCAAACATTTTCTTTGTAATGTTTATACTATGTTAAAGGTTATAAAGCTATATCTAATGAATTTTTTTTTTCTACAAAATTGTAAAATGGTACAATTACGTTTTGTTTCTATAATTTTGCAGTGATTATCGAAAGAGTTTTTACAAAGAATGTAACTGTCATTTAACACCTATGAAACTTGATATATTAAACAGAATAAAATGTTCCCCAACAAAATATTATCCTGCTATTTCAAGTAGCATTTGAACCCTTTACCAATGATTTTTGAGCATGCCCCATTCGTTCTTAAAGGCCCAACTGGACTATAAAAGCCAGCAGATGGCGCTAGGGCAGGTTTCTTATTAATTTTATGCATGCTTCACTTCAGGGACCCTTTTTCAAAGATTTAAGATTAATTACCAAATGCATTTAAACAACACTTGGCATGTATGTAGGCATAGATATTCTTGATATAGATTGACCAAAATTATTCAAAATAAAATTTTGTTAAGTGTGTTTCTGGAAAAAAATACTGGCTGTCAAATTTGAAATTTGAATTTCCATGGGAGGAGCCAACTGATCATTACAGGTCCTGAACCTTCAGTAGTAAACAGATGCACGTGGCACTGTTTATTTCAGTGAGAGAGATTTGTAGCAGACGATATATATTTCAGGGAGGGAGATTTTCAGCAGACGACACATTCGAATGCTGAATACATTATGAGAAAAAACAATAACTTTTACTGATCTTACTTTATCAAAAAGTATTTATATCCAACAAATTTACAATAATCCATTAATCTATGATTTTTTTTTAATTTCAAAGTACTGATTCAACTTGTATTTAAATGGTTTAAACTTCATGAAAACAGTAAAAGTAACTTCCAGGTATATTTCATTTACACTATATTTTGTTGTAAATATCTTGTAGTCAAAATTACATTTCACAAATGTTTATCATTTGTATAAAATTTTTATATATTAATAGTTTAAAAATATTTTAAATTCCTGTCAAGATCATTTTTAGCAGTTTTTCTTAAAAGAAATGTCCCATGTAAGGCACATCCTTTGGATTTGGACATAGTTGTCTGACTTGATGAAAAACAACTGACTTCAAAAATAATATCTGGACAAGATGGCTTGATAATGTCTTTTAATTAATCTGATTAATCTGTGAGTTATATAAAACATCCATTAAACCTCTCCTGTGTAAAATCAGCTGTTTTGTTTACATTCTCTCTGCAGGTTAACACTGCATTCTATTTTTAGCTCATGGTTTATAACAGACAGTTTTACATCACTGATTAGTCACACCCACAAATACTCGCTGCCGCGGCAGCGAATGTTGCCCCTTTAAGGAAATAATCCAGCACATTCCTTTCATACAATACATTTTCAAAATTAAAACACAAATTTGGTAAACTGCAGGCAGCAGAGATACACTTTAAATAAAACTGGAATGTTAAAAATTTAAAGTTTTTTAAACATTCAAAAGGTAACATTTGTATAATTTCAAAGGGCTCCAGTTAAACCATGAGATAAATCACCAGCTTGAACACATATCTTTAATTAGTTTATACAAGTAAAAAGTCTAGTTTGAAACTGTAAAAAAATCTTTAAAGTAAAACACTTTTACATTTCAAAAATTAATAATTTATTATATATAAACAATATACCTTCTATGCTATAAAATCTACAAAGACCTTTTTTTTTATCAAAAATTAAAAATCTACAGTTATGTTACCAACCTACAGTTATGTTATCATTAATGTATACAAAACTTTTTGATCTCAAAATTATCTATATCTCTACAAAAGTCTTACACTGAGGTTTACAATTATAATTCATTATATCCTTTCAATAAATTTGTTCTTTCTTTACTAACATAAGTGACAGCAGGTTTTGAAAATAATATAATATTCAAGGTGACATGAGTGGTTTGACAAAAAAAAAATAGAACAAATCTAGCTCAGTTGACTGCCTGTAAAATGTTAAATGTTTACTTCAATGCTTCCAGGCCCTCTAAACATGGCAAGTTGTGATATTACTTCTTAATAATTAAGTTACACTTCTCCTAGTAACACCATTCACCTCTCGGGGTAACCAAGCCGTTTATAAAATGAAACATGAACGGACAATATTAACAATGTTTCAGCAGCCAGATTGATAAACTTTCGCATATAAAGTCAGTATAAATTTCAAAGGTTTAAAAAATACAAGTCATAACTGTATTTGTTTGATAGTTTGTTTTGTTAATAAAGATCAATACAAATAAGTTTGAGAGATCAGTGAAATTGTAAGTAAATGTGATAAAAAGCTTTTATTAAAAAAAAACATAAATTTTGTCCTATTTGAATTTCATTGAAAAAATACAACAAGATATTGTACATTAATAACGTCTTAACTTAAATGAAAACTATACATTTATTTATTAACCACAATTTTAATCATACATAAACTAAATCTGAATTTCAAATAATTTATTAAATCTTCATTTAAGCCTAAAACCATACTTTGATATATGATACGATTTTAGTAACAAATTTTACATTAATATATATAAATAAATTTTGTTTAATAGGAAACTATATACATTTAACTTTATCAAATGTGAATGTCAAAAAAAATAAATAAATAAATTCCATATTCTAACAATAGAGCCTTAATGGCCTTATCATTGCTTGTATTTTTTTTGCTGTCTTGTTCTCAGAACATGAAGTGCTGTCATCTCTGTTACCAAAATAGGTTTTTTTTTGTTTCGTTTAAAAAAAAATTTAAGCCAGTGACAGAGGTTTTGATCCCAAGTGAGCAAGTTTCATCAGCTGAGATTTTCATTACTTTTTTTTTCATTTTAAACCTGGTGAACCTATATTTTTTACACAAGATGACCCATATAGATAATCATAAAAGCAAAGTTTCATGCAGACATCAAAATCGACATGGTCTCTTTAATGTTGTTAAAGTGTTAACCTTTTCCCTCATAAAGACGTGATTTGACGGCTTTTTGTCCCTCCCCTCCCCCTTTTTGAGGCCTCAAACAATGTAAAATGCCCTATTTTCATTTTAAACCTGGTGAACCTATATTTTTTACACAAGATGACCCATATAGATAATCATAAAAGCAAAGTTTCATGCAGACATCAAAATCGACATGGTCTCTTTAATGTTGTTAAAGTGTTAACCTTTTCCCTTATAAAGACGTGATTTGACGGCTTTTTGTCCCTCCCCTCCCCCTTTTTGAGGCCTCAAACAATGTAAAATGCCCTATTTAGGCCCAAAACACTGTTTTTCGTTTGAGAAATGTTGTAAAAAAAGTGATCACTTTTTTCAGCGAGGCCACCCATCAAAATGATACATCAGGGGGTTGCGAAAAGAAGGATGGCCCTTCTGTTTGGGGGGTCTATGGGGGGCGGCAGTCCCACTCATCGCCAAGAAAATTTTGGACATGTGACAGGCTAAAAATGGCCTCAGGTCGATCCTAAGGCAACCTGTAACCAACGCTGAAAAGCCTTTTATTCTATCTCAATGCATTGAGAAGTGGCAGCACTTTGAAATCAGTTTTGATGGAAAAAATTGATGCAAAATAGTGATTTTTCGCAATTTGAGACGTCCCCCCATTATTGCCATGGTAACAGGAAATTTAAGATACAGAGGTTATGGTTCAGTCAACATTTGTGCCAAGTTTCATCAGTATTGAAGCATTTTTCATAGTTTTATAGCAGTTTGAACTTGTAACTGAAAACGGCCATTTTTCACAATATGCTCATGTGGTAAAAGGTTAATTGATGTAGTTTACTTATTATGAAGCAACAATTTGACAGAAAACCATCGCATGGCCTTTGAGGTGTTTTTCTTTAATATAAGGTAGTGACCTAATTTTTGTTTGTTTTTTACCTAACATAACCAACATAGCAACTTGACAAAACAGTCGTTGCAAGCAAGCATTAATACTGCCTCTCTAATATGTTAACAAGATAGTCTGTCCTATGACTGGACCTAGTTGGAACTTGTCCAAGCTATTATTAATTACTACCATTATGGAAAGATCAAATGACAACTGTAACTTCTAGAGTGTGAACAACTCGAATTGTGAACGTCACAATTGACAGAAAACTGACCGACACGAACAGTTGACCTTTGTGCACTACATGCTATGGCAAGTTAAAAAAAACAAACAAAACAAAAACCTTAACATATTAATCATAATATCAATGAAATCCATACATTAAACAAGAACGTGTTTGTTAAACACAAATGCCCCCGGCTCAGATTCTTGTCAGTAGCAATATTTCAAAAAATGTTTACCCATTCACTCAGTTATGGACAGAAAAATTGCCAAAAAATTGTAAACACAAGTTATATAGCTTGACAAAGTCATGGCATTTTGTAATTGTGAAAAATATAAGTTGCCAAGTCATTGCTCTGACTTGTGAAGTTGAAAAATATTACATCTGTCATTAAATAAAGGCTGTATGGGCAAAAGTGTAAAAATCAATTTTGAGCACTGGTGACCTTGACCAAACTGACCCCTAACTCTATCCAAAAGAAGAATACCATGTAAGTTATCTTCCTACCAAATATGAAATACATCTGTCAATAAATAAAGGCTGTATGGGCAAAAGTGTAAAAATCAATTTTGAGCACTGGTGACCTTGACCCAACTGACCCCTTACTCCATCCAAAGGAAGAATACCATGCAAGTTATCTTCCTACCAAATATGAAATACATCTGTCAATATATAAAGGCTGTATGGGCTAAAGTGTAAAAATCTATTTTTAGCACAAGTGACCTTGACCAACTGATCCCTACCCCAATCAAAAGGAAGAATACCATGCAAGTTATCTTCCTACCAAATATAAAATATATCTGTCACTTAATAAAGGCTGTATGAGCAAATGTGTAAAATCTATTTTTAGCACTGGTGACCTTGACCCAACTGACCACTAACTCCATCAAAGTTTATGTTTTTATCAATTATACATAACATCTGTCTATAGAATAAGGTCAATACACCTGTAAAAATGTAAAAATCCATTTTTATCATTGGTGACCTTAGCATTGGTAACATTGACCTTGACCCAAATGACCCCTTACTAATCCTAAAGAAGAAGGACCTCCCTTGGCATGTTTGTATTAAACTAAGACAACAACTAAAATATAAAGGCTGTATGAGCAAAAATGTTTATATTTATTTTTTAAACCAGTGACCTTGACCCTAGAGACCGCTTACTCCACAAACAAGAGCAATCAGTGATCACATGTGTCGCCTCATGATTGCCAATTTCATGTTGAGACAAATTTTGTGACAGACAGACAGACAGACGGACAGTGCACAACTAGACTTGGTACTGAACATTCCTGTAAAGTTTGGATAAAATTGCACCAGTAGTTTATGAGGAGTAGTCCGGACAAGCTTTTGTGTATCTTGCAACACACAGAAAAAAACACCTTTTTATCAAAGGGCCATAACTCGGCCAAAAATCATTCAACTGGAAAACCCGTGCAATATGTGCAAGGACTTGAGCTACAGATCAATCCTGTAAAGTTTCATTGAAATTGCATTAGTGGTATAAGAGAAGTAGTCCGGACAAACTTTAAAAATAAAAATTATTAAAGGGCCATAACTCTGACAAAAATCATTGAACCGAAAAATGCTGACAATATGCACAACTAGACTTGGTACTGATCATTCCTGTAAAGTTTGGATGAAATTGCACCAGTAGTTTATGAGGAGTAGTCCGGACAAGCTTTTGTGTATCTGGCAACACACAGAAAAAAACACCTTTTTATCAAAGGGCCATTACTCGGCCAAAAATCATTCAACCGGAAAACCCGTGCAATATGCGCAAGGACTTGAGCTACAGATCAATCCTGTAAAGTTTCATTGAAATTGCATTAGTGGTATAAGAGAAGTAGTCCGGACAAACTTTAAAATTAAAAATTATTAAAGGGCCATAACTCTGACAAAAATCATTGAACCGGAAAATGCTGACAATATGCACAACTAGACTTGGTACTGATCATTTCTGTAAAGTTTGGATGAAATTGCACCAGTAGTTTATGAGGAGTAGTCCGGACAAGTTTTGTGACGGACGGACAGACAGACAGACAGACGGACAGACAGACGACGGAGAAGTGATCCCTATATGTCGCCACTACTCCGTAGAGGCCGTAGTGGCGACACAAAAATTAGAGGACCATCAAAGGTATCCACCTACTAAATATGAAAGATATCATTAAAGAAATTAAGCAATTAGGAGAAATTTAAGATAAATCCAAATTGCCGAAATAGGTTAACCAGACAAGGCCCTATTTTCAAAGTGAAAAAAGGGAAATAACTGGGAAATATGGATGACACAGTTATATAACTTGGCAATATCATGTACTTTGTATTGATAAGTAAGTGTGGAAATTATAAAGCCATTAGTATAGATAGAACTTAAGATATTTCCAACTTGCCGTTTTAGGTTAACCATTATTCATTTTCTAAGTGCTGAAAAGGGCAATAACTTTGTAAATATGAAAGCCAGAGTTATGAAACTTGCCCAGATCATGTACTTTGTATTGATTAGTAAGTGTGTAAACTTAGAAGCGATTGGTACAGGTAAAACTTAAGAAAAATCCAACTTGCCGTTCTAGGTTAACCTTGTACGGACGGACGGACGGTTCAATTACTATATGCCCGGGGGCATAAAAAGTCAAACAATAAATCTATAAAAATATAAATTACAATGAGTTAAAAAAATCTATTCAGACACAGATGTACAAATCTAGAAGTATGTCTATTTAGCTTATTTTGATTATATGGGTTGACAATACAGTCAAATTCCGCTACCTAACTACCTTTAGTCCCCAAATTTCAAAATAAAAAACTATGTAACAAGCTACATTTGTATATAATATAACATATAGATTAAACAAGGAAGTATAAGATATTTTGTATAAATAGCCTCTAAAATTATTTCTATCATGCCTACAATCTACATCTTTGAGGAAGTTTAAATAGAGGAAAGACTATATTATTTAAGTACAGCATACTTCGTAATCAAAGGTCAAACAGTAAAAATTCTGGACTATATTGTATGTAATGCTAGTATGTATAATGTATGCACAAAATGTTCTTTATGTTGGTTTAAAGAGCGTCCATCAACTCTTTAAGGAATTTTGGCATGAATTTTGACAATATCATCAGTCGTGTCCTAAACTCTCGCAATGCTTCAAATATACAATGGAACTGTCCAGCTTTGTTATGTTTATAGGGGTTTGATTTCAAAATGTTTCTAATTAAGCAACCTACAGTATTGAACCATTGAATTTGAAATAATTTTTCTTTTGTTAAAACAGTTGTACAATATATTGTGATATTCACCAAGAGGGTAAATATAATACAATACAGAGATTTATGTAAAGTCACTCATTGATACTTTTAAAAGCACTTGAAACATTACAAAACTTAGAGAAATATATGAATGATCCTTTGTATCTAGCAGTTCAAATATTTATCATTTCTTTATTACCTTTAATATATTCATTAAAAATTCAATGTATATATATACATGTAGTCAATGCATAAAGAAGACAAGTGCCATCATCGCTCTAAATAGCTCAATGGAAAAAGTATTACTAAATTAGATTATAATTTCTTTTAATTTCATGTTCAAGGTCACCCCAAGTTAAGTTTTGATTTTTTACAAAAAAGTGAATTAGTGGTAAAATGTGAAATCTAGGTAAATGAGTTGTAATGAAATTGTTGTTATGCAAGATCAATTTTTTATCAATTTTTTATGACAAAACAAAACTAGACTTTGGAAGCCATAAATGAAAGGGAAAAAAATATGTAAGTAGGGAATACTTATCCAATGTTATGCATCACATATCCACAAGTTCAATGGCCTTTTCATGGTCATGCAGCTTTGGCAGCCATCAAAATGTCATTTTAAAAAAACAACATGTAGTTGGTATAGAGAAAATAACTGACTCATGGGGTAAGAGCAGTTTTGATTCAAAAAGCATGATTTGAAAGAACTTTGTGAAAGGCACTAAATGATGCTGTAAATAATGACTTCAGAGGCAGGGCAATAACTGACCCTATAATCTTGCATAGGACTACTGATGCTACAAACCATTTGCCAAATTTGAAAGCCTTGTTGTTTTGGAGATTTCCAAAGATTTTCAGTCATCTTGCCATGGCATCCAACTTTCTGCAAAGTATGTTATACTTTGACCAAAAAGTATTTTGCAAGGATATTCCTCACAATATACAGGATTATTGCTGAAGGATGCATGACTCAGTGAGCCACATGGGGATAACATTATTAAAAGCTCACCTTGTACACTTTTGCAGAGATAAGCATGAAATAAACAAGAGAATACATATTTAAATATCTTACTTGAATATTTATGAAAGTATGAACAGTAAATAAATATGCTGGTCCCAAATAAATCAAATTCATTTTCAAAAATAACAATAAAGTAAGTGTTCTATGAAAAAAAGTAAGGTGGATATCATAGCGTTAGTCACTCCATCCACATTGCATTTTGGTAATGTAACATTATATTTCATACAACATAAAAAGTAAGACAGAATAAAGCAAGATTTCCTATTAAAATCAATTTAAATGATGTAAAAAAATTTTACCAATGAATACAAGCCCAAATATACAGTTGAAAGTGTCAACAATAAGAAAGAAAACCCCATAAAAATTATGTACACAGTTAAATAAACATAATACTAGTACTTTACATTACAGCTGGAACACAAGATAACATATATATACCGGTAAATCATTTTATCTCTTCAAACTGAACTTAAGAGCTAAATTGATCCATTTAAAATCATTTACACATGAAATAAAACAAAAACATTCATGTCTTGCCATAGTAGCCTTATCTAATTACTGACAACTTATTGACAAGTTTATGTTCCTGAATTGCAATTAGGTTAGAAAATGTTCTGTTTCTGTAAACAAAACATATGTATAAAAGTGATCTTCCCTTACAATAGTTACTGATATTACCGTGTCTGGGCAAATTAAAATGCAATATGAGAGTTTGAAATAGATTTAAATCTTGAAATGATATTCAAGCATCAAAAAGAAAACTTGAAATAGATATTCAAGCATCTAATAAAACTTATAATATATATTCAAGAATTAACATTTATAATAAAACTTGAAATAGATATTCGAGCACCTTATGAACTTCTAATAGATATTCAAGCATTTTAAAAGTCTGAAATAGATATTCAAGCATCTTATAAATCTTGATATTGATATTCAAGCATCTTTTAATGCTTGAAATACATATTCAAGCATCTTATGAAGCTTGAAACAGATATGTAAGCATCTTTTAATTCCTGAAATAGATATTCAAGTATCTAATAAAGTCCAAAGTTATAAAATAATGTTTTTTTTGTTTGTTTTTGTCTTTTCAAAACAATAAGTCTCAACAAATACAAAATTTTGTGAAATTACATAATAATTTACAAATACATGTTTATTATAATTGTACATGACAATGTTTGATATAATTATAAATTATTGTACATTTATATGACTGTACACACATGCTATTGTACACAAAATTATCTGTAAATTATTGCGCTAAAATTATATCTACATGTATATTATTGTAAATTTTCAGTGATCTATATTAACTATGTTCATAAATTAATTATGTATATAAATAACAGTATATTACATTTTTTTATTATATTATTGTACATGTAAATTAATTTAATCATTAAATGCTTACATAAGGCAACAAACAAATTTAAGAGTTAATATAAAATTTTAATACTGAATCTACGGCTATAATTGTACAGTGTACTAAAGGTTATGCAAATTGTAGGCAAAAAAACAAACTCTTAATACTTTAATATTGTGATGATTTAATGCATCTTAAAGCTTTGAACTTTTACAACAACTAGACAAAAAAAGAACTATTGCTGAAAAAGATTCATACCCAAACCAATTTTAAACATTTAAATTTCCTGTATAATTATATAGATATAGTAAATGTGTGTTTAACCATTAAAAAAAGAGGGGGAAACCTTTGTAGTGTAATGAAACTTGATCTGCTGATCCTGTTTGTGTCCCTCAAAACACACCCAGGTACACTTACAATGTATATTTGGTTTAAAGTGAATATCTGGTAAGGTGTCCAAGATATTTAAGGACATTATCTTGGTAAAAAGGGGCATAACTGTGTCAAAATGCAAAACATGTTTTCAAAGATATAAAAGAAAAATGAACAGGATGAGACAAAATGATTCCTTAATATAACCCATCCCCATCCAACTTATAAAATATAAAATGATATTTCTTATTATATAGAAGTGATATATCAAAATGGTTTAACTGACTCAATCTGTGATGTGTATTTTTCAAGGTGAGTGGGGGTATGTCACTACAGCTGTGATATAAATGTTAATCCACTGAAACCAAAATGATTTGCCTTCGCCACCAGACTCTATACCAGTGTCTATTCTAGGATTTGAAAAACTGGGGGATTTTTATTGAAAAGTGAGAATTTATTACATTTGTTGATTTTTTTCCTTCTTTCTCTATGTAAAATTTCCCGCCTGCCTCTGAAAAAAATAGGGGGGATTCTCAAAAATAGGAGTGAATCCCCACATCCCCCCACCTAGAATAGACTCTGCTATACTAATAGCAAAATAAATTTTCAAGTTTGGTATCCCTAAAATTGTTAGATGGGCAGTTCCTCTATCTTTTAAGGTGGCATCATGATCATTTGTCTAGCCAGAACTAATGGTGGAAGTCTGCTCACATGCCTTGCTGAACATTTCATTTAATTCAGGATAGTCTTGAGATAAAATTAACAGAAAATGAAGATGTTCTAAGAATATTTTTGAATTAAAAAAAAAGAACAAAAATAAATTAACAAAAACATACACACTGTGCATCATGATTTTGATTTTTTTTTGTGACATAAAAACTTATTTTCTTACCATACTTTTTAAAACATTTAAATTTGCTATTTAGCACAAGTGGGATGCATTTTTCCTCATTTTTTTAACCTTAATAAGCTACTTTAAAGTACTTAGTTCTACTTACAAGTTTCATTTCCCCCAACAGTTTTCTTATTATACAATTTCCCAGTGCTTCAGTTCTTGTATAACTATACTTCCTGTTGGCTATTCCACTCCCCCACCCACTTACTTGTTACAAAACATGACATTAATCTTTTTTCTGTTCCTTATGAAAGATTGAACACTAAAAGTGATAGATTTTATTACATTGTATGGTATAAACCAAGTTACTAGTAGTGTCCAAGATGCATTACAGGACTGCCTTAGTAAACTGCTGAGTGCAGGGCTTTGCTAGAAATGATAAATATTGGCTCATTTCTTAAAAGAACGCTCAAGAACCCTAAAAAAAATGCTAATGAAACTGCTTTAATTTTTACAAGTTTGCGTTTTTCCAAAGCTTCTTCACATAACAATAAAACAGACAAAACATCAAGTCATATTCTGGCATTCTACTGTAAATTTCAAGAAAAATTCTATTTTTAAAGAAAAACAAGCGAATATATACTTTTAAAATCTATTTTTAGCGAGACTTAAAAAAAAAATTTATATTGTAAATATACTCTGTTACTGGCCTATTATTTTTTTTTTTACAAAAAGTTGCGTCTTAGCCAATCAAAGAAAAGCATTTTAAAACTATTAATAGCTTATAATTATACTTATTATAATATATATACCACTGATTATATTTAGAGTATTTGTTTTAAACTATTTTTTTTTATCATAAGGAAGACTACATGTACTCCAAGAAAAAAATAATATCAAAATTTAAACCTGCACTGGTAATAATAACTATTCTGTTACTCTTAAATTACTACAACAAAATTTTTGAATAAAATGGATTTTTACTTTGGCTTACGAAAATTTCCTTTATCGCATACCCGTGCCGATTTTGCGACTCTGTAAAAATGTTATTGCACACCCATGCATATATTTTGATGTGACTTTTAAGTCTCTATTTGTGATATACAAATATAGTGTAAAGAGGCGCTAAATGTTGGCGTTACACTTAAGGTGCATCAATGAAAAATGATTCTTTTGCACTTTAAATGATCTAAATTTGGGTATGTGATTAATAGAATATTATATTTGTGTAGGTTCATTACTGAATTAATTGAACTTGTTGAATAAAATAATATCTAATTTGCTTGCCAGAGGCTTGCATGTTACAATTTTCTTCAACTCGTTTAATATATTCAATATTGAACCTACACACATTCAATATCCTCGATTTTATACCAGATGTCCTAATTTATCAACAAAAAAAACATGTCTGTGGATAATTTTTAAGTTGTCAAAGTTTTAATCTTACCTCATACATGCTTTTGCCTCTGTAGTCTGCAGTGTAGTTTTAATGTGCACATTTCCACTACATATCTACTTTTAAATGATTAAGTTTGATTCAATTAATTGTAAGTAGTGTCTGGAATATATTAATTTGATCTATCCTGTCAAGAATCACAATGGAGTGAATGAATATAGACATCTATGAAATTTCTTCATATATATCATTTGAATTAACTTTTACGGTGAGTTTTTTGGGTGGTGCTGGTTTGACTTGTACCACAGCTTCTTCGTAAGCTTCAACTACCTTTGTTGGCTTTTTGGAATTTTTGGAAGTTTTCTTTAAACCTGCTTGTGCTTCATAACCCTCATATTGAGGATCATCATAAGTTGACTCCACTGGAAGGGACTCTCCAGAATCACTTGAATAATCTGCTTCTGGTATTTGGATGTCTGTTGGTAATTCACCAACTTCTTTTCCACTTGCCATCCCATATATATTTTCTGGTTTTGCTTTTGTAGGTGATTTTGGTTTTTTCAAATCAACAGTATTGTACATGTTTTCCCCCTCATCATCGTCATAGTTCTTAACGGGTATAGGGGGTGGTTCTTGTTTTTGTACACTTTCCCTAGCACTTTTAATATTACTATAATCTTCTTCGAAAACTTCTTCCTCTTCATTTCTTCCAAAGTTTTTCCAAGCATCTTTGCCAACAGACTTTACATCAGCATACATTACTGGCTCTTGACTTAGAGGAATGCCGCCCTTTTTACTATAAGGTTCGGCATATTCAACTTTCTCTGGTAACTTCTTTTCTGGTCGTACAGAATCTGTGTCTTCATACAGATTGTCAGTCTTACTATTATGACCTTTCTTTTTCACTGACTGGGCATATTCGATAGGAGTGTTTTGCGGAATTGGACTTGTAGCCTCATCATAGATACAGTTAGGGTCGTTAACATCTGAAGACGGTGTCTGTGATATTTCTGGTTCATCATATATACGTTCTCTCATCATTCGCTGATTTTCAACAGCAGTCTCTTGACCCTTATTGCTATCTCTTTGTTTATCCTTTTTACCACTTTTCTTTTCCTCCTTTTCACGCAATTTTCTCTCCTTTTCTAATTCTTTTTCTTTTCTCTCTTTTTCTTTTTTCTCTTCTTTTTCTCTTTTCTCTCTTTCCTGAAAAGACAGAGAAAATAAACACACATTATCCTGAACCCGTGAAGTACAGTTAGACAGGTTTTGTAAATTGTAAGGTATTTTAAAGCTGTAATCAGAGAACAAAAGGGGACAAATACCGAAAGAGTTGAACTAAAATACGAAACTTTTAAAACGCAATGAAAGTGATCATATGTATGTGTTATTCATCCTAAACTCGTTTTTGGAAAAGGTATAACAATGGGCAATAAGTAATGGGTAACAATGACATTGTTGTATATCATGGAAATACATGATTTCTATATTGATAATGCATATAACAATGCATGTAATTATAAATACATGCTGAGAAGCAATAAAAACAATAAAAATCTACCAACAATAAAACTGCAATACAATTACATGAATCTAATAAGTTTTATGGAGTATTTACATACTGTAACTGTGCTTGTCCTACAAGCTCACCAAAGGCATAAAGTATAATATCCTTACATATATATCCTTACATAGTAAGTTTTACACAAATACTTTATAATATTTACAGCACAGTAACATTGACTTTATGACCAAGAACATTATTATAACGTTCATCCATTTCATATTCATTCAATAAATTGAACATTTTAAAACTCCATCTAAATATGACAACTACCTTGACCACAGAGACCTGACTTTTGTGGGCAATATCCTAGCCTACAATTGTCAACATTTGTTGTCAACAAGTTATATTAAAAGCCCTATATATACATGTACATGTAGAAGTTTTGCTCTGGAAAAACATTTTCTGATAACTGAGTCTATGTGTAAGCTTTAGACTGTTTTATGCATTATACACTACATCTTATGGTGGTTAACAATTGTATCAAGTGTTACACTAATACTTCAATCAAAGTGCTCATGTATGTAGAAAAATAGGTTCTGGAAAAACTCTTTCTATTTCATCATCTCTAATGACCTTGACATGACATATTTTGACCTTTATTAGGTTGGTCATACTCAGTCAAATGATTGTCAACATTTCTGTTATAATATCTCAATGCTAGACTACTTAATTGTCAATACGTTACATTTTTATATTTTCATCTGACCTTTTCCTTAAAAACTGACCTTGACCTTGGCCACAGGAACCTGAATTTTGCAATAAACAATTTGCCTCACAATTGTGAACATTTGTGCCACTGCTTGTAGAATTTCTGCTCCAAATAAGCAATTTACTCAAACATTACAGTAAGACTAAGACCTTGACCTTTAACCTACACACCCAACCCATGCACATCTCACGGTGGTGAACATTTATGTAAAAGTATACTTAAACCCCTCAATGTATGTAGAAGAAATATGTATGCTCCAGACAAAACTTGACACAGTTTGCCTGCACTGAACAATCCAATTAGAACCTATTTTTTCCAAAGGGCGTAAAATTCTTCCTATAGCCCGAATATATACATGTATGACACAATGAATAGCGCAAAAGACATACATACAAAGTGAGACTTCCTACAAGTCAAAGCTACTCTGACTCAGAAATTAGAAATGACATAATAATTATGTTTAAATATTTTAAAGAACTTAACCAGTGAGGAACCATATTAGACTAAGGTTGACTTAATATTTAGAGCTTTTATTACACCATCCGCTACATATGAAATACTAGTACTATAACTAGCTATCATTCAGTCAACCTGAGTATCAAATGGACTACAATGTACTTACAAAAATGTTCTTTGTTTTGTTGAGCAAAAAGACAACTAACTAGAAATTACCTTTTTTTCTTCTTTTTCACGCCTCTTGTCTTCCTTGGTTTTGACACTATCTTTCTTGACATGTTCAAGATTTTTTTCAGAATCATCATCATTACCAAGATGTAATTTCTGCTCTAATTCTTTTGTAAATTCTCCACTATTAACTGCTGCTTTGTAACTAGTTTGTCTAACGTGGCCGTTGCCCTCTGCAGGACACAATTTTTCTTCCGTTGGACTACCTTTGCCACTAGTACGCAGCTTACCACTTTTAGACCCACGCCTAGCTGGCTGTGGGGGTGACTTGGGTCTATTGGAACTTTCACTTTCCCCTGACGTTGGTCTAACTATTGGAATAAGACTAGGAGTATTTGCTTTACCAGGATGCTTGCGTACCATGCCACCAGGAACAACAGGCTGGCTTACTGCAGGCAATTGTCTTTCTTTAACCGGAGGTGGAGACTCTTCCAATTTCTCTTTTACACTGTTCACAGACGGTCTACTTGATTTGATTTCTTTGCAATTTGTTTCGTCCTCTGTATGTGAATGAGGAATCACCAGCTTGCTTCGACTTGCAGATTTCTGTGTTAATGTTTTGTGAATTAACTTTGCACTAGGTGTTATACAAGTTACTGAACCTTCCCCATTTGGGCACTTCCTGCCCACCTCAAAATTAAATGACTGCGTTTTATATTTTCCAAATCTTCGCATCCAAGCTAACTGAAAGCTATACTTGACTCTCTTTGTTTTTGGGTCCTCAAATGCTATGTCATTATTTCCAACTAAAAGTGTCATTTTACCTTCAATGTCACACATCTTAGCAAGGTCAGAAGGTTCGACTTCCACTTCAAATCGTTGTGCTGAAAGTACAAAAAAGTACAAAAATCTTTCTTTTGTTTTTTAAAGATATACGAGTATTATGCTCAAATTTAACACATGTATTTGAGAAAAAAATCTGATAATTACTATACATTCTCTTTTGAAATGCTAAATAAACATCTTTTAAATACACTTTGAATACACACAGAAAAGCTGTGCTACATGTATGTTCTAAACTCTACACACTACTACAGGTAATTACAGTATGATTATACAGTATCATTAAAAAAACTGGCAGTTTTGATAAAAACTGCCAGTTTTGATAAGAACAGACCAAATAAATTGAAGTAATAGCGAATGAATCTCCAAAACATAGTTTATACATTCACTCATTCAAATTAGACTGATTTTTTCTAGCATTTACTTAATAAATATCATACAGCCAACTGCCTTTAGCATTTTAATACCCACTAGCCAGATATTCCAGTCAATGTATGCATTGTACATTTGTATGTTACTGTTAAGTATGTATTGGCAGCTACCAAAATTTCTTATCATCACAAGTTTTTTGTACAATACCTGGCTCACTTACAGATAGAAAACAAGAGCACTGTATCTCTTGCAGAAAACATTCTCACCTGTATCTGTTGATGCATACATCTGATTAAGTGTAATGACTTCATCATCAGACCCATCATCAGAATAATCATCATCTATATCGCCACTGTAAGACGCAGAGTTTTCCCCCGGCCCTCTTTCTGCTATATCAGCTGTAGCTTGTAACATTGCAAACCAGTCATTAAAGTCTCTCTCATTTCTAAACATAAGATTGTGTTTGTGAAATCTTGATCGTATTTCAATGTGATACTCATTTCCCTTTCCGCTACTTTCACTTGAACTTTTAATACTCTTAATATTATGAAGTTCAATCCGTCTTTCACATTTTTTGCTTTTCTTTTTATGTTGTGTGAAAGCTTCTTGGTCATCATACAGTTCCATATATCCATGACTGTCAGTAGTCTTTTTGTAAAGCACACAAAACCTTTTCACCCATGATGTTTTCTATAAATGAAAATGATAATGTTATATAATTTGAAGAGTAGCTCATTATTCCACTGAAAGTATCAAATGTGTATTCTGATACACGTTTTATTGTAATATACATTAGTATTATGTTTTTACATTTTTGTTATCATGAAATTGTGTTCTACAATAAAAAAATCAGAACAAAAACTAGTTTGATAAACGTTGTTGCAGGTCATTCAATAATCAATGGAAAAAAAAATGTGGTAGTTTTGCAGATCTGCCCAGAAGTAGGGTCAGCAGAAAGGCAACTTGAGTTCATTACATAAAGTCTAGAAATTATGGTATGTATGTTTCAGGCCATTTTCTTGGCATTTCAACCTATCACTAAGGGCTGAATATCTTCCCCTGTCCCAAAAACCAAGATTTTTTCCTTAGTTTCTCAAAGAACAATAAGCTGTTAAGCAAGCTCGATTATATTTCGCTTCTTTAGACTTTACACTTGAACAGTGTTTAAACATATTTATTTTAAAAGCTTTATTGTAAAACAAGTTCTTGCAACTTATATTAATCACTATCAAGTCCGCTTCCTGGAACCAACCAGTACTGGTGTCATATGAAGAAACATGGTCATGACCCGAACCCATGATCCCTGTGTTGAGAGGCAGACATCTTAACCACAAGGCCACCCCTCCCCTAAGTGTTTCTTGTCCCATTTTATTGTGCTGCCGTAATTAATTCAGAAAGAACTGTTCAGCCCCTTTTACAGACAACTGTAGTATCGTCGGGTCATGTGTTTTGACGCTCATCTATTTTGACGCCATTTTTGTTTTGACCAAACAAATGACGAAAACGTCCTCGTATGACGTCATAATTTGCTGACTGCATTGCAAGCATGTATGTACAACGTATAACTAAAACATGCGGAAAGACAGAGACATTTCACTGAAAATGCTTCACCTTTATTATATGCACTGTATTTTTTCATCTTTTTACTAATGCAAATTCAATTGATGTTTATGCAAGCCATAATTTTGCAAATATAGCCTTTGAAAAATCTTGACCTGCCCTTTTCTGTTTCTATCCTCCATTTTAAAATGTCTTATGAGTGTCATGTGACCAAAACTTTGCAAAGTGTCCTTAATATTCACTGTAGCATAGGGTGTACAGCTTATATTGTTTGAAAACATTAATTGGTTTTTAATTGATACTGAGTAAAATTCATAATGGGTTAATTATTGTATATAAAGATTAAAAAAGAAAGAAAAAAAAATCATTTTTCAAATCAACATATACATATCTTTACAACCTCATTCATTTTAGATATATTTTTCAGCCCTTTAAGCCAAATACAGATGCTATTTCATCAAGATAAATGGTAAATACATTCAATGTTAAAGAGACAGGTACACCTATTAAGACCACTGCCAGGGTGTATGACATTCCTAAATAATGGATAGTTTTATATGAAATAAATTATAATTTTAAGTTTTCACGATGTTGTTACATTGCAGGTTTGCTCATTTAAAAACTTCTTTTGCTGTTCATATTACATTACAGTGAAATATCCTTTTAAAATAACCACCCAATGAAAAGGCGTCATTTCATATGACTGTAAACAACAACGGATGCCTCCACGGTCTGTTTACTTAAGTACAAAACTTAACTGATTTTGAATTTTTAACAAACATAAAAATGGTTTGCAGAGATAAACAACATGCCATAGTAACTTTATATTGTATATTATTTAATGATCAAGTTCAATATAAAAAAATGCACTAGTTAAACACCTTAAGGGCGTCAAAACTAATTAATGACTCTAGGATACGTCCAAAATGAGCTCAACTGCTCAATGCATCTTTGGCAATTAGTTGAATACCAATATAACCTATCTAGATTTAGGAAAACCATTTACATTAAGCAAATTTCTCCACATATATCTTAAAAGTTAAACTTGACACTCTAAAAACTCCCAGCCAACTTAGTTAAAATTTGATCACTAATCATTAATGAACAAAGGTTGCATGTCTTACCAAGAAGCGTTTTTCTTCAACACATAACTCCCCGGATTTAGCAATTGTGCTTTCATCCATCTTGTTCAAGCTTGATCAAGCAAAGAAATTAACAAATGCCGACAAGGAAGTTAGAATAATCGGAGTAGGAAGTGAAAAGTTGAAAAAGTTTACACCCGCTTACATCATTACAAATAACAAATCAAATAGTGGATAACGCAATTTATGAGGATGAATATTGATTGACAAAATTCTAAACTTAGCAAAGAAACAATATTCATAAAAATGCGACGAATTACTCTGCAATATATTTCAGGAAATCTTTAATATAATGCTTAATGTTGTAAGTGTCTTTTTGAATTCTATGCTAACGGGCACCGACGCGTTGTAAACCACATTCACTTGGACTATTCTCGCACTTTATTTATTTTTATTTATTTATACATTTTAGGAACATAGCACATGATACAAAATCATACATTTAAGAGCTAACATATAAATTATATATATAAAATGAGATAATAAAACAGCACACTTTTGTCATAAAAAAATATGCACCTATGGATAGCCCATTAAGCTAAACGCTTATTTAGCTAAACGCTTATTTCCAACAGCCCTGGGAGGGTCTTTCAAATCTATTTTTCCAATGGGGTCCATAGAAATAAAAATACATAATTACAACCCTTTCCCCCTAAAAAAACAAAGCAAATAAAACTAATCTAACTAACTTTGGTCAAGATTTTGGTTGAAAAAGGAAATATATTATAAAAGTATGCCCTTTTAAAAATAAATCTAGTATCACTATCACAGAAATATTGGATCACAGTGTCTACCACATTAGTTGTACACATATATATCTTCTGATAGACTTTTATAACTTTCTAGTAGGTACTTTTTACAGATTTTTTATATTGCACAAAATTATTAATGGATTTTATATATTCTGGCAGATCATTCCAGTCTTTAATTCCATTATAAAAAAGGTCTGTTTCATCACAGAATGACATTGGGGGACAATAAAATTAAAATTGCTTGATCTAGTATTGTAAACTCTTACATCAGCGCAACACCTAAAGTCGGCTCTAAGGTATGATGGACTCTTTTTGTAAAAAATCTTATACATATGATTGAGTCTTTACTGTTTGACTCTGTTTTCTACATTTAACCAATTTAATTTTTCAAACTCATACACTGTTACAGAAGTTCTAGGTGTTAATTTTTGGATAAATCTCAATACCTTGTACTGAGTAATTTGTAACTTTCTTTTCAAATGTTTTGATATACCTTCATACCAAGAGGAACAAGAGTAGTCAAAATGACACTGATCGAATCAGGGCTGAACATAATTTATATGTTTTTAACTGGCGTACTAATATCATTTTCAGCTGCCAAGACATTTAATTTTGTGGATAAAAAATGTAATTGTGCGAAAAAAACTATTTTATAAAATCTTCATATTTGACTACTATATATTTATCTTAATTGTTTTTACACAGCTAGTCTATTAAAATATATTACAATCACATATACTGACATATCTTCTGTGTTAGAGTTTGAATATAATAGCAAGTTAACTAGCTGTTGGAAATTTTTCACAACTGAACTTGAAGATTTTGACATACTTGCATTTCTGGGGATTACCGTGATACCATAGTAACCTCCTATGAAATTACTGAAAATGACAAACATTGTCTGAAAATAGTTTAAAAAATAACATTTAAATTGGATCTTCAGAAGTAAATTTTTGACCGACAGGCTTGGAAAATGTTGACTTATTAAATAGACGTCAAGTACCGTGATATCATAGAACCCCGGGCTATGCGTTGCAGGAAGAACAGAAAGTCTACAAATATCTGATACAATAGTTACCAACATAATTTTTTTCAGCTGATTTGCATTAAAATGGTTTGAAAGATATTTTTCATGTCTGTGCCATATATAAGTACAATTGTGAAGTACTTTAAAAATTGCGTTCGGTACTGTAATGTGCAGGAAACGTCATACTCATATCCGGAGTCCGTTAAACTAGCCAAGATGAGGATAAACGATTTTAATGTTTAAAAACAGATAAATCAAGTATTATCATGAGTTCAGATAGAAGGGTAAGACAAGTAACGGAAAAGCTTAATTCAATTACATATGTGAGGAATTTATAACCGTTTATATCGTATCTATAACGATACGCACCTTTGCTTGAATGTTTATAAATTCGGATATGGCAATGTTTCGGATAGTCAGGTTTATCTGGTTTATGAAAGTATTATTAGATAATCCCCTACCGAATTTTCAGAGGGGACCTAAGTTTACCATTCATCCGTTTGAATTTCCGTTAGTATAGTAAAATTAGGTCCTGCAAGTATTAAAGAAATGCTTAAAAAACATTAAGAGAAAACATAAAATAAAATATTTTCAAAGTGACATCTTTTATGTCAGGACTTCCATGTATATCAAACACAAATTGACCTTTACTATGTATAACCTTGAAAGTTAAATTATTGATTATTAATTTTTTGCTGTGTAGCAGGAGCGATATTTTCTATAGTATATTGTATCATATCATACATGCTTATACTTAACCAATATAATTATGTTAGGTTATGGACCACTAATTATTAGAAACTACATTATTCTTCAGCTACACTAGTGAGGGTTCTATTAAGAAGGTACTACCACCTATGAATTTATATGAAGCTACATTAGATGATCATATAGCATGATAATGCATATAGTTCACACTTCCTTATAAATACCGTTATCCGTAGTCTGTTAACCTGGCTTTTCATTACTATTTCAATTTAATATGTCACATCTTGTCCAATAAACAATACAATGTTTTTATAAGGACCCTGAATCATTCTTTTTAGGCAAGGTTTCCTTACATTATCCAGTGTATGGTTATTAACACCTTTAAGTCTATAGTAATAGCGTTACTTGTATTTGCAGCATGAGATTTTCATACTTCTTGTTTTTCCTTCCAGAGGGTTGTTAAATAATAACATGAACTATGTGTACAATTAGTTTCACTATAGTTTTATATATGCAGTCTAATGACAGTACTTGATTTTATGTTTATTTTGGTAACGTCCCTCAATTTTTGGCGGGAAATCCCTGGCATAAATAGGCTCCCAGCCTATGCCCAGCGTTCAGTGCTTTGGTCGCCGAGCTGAAGGTAAAGTGTTACCTATTTCATAGGCCTTAGAACTGAACCATCTTTCTCTCTCTAAATTGAGGGACGTTACCAAAATAAACATAAAATCAAGTACTGTCATTAGACTGCATATATAAAACTATAGTGAAACTAATTGTACACATAGTTCATGTTATTATTTAACAACCCTCTGGAAGGAAAAACAAGAAGCATGAAAATCTCATGCTGCAAGTACAAGTACGCTATACTATAACTTAAAGGTGTATAACCATACACTGATAATGTAAGGACTGCCCAAAAAGAATGATTTCAGGTCCTTATAAACATGTAGTTTAAGGACAAATACTCTATAAAATTGAAATATATGAAAAGCCAGGGTTATAACTGCGTTACTGAAACGTATTAAAGAAGTTAACTTATGCATACATGTATAATCATCTAATGTACTTCATATAAAATCAAGGTGTATACCTTTAATAAACCCTCACTAGTGTACTGAAGAAAAGTAGTTCAAAATAGGCCATACCAACATAATTATATGGTTATATAGATAGTATGAAATGAACAATATACTATAGAAAATATCGCTCCTGCTACAGCTGATTATTGCCTTAATTGGCGGTAATTTGGTAATTAATCATGGATTATCTTCATACTTGGATAAAACAACCTTTTGGATAAGACCTTATAAAAGGTTGAAATGACCTTGACCTTGAGCTTACCTTGACTGTCAAGGTCAAATTATTAAATTTTGGTTAAGTTTTCATTATTTTGTTATTTATGTACAGATTTGATTCTTACATGGGCAAAACAACACTTTGACCAAACAGTAATGTTGAATAATTTAGATATGACCTTGAGCTTTAAATGACCTTGACCATAAGGGTCAGCTGATTGAATTTTGCTTACCAGTATATTTTCGAAACTTCATTTATTTATGGAAGTGAAGGGTGGCTAACAGACCTATTAAAATAAAAAATGAAACGCTTAATTTGTTTAAACTCTTGTTTGCTTTTAGAAAAAGTAAAAAAAAATGAGAAGTGCCCCTGCCTGGCAGTGATTATGTTAATTTTGTACAAATATGTTAACACTTCCACATGTAATGCCACTCTACCATTGTCAAAGTTTACTACAAAATCTCCTATAATACACTACATATTTCAAATTATGAATTAAACAGCAACCTGAAAGTCCTTTACAATTTTAAACTTGAAGATTTATCTTGTTGCAGGTATTTATTACCAATAAATGATAAATGTAAGGGTATTGATATGATATTTATAAAATAGCTTGAATTTATTTTCATGTATTATTTGAACAGAAGCGTAGTTCAAGAGAAGATAACTCTGATGATTCTGAGGAGGAAGAATACACCCCTTATGTCCCTTTGAAGCAAAGGAAGAAAATGCAGGTAAATAACTGTCAGATTTATTTAAAAAAAAAAAAAACATTTAAACAACTGTACTAGTATTAGAACATTGATTGTCTTTCAAGTTTAATAAGATTAATTTCATCATTATGAATTACAATTTTAAAATATAGTTTGTTACAGTATTTACAAAGTAAATCATTTTAAAGACCTTTGTATTTTTCTTTGTATTCATAATAGCAAGCATTTCAAACATTTTTAGCGCGACAATTTGAGAATAAGGAGATTATTGTACTCACCCAGTGGTTGGCACCACAATTTATTAAGTTGGTGCCTCCAAATCTACCGAAGGGAATGGGTTAAAACTTCACACACTTATTTGAGGTCACTGCCCATGACCCATAACTGTATGATGGATTTTGCAAGAATTATGTCCCTTTTTGAAGTTAGAAAATTCTACATTATCCAGACTCTTGTTTTACCACCAAGAACTGAGAATAGTCAAGCGCGATGTCCTACAAACAGCTGCTTTTCAAGAAATGAGATCTTTGTCTTTGGGAGTTTGATTTTTCTTTAGTTCTTATATAATTATTATGTTATAGCTGAAACAAGCAGAGAAAAGACTTGGAAGAGTAGCAGTATTAAAGGAGCAGGAGACAGGGTCGACATCAGAGGGCACGTCTGAAGGCGGGATAGAGGAGGAAGATGATGAAATAAATCTTGGCCCGAAATCTAACATCAGTTTATTAGATCAACATAGTGACTTGAAACGGAAGGCTGAAGGTAAGATATACATGTATTAAGAAAATGTTTATTTTCGATAATGATTGTTTCAGTGAATAATTTGATTTATCAACTATTCTAAATGCCAGAAAAAAGTGTTTCTATTTGTGGGATTTTCTGCCTACCGATATCTTGTTTCTAGTGCTTATTTGATAACAAATAAGTTCTTTGTAATACTAAAACAAACAGAAATGCTATGATTTCCTTGACAAAAAGAAATATGAAAAATACTTATAAAGGAAGAATTGATACTGTGTAAATTGAAAAGAACTTATCATGAAATTTTTGTTTTGTTTGCTAAATGAGCAGCAATACTTGTCTGGAAGTGTATGCTAGTGCAATAACATAGTAAAGGTGCAATTATTTCACAAATTATTGGGGTGTGAGTGTCTGAATGGTTAAAGTTGTTGACTTCAAAACACTTTTCCCCCAAAAATAAAACCTTAAAATTTTTTTATGTAAAAATAGGTAGATGGGGGTTTTTTTTTCCCCCAGTCAAATTATTGACCGGGCCCCAATTTTTTCCCGAAACATTTTTTTGGAAAACTTTACGGGTGAATGTCCCCAAACCAAAAAAACCTATTTTTTTTAGGGGGTTTTTTTTTGGAGTAAAATTTGATTTTTTTTTTGATTTTTTTTTTTAAACAAAAAAAAACCCTGGGAAAAAAACTTAAAAAGGAAGGTTTTCAAAGGGGCAGAAAAAAATTTTAAAAATTTTTTTTTTTGTTCAAAAAAAACTTTTGTTTTTGGGAAAAACGATTTCTTAAGGGAAAAAAAACCCAAAAAAAACCTTGAAATTTTTTTCTTTTTCCCAAATTTTTACTTTTAATTTAAAAGAAAAAGCCTTTTTAAAGGCCCCAAAAAACCCCAAAAAGGTTAAAAACGGTTTCTTAAACAAAGATATAAAAATTTAAATTTTAAAATAAATTTTCCCTTACCGGGGGAAGAAATTTTTTTTAAATAAAAAAAAAAAAGTAGTAAAATTTTAAAATTTAAAGAAAAAAAAGGTTTCGATTTTTTTAAAAACTTTTGCCTTATTTAAAATTTTAATTTTTTAAAATTTTTTTAAATTTTCCCTTGTTTTTTTTAAGGGAAATTTTTGGCCCATTTTTCTTTAAAAAAAAAAAAACCAAATTTTAAAATTAACTGACTTAAGGTTTAAATTAAAATGTCAAACAAGATACCCATTTGGGGGGGGTTTAAATTTTTTTAATTTTTGGGAAACCTAGGTTAATTTTCATTCATCCCAAAAAAACTTTAAAAAAATAAAATTTTTAAAAGGGTTTATTTGTTGGTTTTTAGGACACTTGGATGGGGCGGGGTCCAAAAAAAAATTGCGGTAAAAGGGGTTTTGAAAAATTACCCCTGGGGCTAAATCCCCTTGAGAAAATGTTACAAATTTAATTAAAAAAAATTGGGGGGGGTTTAAAGGAGTTTAAAAAAGCGTTCCCGTGGGGAGGGAAAGTTAGAGTTTTAATTTTACCTGCTTTTTTTTTGGGGGAAAAAAGGCGGGATAATGTAAAACTTAACTTTTTTTTTTTTTTTATTTTTTTTTTTTTTAAAGTTAAATGGTTTTGCCTTAAAATTTAAAAAAGGGCCAACCTTTTTTTCAAATGTTTGTCATTTCCTCATGAAAAGGGTTAAAATTATTTTTTGTTTTTTACATAACCCCACGGGGTTTTTTTAAATTTTATTTCAAAACCATTCTTTTTTCCACTGGAGGGGTTTTTTTTCTCTCCTTCTAAAACAGTTGCCATTTAAATTTAGCCAACAGAAAAGTTCTTTTTAAAATCATACAAATTTCCCCATTAATTGAATTTAAGTTTTTTACTTCTTTTTTTGGCAGAAAACAGTAAATGATATTTTTCTCCAAATTAAAGGGAAGGAATCCTTCCACTCCCATTAAAAAAATTCTTTTGTTTAATCTGCTCATGTCAAAATTTAATGTACATTGTACAGCTTCTGCTTTGACAAGAAGTTTGTTTCTGTTACCACAATACAAATGTAAGTAATGTATAGTCCTTATTAAATCTGTATCATTAGGCAACAAATTAACATGATCTTTCTTTTATCATTCAGCTTTAAAGGCAGTAGCAGAATTGGCAAAAGGAATTGAATACACAGATCCTATAAAAACAGGGTATGACATATTAAAACTGGTCTACAGATATATAGAACTTTCCAATCAAAGCCTTAAATTTTCTATAACGGTTAATTCATATGTGTCATGTTACAGAAATCTGATACATCGTGTTGATAGCAAGTCTTTTTTGTAATTACATGTATAAGCTTTTGTATAACCAATCAATGCTTAGTGACTGTTTTTAGCATCAAATAGGAAGGTGTATCATCTAAAAGTTTGAAGTACATGTATTTTAAAATACTGTGATGTAGGGACTTAAAGAAAATTTACCTGTATGGACTTTTAAATGCATGGACTCTTTGTGACCTATTTTATGCTAACACCAAGTAATTTATTAAGAAAATTTAGCTTTATGAACTTTTTAATGTATGAACTCTTTGTAACATATTTTTGCTAACACCAAGTAAACATTCAATAATGAATCTCAAATTTCTTTGATAGTTTATTATCTTTTATTCTTTAACATGATAAACCTTAATTGAAAACAATTGAATGTAAATGTCTTTAGAGAATGCTTTGCTTGGCTTGTACACTATAATCTAAATTTATATGTTATTGTTTTAAGGTGGCGTCCCCCAAGATATATCCTGAATAAACCTGAAGAAAAGCATGAGAAAGTACGCAAGAAATACCACATTCTGGTGGAAGGAGAAAACAAACCAGCGCCTATAGAGTCATTTAAAGAGATGAAGTTTCCCAAACCAATTCTACATGGTCTTAAGAAAAAAGGAATACAACATCCAACACCAATCCAGATACAGGGTATCCCAGCTGTGTAAGACATAGTTTAATTTTTGCAGTCTTGCTTAAATTAGCCCCTTGTGGCTGAGGGGTAGCCTTTACGGTTGAGGCATTAGAATTGCAGCCACCGTTTAACCTTGCATAATTGTAAGAGGAAACTAAATGGGTTTGATAATACTGGAGTCTGTGCATCTCTAAGCTCCAGCAGGTGAGGCGGTTTTGACCACTTATGTTAAAGATTGAGTACCTCCTCAAATATTTTCAAAAATCCATTGACATATGGTTTTGAATCTTTGCACACTTTTCGACTTTGAATTTGAGTAAAAATTTGCATACAGCCTCAAATGCTATCAAATTCCATTGACATATGGATATTTGAAACTTTGCACACTTGTTCATCATCATGCCTCCGACTTGAACACAGGTGGGAACTATCAAGCATTTTGACAGAGTTATGCCCCCTTTTCAACTTAGAATTTACATTAAAGTAGTTTGCGTACCACATCAGATAATCCTTCTACATATGGCTATGAGACTTTGCAGACTTGTTCACCATCATAATCTCAACTGGTGTACAAGAGGAGGTCATTATATCAAGCTTTTTAGCTCACCTGAGCATGCTCAGGGTGAGCTTATAGGATCGATGATTGTCCGTCGTCCGTCCGTTCACATTTTGTTGTTAACACTCTAGCGGTCGCATTTTTGCCTCAATCATCATCAAACTTGGTCAGGATGCTTATCTAGTTGATAGCTCGGATGAGTTCGAACATGGGTCATCTCGGATGAAAAACTAGGTCACAAGAGCTAAAAATAGAAAAACCTTGTTAACACTCTAGAGGTCACATTTTTGCCTCAATCATCATCAAACTTTGTCAGGATGTTTGTCTAGATGATAGCTCGGATGAGTTCGAACATGGGTCATCTCAGATGAAAAAGTAGGTCACCGGAGCTAAAAATAGAAAAACCTTGTTAACACTCCAGCGGTCACATTTTTGCCTCAATCATCATCAAACTTGGTCAGGATGCTTATCTAGTTGATAGCTAGGATGAGTTCGAACATGGGTTATCTCGGAAGAAAAACTAGGTCACAAGAGCTAAAAATAGAAAAACCTTGTAAACACTCTAGCGGTCACAATTTTGACTCAATCATCATCAAACTTGGTCAGAATGTTTGTCTAGGTGATAGCTTGGATGAGTTCGAACATGGGTCATCTCGGATGAAAAAGTAGGTCACCGGAGCTAAAAATAGAAAAACCTTGTTAACACTCTTGCGGTCACATTTTGGCATCAATCATCATCAAACTTGGTCAGAATGTTTGTCTAGGTGATAGCTTGGATGAGTTCGAACATGGGTCATCTCGGATGAAAAAGTAGGTCACCGGAGCTAAAAATAGAAAAACCTTGTTAACACTCTTACGGTCACATTTTGGCATCAATCATCATCAAACTTTGTCAGGAAGCTTGTCTAGGTGATAGCTCGGATGAGTTCAAACATGGGTCATCTCTGATGAAAAAGTAGGTCATCAGAGCTAAAAATAGGAAAACCTTGTTAACACTCTAGCGGTCACATTTTTGCATCAATTATCATCAAACTCTAGTGGCTACTTTTCTGATCCAAATATCCTGTAAATTGGTCTGAAAGTTTGTTTTGATGATTTCTAAGTCAAGTTCGAACATGGGTCATCTTGGATGAAAAACTAGGTCACACCGCCCAAATATTGAAAAACCTTGTTAACATTCTTGTGGTCACATTTTCGACTCAATTATCATCAAACTTGGTCAGGATGCTTGTCTAGGTAATTGCTCAGATGAGTTCGAAATCGCATGTGAAACTAGGTCACCGGAGCTAAAAATAGAAAAATCTTGTTAACACTTTAGTTGCTACTGTTTTGATCCAAGTATCCTGGAAATTGGTCTGAAAGTTTGTTTTGATGATTTCTAGGTCAAGTTTGAATATGGGTCACCTGGGTAAAAAACTAGGTCACACTGCTCAAATATGGATAATCCTTGTTAATACTGTAGTGGTCACATTTTTGACTCACCTGTCATGAGACTTGGTCAGAATGCTTGTCTAGGTAATTGTTTGGATGAGTTTGATAAGTCAGGTGAGCGATCTAGGGCCATCATGGCCCTCTTGTTTACAATATTATGCTCCATCTTTTACTATCAAGCTTAAATTATCAGGCACTGAGAATAGTCGAGCATGCTGTCCTACTGACAGTTCTTGTTAATCAAACTTTTGAATATTCTTTCTCAATTTTATATATATTTTAATATTTTAATTCATGCGTAAAAGAATGATGTTAAAATAAAACCCGAGTTTTATTATTACTAAATATTAGCAATTATATGAATGATGTTTATTATAAATGTTTATTTCTTGTGACAGCTTATCTGGTCGTGATATGATTGGTATAGCATTCACTGGGTCAGGAAAGACGTTAGTGTTCACACTACCTATAATCATGTTTGTACTTGAACAAGAGAAGAGAATGCCTTTCATCAGTAATGAAGGACCCTATGGTCTTATTGTTTGTCCATCGGTAAGTATGAATCTAGTTTTTCATCATTAAGCCTTTAAGGGTATAGTTTTAGATAGTAAATGGTTGTAAAATCATTTATTATCACTTGGATCACTCAAATTTTATAGTTATTTAATGGATGGAAAAACAATAATTATATAGTTGTACTACAAATGATTACTAGTCCTTTTTAGCTCGACTATTCGATAAGAATAAGTAGAGCTATTGTAGTACCCCGAGCGTCGGCGTCCGCGTCGGTGTCGGCGTAACCACTTATGTTAAAGTTTTTGTAATAGTTCAAATATTTTCAAAGTCCATTGACATATGGCTTTGAAACTTTGCACACTTGTTCACCATCATGACCCCAACCTGTAGACAGGAGGAGGTAACTCTATCAAGCATTTTGACAGAATTATGCCCCTTTTTGGACTTAGAATTTACGTTAAAGTTTTTGTAATAGTTCAAATATTTTCAAAGTCCATTGACATATGGCTTTGAAACTTTGCACACTTGTTCACCATCATGACCCCAACCTGTAGACAGAAGGAGGTAACTCTATCAAGCATTTTGACAGAATTATGCCCCTTTTTGGACTTAGAATTTACGTTAAAGTTTTTGTAATAGTTCAAATATTTTCAAAGTCCATTGACATATGGCTTTGAAACTTTGCACACTTGTTCACCATCATGACCCCAACCTGTAGACAAGAGGAGGTAACTCTATCAAGCATTTTGACAGAATTATGCCCCTTTTTGGACTTAGAATTTACATTAAAGTTTTTGTAATAGTTCAAATATTTTCAAAGTCCATTGACATATGGCTTTGAAACTTTGCACACTTGTTCACCATCATGACCCCAACCTGTAGACAGGAGGAGGTAACTCTATCAAGCATTTTGACAGAATTATGCCCCTTTTTGGACTTAGAATTTACGTTAAAGTTTTTGTAATAGTTCAAATATTTTCAAAGTCTATTGACATATGTCTTTGAAACTTTGCACACTTGTTCACCATCATAACCCCAACCTGTAAACAGGAGGAGGTAACTATATCAAGCATTTTTTTTTACTATCAAGCACTAAGAATAGTCGAGCGTTGCTGTCCTACCGACAGCTCTTGTTTGTGTTAAATAGAGTAATGATATTCGCTTTGAATAATCAAACTGACATGCCTAATTATTATGTTCATAGACACAAATAATACAAGTTCTTGTGTGTGAATTCTTGTTCACTTGGTTTTGATGATGATATTTGCTTTTTATTGAGATATCAAATGATTTCACAGTAGACAGGATATCAGGTCAATGTACCTCTGTTGTTGGTATGATATATCAGTTAAACAACACAGTAATTTTGGCCTTGTTCTGACTGCTAGAAGCAGAAATAGCCTCTAATCATTGAAAAGTTCTTAAGCAAAATCAAACACATTGGCACATAATGATAATAAACAGAGTTAACGGACCCGACCATATATATTTTAATAAATTTTTATTTTAACATCTACAGTGTAATAATTATAAGTTAGTTACTCTAAGAATTTTATTGAATCAGACTTTTTAAATACATATGTACATTTTTCTACAAAGAGCATGTTTCCATTTACTTTGTCCTTTGCATACAGGTCTGACTGTATTTAGATGAATATCTCGAGGTTTGAGGTGAGTTTAGTGAGATTTTAAAATGTACATATTTAATTACAGAGAGAGTTAGCGAAACAGACAAATGAGATCATCCGAGAATTCTGTGACTACTTAGAGAGGGATGGATTCCCTCCCTTACGTACAGCTCTATGTATAGGAGGTATCGCAGTGAAGGAACAGATGTCTATCATAAACAAGTAAGTAAAGAATAGTATGTTTATTACAAATCTTTTCAGACTTAGTTGCAAGAAAAACATGCCTTTTCTATCAGTATAGATCCCTGTTCAAACCTGTATTGTACATCAATGACTTGCCACTTTAACTCATAATTGAATATATATATGGAACAATAATGAATGTTGCATTTTTTTTTCAGAAATGACTTATAAATGAACAAATCTAGCTAAGTAACACACTGTGCGATTCAATTCTATTATCCTTGGCAGATTTTTCCAAATTTATGCTTTTTGACCACAGTTGAGCTCCTTAAAGACATGTTTCAGTTATTATATTTTCATCTATATTTTCAGAGGGGTACATATAATGGTTGCTACACCAGGTCGTCTAATGGATATGTTAGCCAAGAAGATGATAACGTTAGATGTGTGTAGATATCTATGTTTAGATGAGGCTGATAGAATGATAGATATGGGATTTGAGGAAGATGTTAGGACTATATTCTCATACTTTAAGGTACACGGAATGTTGACTTATTATATGCTGAATGTCTTATTGTTTTCTTTGTAAATTTATGGAATGAATCAATAACAAATTCAATAATCAAATTTTTAATTTATTTTGATAATTAATTAAGAAAATCATTTTGTTGCCTACATTACATGAAGCTTCAGATTTTAGTGATCTTAGAATAGGTGATTTGAATTTTTTTATAGCTAGTGAATAAGAAATTTGCAATGATGTTATTTAATAGGGCATTTTTAGTCTAGGAATGGCTATACAAGATATCTTGCTGAAAGTTATGTAGATAATGATATCAGATTTTTCAGTTATTTATTTTATATGACAGGGTCAGAGACAGACACTCTTATTCTCAGCTACTATGCCAAAAAAGATACAGAATTTTGCACGTAGTGCTCTTGTTCAACCAATTACTGTGAACGTAGGTCGTGCAGGCGCGGCCAGTCTTGACGTAGTGCAGGAAGTGGAGTATGTGAAACAAGAGGCTAAGATAGTCTATATTCTAGAATGTTTACAGAAAACTGCACCACCAGTAAGTTATATGTACAATGTTTATACTTACTACAGTATTTTAATTGAGTGAGACTAAAAAAAGGATTGAAGCACCACACTAAATACAGTATTCCGGTATATATCGGACAAGACACTTGAATGATTATATTCTAAATTCTTACCTTTTCACCCAGTGGAATGAACTTTGAAATGCCACATTTATCTCTACACACTAATTTATATTCGATAATAAATCAAAAATGTAAGAATCAGCAAAAACAAAAAATTTTCTGTTTTTAGCTCACCTGTCACAAAGTGACAGGGTGAGCTTTTGTGATCGCTTTTCGTCCGGCGTCCGTCCGGCGTCCGTCCGTCCATAAACTTTTACTTTAAATGACATCTTCTCATAAACCACTAAGCCAATTTCATCCAAACTTCACAGGAATGTTCCTTTGGTGGTCACCTTTAAAAATTGTTCAAAGAATTTAATTCCATGCATAACTCTGGTTGCCATGGCAACCGAAAGAAAAAACTTTAAATATCTTCTTTTAAAAAACCATAAGAGCTAGAGCTTAGATATTTGGCATGAAACATCTTCTAGTGAGTGTCTACCAAGTTTGTTCAAATAAAAGCCCTGGAGTCAAAATTGGCCCCGCCCCGGGGGGTCATTGATTTTCCCTATATGCATATAGTAAAAACTTAAAAAATCTTCTTTTAAAGAACTCAAAGAGCTATGGCTAAGATATTTAGCATCAAACATGTTCTAATAGGTGTCTACCAAGTTTGTTCAAATAATAGCCCTGGGGTCAAAATTGGCCCCGCCCCAGGGGGGTCATTGATTTTCCCTATATGCATATAGTAAAAACTTAAAAAATCTTCTTTTAAAGAACCAAAAGAGTTAAAGCTAAGATATTTAGCATGAAACATGTTCTAATAAGTGTCTACCAAGTTTGTTCAAATAAAAGACCTGGGGTCAAAATTGGCCCCGCCCCGGGGGGTCATTGATTTTCCCTATATGCATATAGTAAAACTTAAAAAATCTTCTTTTAAAGAAACCAAAAGAGCTAGAGCTAAGATTTTTAGCATGAAACATGTTCTAATAGGTGTCTACCAAGTTTGTTCAAATAAAAGCCCTGGGGTCAAAATTGGCCCCGCCCCGGGGGGTCATTGATTTTCCCTATATGCATATAGTAAAAACTTAAGAAATCTTCTTTTAAAGAACCAAAAGAGCTAGAGCTAAGATATTTAGCATGAAACATGTTCTAATGGGTGTCTACCAAGTTTGTTCAAATAAAAGCCCTGGGGTCAAAATTGGCCCTGCCCCGGGGGGTCATTGATTTTCCCTATATGCATATAGTAAAAACTTAAAAAATCTTCTTTTAAAGAACTCAAAGAGCTATGGCTAAGATATTGAGCATCAAACATGTTCTAATAGGTGTCTACCAAGTTTGTTCAAATAAAAGCCTTGGGGTCAAAATTGGCCCCACCCCAGGGGGTCATGGATTTTCCCTATATGCATATAGTAAAAACTTAAAAAATCTTCTTTTAAAGAACTCAAAGAGCTATGGCTAATAGCATCAAACATGTTCTAATGGGTGTCTACCAAGTTTGTTCAAATAAAAGCCCTGGGGTCAAAATTGGCACCGCCCCGGGGTTCATTGATTTTCCTTATATGTGTATATGTGTAAAGCAAAAACTTAAAAAATCTTCTTTGAAAAAACCCAAATAGCTAGAGTTAAGATATTAAGCATGAAACATCTTTTAGTGAGTGTCTACAAAGTTTGTTCAAATAAAAGACCTGGGGTCAAAATTGGCCCCGCCCCGGGGGTCATTGATTTTCTTTATATGTGTATAGCAAAAACTTAAAAATCTTCTTTGAAAAAACCCAAATAGCTAGAGTTTAGATATTAAGCATGAAACATCTTCTAGTAAGTGTCTACAAAGTTTGTTCAAATAAAAGCCCTGGGGTCAAAACTGGCCCGGCCCCAGGGGTGTCATTGTTTTTAACTATATGTGTATAGTAAAAACTTTAAAAAAATCTTCTTTCAATAAAGCCCAATGAGCTAGAGCTTAGATGTTTAGCATGAAACATCTTCTTATGGGTGTCTACCGAGTTTGTGCAAATAAAAGCCCTTGGGTTAAATTGGCCCTGCAACGTTGGGGGGGGGGGGGGGGGTTGGGGGGGCCTATATACAGGTGAGCGACCTCAGGGCCATCATGGCCCTCTTGTTTGATCATGATTTCTGGAATGGTACTGCTCCAATTCTGTATTGAGTTAAATGTATTGTAATTTAAATTGATATAAAATTTCAGTTGTAAGTGTTAGTTTAATAGGTCAGAAATTTTTACTCATGTTTCCTTTAATGGACAGAATGTCCAGGAGATGAATCTACTTTCAAAACCATTAAGTAGAGAATATCTCTATGATTAGAACACACTGAGTTTTAAACCCCAATCTTGCTGAATTTCTTAAATGGACTTGTCCAGCTTTCATTTTTGGAACTGTCCATTTTCAATGTAGGGGATATCAAATGATTTATAACTGGTAAGCTAATAGTATATAGAGCTTGGTCAGACTGCCCTGGCTTAATATAGATTGGTGAGAAAGGTAAATCATTTGGTTCCAGCAGGGGAAGGAAGTCAATCAAGTGCAAAATTTGATATTGTTAAGGTGTTGTTGGTGCTTTTCTATGCCCATATATTTAAAAAAGAACCTGAACACTATTTTATTTATCATATATATTTTTCAACTAAATGGGATTACTTTGAAGCGCATCTTCTGTGCTGGAAAAAAAAATGGTGAAGTTTGCAATGTCAAATTCTTCAAAAGTTAAACATTTCCTGATCAACCCCTGTTTATACATATATATTTATCACATACCCATGCTGATTTTTTGACTCCTTAAAAATGGTTTTGCACGACCGTGCATATATTTTGATGTGATGTCATTTGCATTATACAAACATAGTGTAAAAACAGGCTAAATGTTAGAATAACAGTTACTCTATAGGCGTGTCTGATTCTTTTTACTTTAAAAAGTCTTTCTTTTGGGTATATGATGAATAGAATATTATATTCAGTAGGTACGATTCTAAATTTTGAATAAAAGAATATCGTAATCGCCAAAGGCTCACAGGTATAATTTTATTCAGCTTGTTCAGTAAATTTAGTATTGAACCTACACTCATTCAATATCCTCTATATAGGTACTAGTGTTTGCGGAGAAGAAGCAGGATGTAGATGCTATACATGAGTATCTGTTACTGAAAGGTGTTGAGGCAGTGGCTATCCATGGAGGGAAAGGTACTGTTGATATCATTAAAATTATTATAACATGTACTTTTGTAGAAAACAAAGTACATGTATGCTGTTTTGGACACGAAAAAGCAAGTCAAAAATGATAGTATTGTTCTATAAATAAATAAGATATACATGTAAATTATTCTGGATAAATAGAGATTATGTAAATATATTAAATTGATGATTTGTTTTAGTGTTATTTTGTCAATCCAACAAGTTTTGAAAAGTTTAGAAAAAAAATACAGCTATATGTTTGGCCACTGATTTATCACTGGAATTACAATATAGGTTGGTTTGTCCCTGTCATTGTGCCAGACTATCTAGGCACCTATATTGTTGACTGATGTAAATGTTCAATAAATTTCATAAAAAAAGCTACAGTTGAATTCACACTAAACTTCTGCCCCTTGTGCACTTGTAGTGCACTAGAGCTAAACTAGAAGTGCACACCGTGTGCACTTGTAGTGCACTAGACCATATGACCAAACAGGCCAGGGAAGGTGACACTTAAATGGTTTATTGAAAAATTGCATAACAGGTGACAGGGGTCATTCATTGTAAAGCTGTTTTAAGAAGAAAAAACTGGTCATATTTGTGAAAATAAATAAGTAAATTTTAAATCAGCAGTTTTAACATTTTAGGTGACATATGTAAATATTATATGTGGTTTACAAATAAGTTAAATAACCATGACCTTACAAAATTGTATGGGGAAATTTCAAATGGTCTTATACTAGAGTGAAACAATAATTTCTACTAATTTCATACTGTAGCTTGCATGAATATTATATAAATGTGATGAAGTACAATTTGTTAATATTATTAGTTATATAGATGCCGTGTTAGATGGCCAACTATAAATGGTTGTTTGTAATATAACCCTTTCCGCTATTGCAAACAACCATTTATATACGGCCATATAACCTGCCAGGAATATTAATAACAAATTTATAATACAGAAAGCATCATTTTTTTAGAGAAAAAAAGTGAGATTTCTTCATTAATTGACAGCAGCCATGTATATAAACGAGCAGTGTTACAAAAAATATTTATATATCAGATCAAGAGGAAAGGACACAGTCTATAGAACAGTTTAGGAAAGCTGAGAAGGACGTCCTTGTAGCGACAGATGTGGCGTCTAAAGGTCTGGATTTCCCCGACATCAAACATGTCATAAACTATGATATGCCGGAGGATATTGAAAACTATGGTAAATTTAAAGATTAAGTATAATCTATTTAGTCTTAACAATTTTGATTTTACTGGAGTCATTATTTTGAAGTAATAACTTTTAATGTGAGGCAGACATGTTACCAACTATAAATTGATGTACAGTGTATAAATATTATTTTATCCGATTGTTTGCCAAAAGAATTTAATTTGAGAGATGTTGAGAAGTCCAAGAGATTTTTAGAGATTTTTATGAAAGCTAGTCTTTTTGTTTTAGCTCATTTGATTGAAGAAGCCCAAGTAAAGCTTTTATGTGTATAATTGATGTTCCAGAACTGTTCAATCATAAGTAACATGATGGATTTATTGTATATAAAGAAAGCATAGTAAATAATAAAAGTCTTCTAGGCATGGCATTTGTATATGGTGTTCTTCTTCCTTTTGATTTGTCTTTGTTTTATTTATGGTTATGTCATTCGAAGATAAACCTATAATACTATAGAAATGGTTTGTACTTCTCTCATAATTTGATAAAGTTGTGTGTTTGTTCTTATTGTTGTTATTTTAACTCTTATATTTGTATATTACAGTACATAGGATAGGTCGTACAGGTAGATGTGGTAAAACTGGTGTGGCAACTACATTTATAAACAAAGGTGTTGACGAGACTGTATTACTTGATCTCAAACATTTACTAATTGAAGCGAAACAGATAGTACCACCATTTTTACTGTCCATGCAGCCTGATAATGAAAAATATCTCGATATTGGTGGTAAGATTTTATCATCTTTTGAAAATTTGACTTGCCATGTGATTTTAAGCTTTACTCTACTGAAATATTTGTGATGGACTTGGCCTGCTTTTACGCTATGTCACGGTTGCATATGATTTATTTGTCTATTTGTTAAAACAGCAACAGGTAGAGAGTCTGACTGGTCAGGTATCGGCAATGTGATTTTCCATTCACAGTAATGCAAACATGTAAGGCTATGTTAAAATGTATAACACGTGTATAAACAGATAAAATGTAACACATTAGATTATGATTATAAAGAAACAACCCAGGTCACAAATAAAAAAGGAATTAGGTGATTTATGATAGAAAAGGGAGTAAATTTTATGATTTGATATAGAAGTTGTAGAGAAAAAATATTGATTTATGAAAATAACTTCAATTCCTGATAATGTTGACATTATTGACTACAACATAACATGTGTATATTTCAGGGGAAGCTGGTTGTATGTATTGTGGTGGTCTCGGTCATCGTATAGCAGACTGTCCCAAGTTGGAAGCTCTACAGAACAAGCAAGTGGCTGGTATTGGTCGCCGTGACTACCTGGCTGCCAGCAGTGCTGACTACTGAGATACAACAGATGTCTTCTTTGATTACCTTGACTGTGTTGATTCTGTCCCTCATCAACTGTACCTTCCTAATAAAAATAAAGTGCTGCAGGCAGCATAACATTCATGTTGGAACTTACTGGATACTTAAAATGATAGGTGACATACATGCATCATGTAACAAGAAACATTCAGTATGTCACAATACGAGATAACACAAATTCATTAAAGAGAAATTGTCGGAAGAGATGATATGGAGGATTTTACTACAGTACAATATGTAGAGTAACACTTTTTGAGAGACAAAAAGTTTGGTTGTTGCTCTGGAGAGGTTGATATTGTTATTTCTAAGTCTTAGTTTGGGAATTATTACAAAGGTGATTGCTCTACAGGGGGTCACTCTGTAGAGGTTGCACTGTACTATTTAGTGATACATGAGTGATAATGAAGAAATACTTCTTAAGACAGAATGTTTATTATTTTCTTTATTTCTTCAAATATTAAATGCACAATATGGATAATTAATACATGTATAATTCCTGACTATATGTAAGTTGTGTCATTTAAGTGTATTTTTATTTAACAACAGAATTGGGTAATATTTTGACACAAATGAAGTGTTGACCATTTTGACAAAAAGAAATATGTAAATATTTAGTGGTGAATTTATTTTCATTTTTCATATTTGAATACATCTTTTTTATTTATAATGAAGAGATGAAATATGAAATCATACATGCCTGGTTTTCATTAGTACATTGAACGTAAGTTCAAGTTCATGTGTACATGTATTAAAAGGGTATTCATGTATTATATTTTATTATTAAGTCTTAAATAAAAAATGGAAGAATTGTTATTCCAGCTTGTTTCTAACATTATTTTAGTTTTTTAACCACACATTCTTAATATTGATTACTTAAAAGTGTATAACTATTCATTTAATTAATTTGCAAACACACAATACTGTAAATATGAGGTAAATGGTACATCATGTTTGTAATATTAACATATACGTAATGGTGATATTGAACATATACGCATGGTTATATTGAATTGAAAAGCTTGGAACAACATGTGATATGAAAAAAGTAAGTATGTATTGATATCTAATGAGCATTGGTGTTTTATTTCATCATAAGCTGTACATACACTAACAAAATGCTTAGAAATGTGTTTTCAAAATAAATAAATCATTGTCTCAAAACCTGTTTTCTTCATACTTTGCAATAGTGAAAGAGACTTCATGTACATGTATTTGATTATACAAATATAGTTACAAACCTAGAGATTGTTATTTCATACACACATTAGCATATGTGGAGAGTTACTATAGAGCTTGTGTGACCCTTAATATATTAACGTAAATAACTGATTTTCATTGGCATGCATTATGTTTCAAAATGTGTTTTTTTTTTTGCTATAATGAATTTTACTCTATTGATCATCAAACTATATGAAGCAATCCAAATGGGTAAAAATAATTTATGTTTCTATGGTTTCCAAAGACGCTTGTATCGCGCGACATTGCTTTTGAACACATATTTGCCTATTCATTTCATAATAAACACAGCATAAAAGCGCGCTTAAAACACCCTATGTTTTATCGTAAAAATATATCATTTTCCGGAAACCACCGTCACCTTCCCATCCGACCGATCTCATTACAAAGTAACTGATGCAACAACCAAAAAGAATAATGTTAACAGCAATGCATCACACATTGCACATGCTGTCTCAGGAAGTGATGTATTAGTAGTCCCGTGCGTCATAGCCTCCACTCCGCGTTCTAAATGCATATAAAGTCGACGTATTTTCGTACATCACCGTCGTCTTCCAGTTTATCCGATCTGAATGCAATATGGCTGATGCAAGATCCTGATGGTTGATGTTTATAATGACACATTGCGGTGACAAAAAATAAGGTCTCAGTAGGCTCGCATGGTACAGCTCAAATCCGCTTTCTGGATTCATATGAAGTCAATAATATGTATTTTCGTAGAAAAGCATTTTCCGGAAACCATAAACACTTGCCCTGTAAAACCGCTGCTGCAAGAGCCTGAAGGCTGGTGTTTACAGCAATGCATAAAACACTGTGTTGGCCCAAGCATTACTGTCTCAGTAGGCCCGCATCGTATAGGCTCCAATCTGCGACCTGAATGCATATAAAATCTATTGTAAAAAATACCATTTTCGGAAAACTTACGTCACTTATCTATTTGTCCGATCTCAACTTTCAGAAATGGTTGCTGCAACAAGGCTGATGTATACAGCAATGCATGACACTGTGTTGGCCCTATAAATAAGGTCTTTGTAGGTTTATTTTGTAAGTTCATGTATTTTCGTAAAAAATACACCATTTTCAAGGTACATAATTATTATATACAGAGGATATTTAATGAGTGTTGAATCAATACTGTATTTATACAACGAGTTCAATAAATTAAGTATTGAATCTACACGAATATGATATTCTATTTATGACATATCCAAAATAAGAAATGTTAACGGTAAAGATGAGAATCGCTTTTCCGTTGACGCGCTTACAATTAAGTGTTACGATAGCATTCTACACTATGTTTGACGCAAACGACGTCATGTCAAAACATATGCACTGCCGTGTAATTGGCACCGTTTTTACGGAGTCACAAATGCGTCTCGGGTATGTGATAGAAAATTGTGTCCAAGGTAGAATATAAAAACATTTACCTGAATCCTTCTTGATACATATTATATTTGTCTCAGTCCTACACTTATTATGTTTAGGATGTTGGTGGTCAACAAAAACAATGTTGTTTTGGATTTTATGCAGTGATGGTTCGACGCTGCTCGAGGCTTTGCCAATTAACTATAGATCGAACGGTATTAGACCTGAGGTCTAACATGGGTCTTATATGCAGTTTCCTTGATCTTTTTATTTCGAATTTTAACATTTTTCTAGTGAATCTAAGGGATTTATTTGCTTTTGATGTGTTTGGTCCATGAAAGGTCTTGACAAATAGTGACTCCAACTCTTGGGTTGATTTAATTTGGATAAGGAGGGATAAGGAAAATTTACAGGAATTCTTTTTCTTGTTATCCTGAGTACTTCACATTTATCAGGATTAAACTCCATGGACGGGTCTTTTTCCCATATTTCTAATGCATGTAGGTCATCTTGAAGGGTTTGGATATGATGGTTATAGGTAGACAATAGTATTATATCTGCGAACAGCCTTACCTTACCTTTGATACTATCAGGGAGATCATTTATTTAGGAAAGGAAAAGACATGCAGGGGCCTAATACCGAGCCCTTGGGGATACCTGAAAGGACTGGTAAAATTCTTGATTTTTGACCTTCAACTACAACTTGCTGGGAAAGAATGGACCCAATTTAATTGTAATCTCGTGACAAGTTTATGCCTAATCTTGTCAATTTACTCACAAGTTTGTGATGATCCTTATCTAATGCTTTACTCAAATCCATGACTATGACAACAGTTGTTTTTTTACCTCTTTCAAGATTGTCATGCATTTCCTGAGAGAAGCTTACTAGATGGGACTCTGATATGAAGCCATGTTATAATAGGGGCTATATTGATAATGTGTTCAGCATAAAAAGACATCATATTGGACACTAAGATGTGTTCCATCAATTAAGACGCTATGCATGTGGGGGAGATAGGTCTATAATAGCTGGGTTTGCATTTTGGACCTTTTTGTAAACTGGGACAATTAATGCATGCTTCCAGTCGTCTTGGTCAATACCTATTTTTAAAAAAATTTGAAGATGTGGGTCAGTATGGGAGTAACCTCTTGATGGAGCTCTTTAAGTAACCGTGGTAATATTTGGTCAGGACATGATGCTTTATTTGAGTTTAGACCTTTTTAAAGTTTCTTCACACCATCTTCTCAGTTACAACCGTGAAAAACAGTTATAAATGCGAGTATACGAGAAAATAATAACATTTCTATGTATCAATAAATAAATAAATAAATAAATAAAGCCTAGAGCTACACGTATTGATGGTTGGTGAATTACGTAAAATGCCCCAACAAATGTAAGCCAAAGATATTTTGAAAAACTAGAACATTAAAAAACATTTTATAAAATATCTCAGCTATATGCTGTCCCGGTATTACGGTATAATCCATGATCCGGACATAAGATGTTACGGCGTTACGGCATGAACCAAGACAGTCACATGACTTAAAAATGGCCGCCCCCATGGACGAAAATTCGAAATTGTTGAGTTCCAATTCAAGCTCAGACTCTGAATTTCGAGTATACAGATGTCGATGGTTTATACTGATTGTCGTATTCCTTTTGAATTTAACAAATGGAATGGTATTACTGATATTTGAAATATGTTTTCATTCTCTTACTCATTCTAAATCCTAGTTCTGGCTTGTCGCTTTTATTTTGACGTTGTGCGACAGTGAACAGTACAATAAAACCTGTTCGCTGAAGTCTCTTTAGCTATCTAAATCCCAGTAAAGTCTGGGACTAAAAATCACAGCCTCAGGGGTTCGACACTCTTGGGTGTTTTCATACTAAAATGTCTTTCGTATGTCCCACTTACATGAAATTGATGTTGTGTTTTAAAACAACAATTCTTTGTAAATATCAAATGAAATATGTGAAAAGGAAAATTTCTTGATTATAAAACACAGCATTAGCTGATAATTTAGCTCTTCATTCAGCCAGTAGTATTTAGCTTGACTTCGCAGAAAAATACAGCTTATGCAGTCACCCATTTGTCAGCGTCGGTGCCCGTGCCCGTGGTTAAGTTTTTGCGTGTAATATGGGACATTCATAACTACTGAAGGGAATGGATTAAAACTTCACACACTTGTTCTCTGTGATTATCTTACATGTCCCATAACTCTGATTTGCTTTTTTGCATACATGTAATTATGCCCCTGTTTTTACTTAAAAATTCTTGGTTAAGTTTTTGCGTATAAGCAGGTATCTCCGTAATAAACTACTGAGGGAATGGATTGAAATTTCACAAACTTGTTTTCTGTGACAATCTAACATGATTGGCACAAGTCCCATAACTCTGATTTGCTTTTTTGTATTTGTGGCAACTTGGTTAAGTTTTTGTGTGTAAGCTGGGATATCCATAACTACCGAAGGGAATGGATTGAAACTTCACACACTTGTTCTCTGTAATTATCTAACGTGATTGGCACAAGTCCCATAACTCTGATTTGCTTTTTTGCATAATAATTCCCCTTTTTTGATTTAGAAATTCTTGGTTAACTTTTTGCGTGTAAGCTGGTATTTCCATAACTACTGAAGGAAATGGATTGAAATTTCACAAACTTGTTCTCTTTGATTATCTAAGTTAAACTGTTTAAAATGCGGTCTGTGCAAACACTTGATAGATGGAAATACATACCATTTCAAGAAGAATGGCCGCGAATTTAAAGTAAAATTCTCAGGATCATGCGACATAAAAAATGTAATTTATGCATTGAAATGTAATGGTTGTTCCAAAGATTATATTGGAGAAACTTCAAATTTAAGAAATCGAGTAACATTTATACACAGCCAACATATACAAAATCCAGACAATGCATTATTACCAGTCAGGCGACACATTGCCATTTGCGCAAGAGACATCACTCCAAAGTTTAATATAATGCCAAATCTATAAAATGCAAGAACCAGACACATTCAAAAAAAGAATGAAAGAAACTGTATTTATAAACGTTTTTAAACCAGAATTGAATTCAAAATAACTTTGATATACCGGTATACATTTTGTAACAATAATATTAAAGCTTATTATTATGTCCCTTTAAAACTTTATATAGGGTTAACGCACGTTTTTCCGTGTTATAACGTCTGCAGAGTCCCGAGGAACGGTTCTGAGGGACTCTGCAGACTTTATAACACGAAATAAACGCGTTGACGCTATTATAGCATAAAATTTTAAAACAGATTCGTGATGTATAGTTAATACAAAACACAATTACATAAAATTCTTGTGCTTGGACAGTATTTATCCAATTCTACATGTTTTACGTACTTGGAAAATTCTCAGAACCGAACGAAATTTGGAATTTTAATTGATTTAACAAAGCTTGACATTGGAGATTTATTATCTCAAGAAAAAAACAACGTTACATTACTCTACCCTCTACCCAAGACAAAACATGACCCTCAGAAATTCTTAGAATGATTTCAGATTGACGGTAGAAAAAAGATCAGTGACATCAGAATCGTTTTTTTTTCAAGCAAACAAGTTTATAAAAAAAAATCAGGCACTAAGCATTATTCTCTCAAAGAAATATAAAGAGCATTTATCAACATTAACATAAATAAAACAACATTTTCTCATATTCATTTTGTGTAATCTAGTTTTGTATGTTAATCGGAGTGTTAAACTGAATGACAGGTACTGTATTTGTTTACATTGACAACTGTCCGTTTCTTAGAAAGGGCAACAACCAAGATTAGCAGCGATGTCTATATGCCGTATTTCTGGCATAGTTACTTGAATGCTGCACGTCGTTATGCGATTGGGGCCCTCGAATCAATAATTTCAATATAACAAGAGCTCATGACTCTTTGGCAAACAGGCCAAATCGTCAAATTTTTGTTTGTTTACTGGGCCCTGTATGTATTGCGCATAGGTGAAACCGGGCTAATTAACAAGAGCACGTGACTATGTTAACACATGGTTTTGGTCTCGTTATAACATGGGCAAAATATGGGAAAATAGACGATTTTATGCTATAATAAGAGTAACGTCCCTTTACACTGTTTTGACGTCATTACCATGTGACGTTATAACGTCATTATCTTGAAGATCCCTTTAACGGGTGAAACCGGTTGATATTTCTCTTCAATTATTATTACAGTTTTGTTCATAAACAATTGCAATGTAAACTGGATAAGGCATCGCTTCATTCTTTTTTTCCCGCTATATATATATATATGTATATATATAAATGAGTATATTTATATATACAAAATATATAGACAAAACTAATGTGACAAGACAGACAATTTAAATTTATAAAAAGGAAACGTTAAGATTTGTTCAAACATTTCTTTGTTTGCTTTCAGAAAAAGTAAAAGTCAAGCGTTGCCCCCGCTTGGCGGTGGCTCTTGTTTTATACTTTCCTGTGTCCAAAACCTTCTTGGGTAGCATCACCCGGTTCAACCGGTGCTTGTTTGAATAGTCAAGCTTCGCTGTCCTCTGAGAGTTCTTGTTTAGTCAGCTAATAAACAATTAACATACTGAAATTAGAGGTACTGCAACTTAGAGTTAGAGTTGAGATACTGTGTCTTTTATGTATAAGCAACATCTCCCTCTACAATTAAGTGAGATACTGATTAAAAACTTGTTCTGGCAAGCCACTTTTTAATGTTTTTATTTTTCATCTGATGCAGCATCAGGTCATGTCATAATATATAAACAGGTACGCTGAAGACCTTAAGCTAACCAAAACAAGTTTCAGAATCAAGCCTAGGCAGAATGACAGACTATTCTCCCCCTTACCAGTTCCTCCACCTGAAGGTTATCCCCCAAACTACCTATGTTCTTTAAGCTAGCAGGATAGCTTCCTGACATGCAAGAATACAAAGTCTATTGCAAAATTTGAACCCACAGAGGTGAGAGGAGGCTAGTGGCTTGAAGTCAACAACAGGATGCCCCATGTGTAGAAAAAATAACCTCCAATTACCAAAGAGAAAACACTAAGATTTAATTATGAATTCCAAAAAGACATATTTTTTTTTGATATTGAAGAAGTTAATTGGCATAGCAGTATCCATTTATTAATGGCCAGTTTAATTTATTTTGATATCCAAACTTCATATATAACGACTACTTACTGATATGGATTGTTTTTATATAGATAGTCCGAACATTATTTAAAGCTTGTTTGTGGCTTATCTAAACCACTCTAGCTTCTTGGAACCAACTGGTGTCATATGAGGAAACATGCTTTTGACTCCAGAATGGCTCAAACTCACAGAGCCTGGGTAAGAGGCTGTCACCTTAACCACAAGGCCATTGCTCCATTAACTGGTATTTGGCAACAAAGTTAGTGGTATTTTTTATTAATTCAGTGATTTTCAATTATTTCAGACTCATTATTTTACTTTTCATTTAGATCTACAATAACCAGTAATTCCTAATTTCCTATACAGTATTGCAATGTGTCATTAATACTAGTAATAGAAAATAGCATTCATGGTACAAGTGTTTTATTTGTTTCTTTTTTATTTATTGCAGATATGGATAACATTCTCTCCAATTGCTGATACAGCTGTCCCTTATTATAGTATTACACCATTTGAATTGAACATCCTTGTACTAGTGTTTGCTATAGCAAGTGTACCATTTGGATTTGTTGCTTCATGGGTGCTAGATACTCTTGGTCTAAGGCTCAGTGTAAGTTTCTTATGTTCATATTTAATATTTGTACATTTTTTTTAGGGGCGGCAAAACCAGTTGTTCATATTGCTCAGATTGTCCCACAGCTTGTACAGACAAGTGGAAATTTTCAAGCATTTACTTTATAAATATCATACAGGCAAGTTAAGAAATGCTTCAGATAAAAACGGACAATTAAATTAAAATCAGATTTTGCCGGCCCTGTTTTTATAATTAGCTACATGTTCATATTGTGCAGATAATACTGTGTTTATGATGCTTTAAAAATGTGAAAGCTTTTAACTGTGTCAAGAATTTTAGGGTTGACTGGGCAAGGGATTAAACTTGCCGTCACTAGATTTGTTAAATAGCAGTTTCAAGTTTACTATTTTATTCAATACATTTTATGTTTTTTCTTAGAAGTTATTGCTTTGGAGTAGCACAACTTATTGTAATATTATTTATAACATTTAAGCATGGGCACATGTGTGTATCATAATTTTAGCATTATTAACAGCATTATATTCTGTTACATTTCAGTTGATACTAGCGGGCTGGTTAAATGGCGTTGGAAGTTTTCTTAGAAACGTCAGTACGTTTGACATTGTTCCTGATGATACAAGATACACATGGTGTCTGGCAGGTAAGTTTTACTTGACTAATCATCATTAATGTAACCATCCACATGTTCTCAATATACAGATGCTATAACTAGTTCTTTTTAGCTCGACTATTCAATAAGAATAAGTAGAGCTATTGCAGTCACCCGAGCGTCGGCGTCGGCGTAACCACTTATGTTAAAGTTTTTGTAATAGTTCAAATATTTTCAAAGTCCATTGACATATGGCTTTGAAACTTTGCACACTTGTTCACCATCATGACCCCAACCTGTAGACAGGAGGAGGTAACTCTATCAAGCATTTTGACAGAATTATGCCCCTTTTTCGACTTAGAATTTACGTTAAAGTTTTTGTAATAGTTCAAATATTTTCAAAGTCCATAGACATATGGCTTTGAAACTTTGCACACTTGTTCACCATCATGACCCCAACCTGTAGACAGGAGGAGGTAACTCTATCAAGCATTTTGACAGAATTATGCCCCTTTTTCGACTTAGAATTTACGTTAAAGTTTTTGTAATAGTTCAAATATTTTCAAAGTCCATAGACATATGGCTTTGAAACTTTGCACACTTGTTCACCATCATGACCCCAACCTGTAGACAGGAGGAGGTAACTCTATCAAGCATTTTGACAGAATTATGCCCCTTTTTCGACTTAGAATTTACGTTAAAGTTTTTGTAATAGTTCAAATATTTTCAAAGTCCATTGACATATGGCTTTGAAACTTTGCACACTTGTTCAACATCATGACCCCAACCTGTAAACAGGAGGAGGTAACTCTATCAAGCATTTTGACAGAATTATGCCCCTTTTTCGACTTAGAATTTATGTTAAAGTTTTTGTAATAGTTCAAATATTTTCAAAGTCCATTGACATATGGCTTTGAAACTTTGCACACTTGTTCACCATCATTACCCCAACCTGTAAACAGGAGGAGGTAACTGTATCAAGCATTTTTTTACTATCAAGCACTAAGAATAGTCGAGCGTTGCTGTCCTACTGACAGCTCTTGTTTCTGCATGTTGTAATCATCTGCACACATGATCCCTATTTAAACATATTGACAGGATCTTGTGTTTATTTTATAAAATGTGTTTTCCTTACAACTCTATTGTGCCATAATTTGATCAGGACTATGTTTCTTTTTTTAGACCAATTCAAAAAACGCTTTTCAAAATCAAGTTATAAATAAAAGTTGGTGTATTAGTGGCATTAATCACAAAATATTTGTATTGAAACAATATTATTGTTGCATCATATAACATGTGGCATGGTCATTGACAGGTAAGTTTATCATGGAGAAAGGCAGGTGGTTACATATCTATGGCTACCATTGTTATTGAATGATTGATATTTGCATCTTCAAACAAATTAAGAGAATAGAAATTAATTGTTTATATTTTTAAAGCACTATTATTATATTAGAAATGTTATATTATTTGTGCATGATCAGCAGTTTTAAGGTTTCCCAAAACAGCATATACATATACCTAAAGGTTTACCCTACCTAGCTGCCTAATAAAGGGATGCTTCTGTGGTTATAGGAATAATAAGTCACAGTCAATCTTGTTTGATGCCAAACATTCTATTTTCCTTGTTTGACTAGAACACTCTTACATGGTTAAAAGAACGCTTGAGAAAACAATAAAGTAGCCATTTAATTATCTTTATATATTTTGTAATAGGTACCATTGAATAGGTTCCAATTCTTTCTGCCTAGGACACCAAGTTGAAGAAAACAACAGTTTTCCCAATTTTTCCTCATAATTAGACAAGATATTTTAGCTACATTATTTGTTAAGGCAGAAAATATTGATGGTTCATGGTACATGTAACACTGTATGAACTATAAAAATTATCTTCAAATATAACTTTGATATTTTAGTTTCAATTCTGATATATTTTAACTTTGTTATGGTATAAGGAAATATTTATCTTATAAGACTGTTTAACTTATTATAACTGTATATCTTTCAGGTCAGATTTTAGCAGCTTGTGCCCAGCCTTTTATCATGTTTGCCCCAACAAAGCTAGCAGCTCTGTGGTTTGCCGGGGACCAGCGTGCTACTGCAAATATGATAGCATCAATGGGTATTTATTTATTGCTTGTCATGATAATGTTGCTGAATAAATATCTTGAAAAAAGGTTATCCCTTGGAAGCATTAAAAACAATAAATTTATCTCGGTTTTATTGAGTCTGTACAATATTACCTGACCTGTATATTTTTTTATCCAATGACTTTCAAAAGGGGGGAAGTAAGAGAAGAAATAAGTATGTAACTAACACTGTTTAATACATGCGCATGTATCTTTATACAGTATATAAGATATCTTGTCATTTAATTTCAGCAAATCCATTAGGTATTCTGGTAGCTAACCTGCTGGCACCAAATGTAGTACAGCAACAAAAAGACATATCATTACTTGTAAGTCCTATCTTTGTACCATGACTGCTTAAAATTTGCTTTATATTTTAATTATCATTCATGTTTCTTGCCGTCTTTGATTAAACCTGCTGTATTTTTAAAATGGACTTACTGGTAAAGAGCTGCCTTTTTTGAGTACCGGTAAAGAGTTTGCTTTTTTGAGTATCCAGTATCAATTTGTGGGATATAGAGATGAAAATCTAATGTTAGTTATACAACAATGTTGAGCCTGGTCAGACAGGTAATGTAGGCTGGCCTGACTGAACTGATGAGAAAGGCTAATCATTTTTGTATTCTGCAGGGTAAGGGTTAAGTGATTGGCGGTTACATTTTGAAATAAACAGATAAGCAGTTACGCATAAGCAGCATAACCCAGGAAAACAGGTTGAGTAATGCTCACCATTCTTGTGTAACTCATGCATTTTGTGATTACATGTACTTGTGACTGTTTTTCTGTTTTTGAAATACAGTTCCATTTATATAATACTGTGTTGCTTTTGATATCAATTTAGGCTAAGCTTAATAGAAACTAGTTGTGTCTCTCCCATTTTTAGCTCACCTGTCACTTTGTGACAGGGTGAGCTTTTGTGATCGCTTTTCGTCCGGCTTCCGTCCGTCTGTCGTCCGTCCGTCGTCCGTCCGTAAACTTTTGCTTTAAATGACATCTCCTCATAAACCGCTGAGCGAATTTCATCCAAACTTCACAGGAATGTTCCTTTGGTGGTCACCTTTAAAAATTGTTCAAAGAATTTAATTCCATGCAGAACTCTGGTTGCCATGGCAACCAAAAGAAAAATCTTTAAATATCTTCTTTTAAACAACCCTAAGAGCTAGAGCTTAGATATTTGGCATGAAACATCTTCTACCAAGTGTCTACCAAGTTTGTTCAAATTAAAGCCCTGGGGTCAAAATTGGCCCCGCCCCAGGGGGTCATAGATTTTCCTATATGCATATAGTAAAAACTTAAAAAATCTTCTTTTAAAGAACCCAAAGAGCTAGAGATAAGATATTTGGCCTGAAACATCTTCTAGTGAGTGTCTACTAAGTTTGTTCAAATAAAAGCCCTGGGGTCAAAATTGGCCCCGCCCCGGGGGGTCATTGATTTTCCCTATATGCATATAGTAAAAACTTAAAAAATCTTCTTTTAAAGAACTGTAACAGCTAGAGCTTAGATATTTGGCATGAAACATCTTCTAGTGAATGTCTACCAAGTTTGTTCAAATAAAAGCCCTGGGGTCAATATTGGCCCTGTCCCAGGGGGTTATAGATTTTCCCTATATGCATATAGTAAAAACTTAAAAAATCTTCTTTTACAGAACCCAAAGAGCTAGAGCTAAGATATTTAGCATGAAACATCTTCTAGTGAGTGTCTACCAAGTTTGTTCAAATAAAAGCCCTGGGGTCAAAATTGGCCCCGCCCCGGGGGGGTCATTGATTTTCCCTATATGCATATAGTAAAAACTTAAAAAATCTTCTTTTAAAGAACTGTAAGAGCTAGAGCTTAGATATTAAGCACGAAACATCTTCTAATGAATGTCTACCAAGTTTATTCAAATAAAAGCCCTGGGGTCAAAATTGGCCCCGCTCATGGGGGTCATTGATTTTCCTTATATGCATATAGTAAAAACTTAAAAAATCTACTTTTAAAGAACCCAAAGAGCTAGAGCTAAGATATTTAGCATGAAACATGTTCTAATGGGTGTCTACCAAGTATGTTCAAATAAAAGCCCTGGGGTCAAAACTGGCCCGCCCGGGGGGTCATTGATTTTCCTTATATATGTATAGCAAAAACTTAAAAATCTTCTTTGAAAAAACCCAAATAGCTAGAGTTTAGATATTAAGCATGAAACATCTTTAAGTAAATATCTACAAAGTTTGTTCAAATAAAAGTCCGGGGGTGAAAACTGGCCCTGCCCCATGGGTGTCATTGTTTTTAACTATATGTGTATAGTAAAAACTTAAAAAATCTTCTTTTTAAAAACTCAATGAGCTAGATCTTAGATGTTTAGCATGAAACATTTTCTTATGGGTGTCTACCAAGTCTGTTCAAATAAACAAAGAAAAGCCCTTGGGTAATAATTGGCCTGGGGGGGGGGGTGGGTGGGCTATATACAGGTGAGCGACCTCAGGGCCATCATGGCCCTCTTGTTTACATTATTTACAAGAAGCTCTCTATATATGATTAATTCTTTTTTCTTATATTATTAACAACCTTGTCTGCACCAAAAAAGTTATGTTTGAATTTATGTTTTTCAGCTTTGGATAATCACAGGGCCATCATTGCTGGTGATGTTTATGGCAACATTTGGTATATGTAGCTCTGTGCCTCCTACACCACCCACCTCAAGTGCTGAAGAAAAATCAGAACCATTCTTTGAAGGGCTGAAACAGGTTTTTGTTACACAAGTTCATGTTTATATTTATTAATAGGGGTCATAGTGTTATGACTGCTGAATTGAATTTTTAGAGGCTCACGACTGTGGGTTTCTTTGTCAGGAAGCCATCAAGCTAACTTATATGATGTTGGAAGACTGCTTTGATAGACACATTTAAATGAAATAACGGCTTTATGACTTCTTCAACTACTGTAGCTTGTTGCTTACAGTATGACCTTAACAGTGTGAGTGTTGACTGCAGGACTGTTCTAAGTCCTTCCTTATTTCATACGAGTTACTGCAGTTTTGCTGTAAACCCTCAAGTGTTAGTGTGACTTCTCCATATTTCAATCTGAGCAAAACAATTCATCAATTTTAGAAAAAAAATCAAAATAGATCTATGTACTCACTAAATAGTGCATACCATGATCAGATGGCATAGATGAGTAGATTTTGTAGCCCCCAGGATTCAAACCTTTTATCACAGAAACACACTTTTTCTTTTTAAAAGGAAAGGGTTTCTAGGTCTTTTTTTAAATTTTTACATATAGTATTTATATAAACTAACAATCATGATAATGTGCTTTGTTCTATTTTCAGATTTTGAAGAACAAACGTTACTGGTTCCTGAATTTTGTATTTGGTACCGGGCTTGCTCTCTTCACAGCGTATTCTTCATTCCTAGATCAGATGCTTTGTCCAAGAGGCTACACTGATGTATGATTTCATTAATATATGTTGTCTTTTAAAGACCATATTTTTTTGACAAACTTTTTTTTTAAGAAAATAAGACTTCTTTACTTGGTGGCAAGAAATGCATGTAATTGCCCCAAAAACTTAGTGTTCATTGACAAATGTATCCAAATTTAAGTAAAAAGTCTTTCTCTATAGCTTCTTCATATCTCTTTCAAAAAATAAATATATGAATGAAATTATTGAAAAAGTTCATGAATAAAATTATATTATGACAGCCTTTGGTAGTGAAGCTACATGAATGAAACTGTCTTTTACATATACCCCAATTAAGAATTTTTCCTGTAAAAAAAGAATCACATTTTCATTGACCTGCTTATTCAGTGTAACATCATTATGAGATGATTTGTATAACACAAACAACACCATGTTAATATATATGCATGGCTATGCAATATCGTTTTTTGGAGTCGCAAAAGCGGCATGGGTTTGTGATAAAAGAAGTTATGAATAATTTCCTTGAATATAACAATAAGATATGTACCTCTGTGTTTTCCAGACATTTGCTGGTGTATGTGGTGCATTAATGATAGGAACTGGTGCTATAGGAGCAGTGTTTGCTGGGATATACGTAGATAAAACTAAACGTTTTGAGGAGCTAGTTAAAGTTTGCTGGTGTTTCAGTTGTCTGTTTGCTGTAGCATTTTCACAGGTATGCTACAGATTACTTTATAATGCAAGTACACTCTGCTTGATATTGTTTTCATATGCATGTAAGTGACATCCATTGTTATTTTATACTAACTTCAGTAGAATTTGTTTAAGAAAAAATGTTATGAAATTTGACACGAAATTTTTTCACTGTTAATTTTTCCAAACTCATTTAGTTATTGCTTGTTTGTTTATCTTTTATTATGATGATTTTTACACATTTTGGTCATATCTCTGCAGCAAGTTAACTAATCACTCTAGTAATCAGTGATTAACCAGTTTCTCTGTTAGTTATCAACTTAGGAGCTACTAATTCCACATGATTTCTGAATCAGCAGTAAGAGATAAATGACCATTAGACTCTATGTCCGAGATCTATTGTCACAGAGAAATTTCTCCTCACATGACAGAAGAAGCAGAGACCCTAGATTACAAATCTTATGCTCTCCCTATTGTGATAAGCTAACGAAAATTAATGTTTGGATGATTAGCTTTTTATATACTGAGTGTAACTTTAATTCCAGGTTGCTAGGTTACGTGATCAGGAAGTTTTAGTTGCTTTAAGTACAGCATTGTTTGGAGGTTTTGGCTTTGCCATATATCCTATTTGTATGGAGTTAGCTGTTGAAGTTACCTACCCTGTTGCCGAGGCAACCAGCGCAGGTCTTATGGTCATTTCTGGGTAAGTAGCTATTTTAATCAAATTTTCGGAATGCAAAAACAAAATTCTGATTTATAGATTTTCATTTATTTCTTCATTCTTAAATAGAATTATTACACAAATAAGTAAAATAAGTTTAAAACTCTCTCAAAAATGTTAATTCCAAAATAGAATGAATCAGTGAAGTCAAGAAAGTTGAATAATTAATTTGATTAAACTACTACAAATTTATCATGTATTTAACACAAAGACATTACCTGTCTCCTTATTCTGAAGGGTAACTGTGAATTGATAACGATTTGCCCCACTGACAATTCACCCAATAACAACTTGCCCCACTTAAGTGACAAAATAACTTCTTAATAATCAGTAAATACATGTATATCAATACTGTAACAGTGTTATTGTGACAAAACATGTAAATTATTGAGAGGGCTTTATTATTTGTCTGCTAACAAAAAGATTCACTAAAACTGTAATTATATTTCACTTGTGTTTCACTTACAGGCAAGTTCAGGGAATAATTTACATATTACTGATGCAGTTTATTGCCCAAGATTTATCACAAGAAGAGTTGAATAAAGGAACTGGATGTAGCTTGAAAAATGCAAAAGCTAATGATTTTACTCCGCAAGACTGGACAGGTAATTGTTACACATCTTTTTTAGACAGCGAAACAAACATGAAGTGCAATGAAAGCAATAATGACTTGCCTTGTACATTAATTTAGTTTTGTGTTATATTATTCTGGTTCTTAGAGATCACTCATGTGTATATTATAAATTATTTGATTATCTGTTGCTTAAACGTAATTTCCTTATTAGCCAAGGAAACTTAACACATTACTATGATACAGACAAACTAAGAACTCAAAGATTTAAGTTCATTCATGTCTTCCACAATTGCATAATTGAATGGCCATGACCCTTCAGAATGTTGCTGACATAATTCTTGTTGGGTTCTAACTGGTAGGTGATTTTTGTATTGCTTTCAATACTTTGATAATTGCTTGTTTTTTTTCTATATTAATACCTTTATTTCAGTTCCAATGTTGTTTGCCAGTGGTGTTGCTGTTTTCTCGTTGCTCATTTTGATGTTGTTTTTCAAAGCGGAATACAGACGTATGAATGCTGAACAAAGGCTAGCTGCTGAGAAGATAATGAATCAGACTATTGAATTCCCACCACCAGAACTAGCCACTTAGTATATATGTGTTATAGGTTGTTAGTAACAATTTTGTAATGTATCTGAGTAAAATCATTTGAAGATATATACCATATTCAAACAGAGATACACTGTTGTGTGAAAATATCATATTTACGGGTTTAAGCAAATTTTGTTGAAGTATCTGGCTTAGGATATCTTTTGTAAATATAATGTCAGTTACAACAAATACTTTTTTGTGAACCAAACATGTGCATTGGCTCATATGTACTCCATGTATTTTGATCAAAAACTTCAAATGAATGTATGTTCATTAATCTAACATGTGAAATTTTCATAAATCCTAAATGTGATTTGGTTCAAAAACCTTACATGTATGTCTATTCATAAGCCCTGTTCATGTGCTAAGGTTCATGAACATACATGTTATACATGTTATACATGTATGTTCTTTTGTTCATAAACCTTACATAATTATTCTCTTTATCATTAAACCAACTGTGCTAAGTTTCTTAAACTTAAAAGTTACTTTTGGTCTTAAACCTAACATGCATTTCTGTTCATAAACCTTACATATGCTTAGGTTCATAAACATACATGTTTTACATGCTTTATGTTCTTTGGTACATAAACCTTACATATTCTCTAAACCCATCATTTACTTGAGTCCATAAATACAACATGTACTTTAGTTCAATAACCCTTCAGGTACTTTTGTTCATAAACCCAAAATGTATCTGTACTTCATAAACCAAACATGTATTTTAGTTCATATACCTAATATAATACTTTCATGCATAAAGCCAACATATACTTTAGTTCATAAAGCCAATATGGACTTTAGTTAATAAAGCCAACGTGTACTTTAGTTCCTTTGCTTTTATTTAGAAGCTTGATATGTAAATTGAAATCCAATAAAAAAGATGAAAGTTATTTATTTTAGCAGGATTTTGATGTATGTCTTTTGAATATGTTGTTGATGTTTTTGTATATGTATACATTTATTTTACCATTTTTCAACTTTTTTTCCCATCAAAGTGCTTGTTACATGTATTATTTTAATATTATATAGTCATATTATATTGTTCATGATTTTCTATGAAGTTCACATTTTGATATCGTTGATAAATTAATGCAATATGTCTGCTAGGCCAGCCAACAGTTCTTGTGTTCATAGAGGAATTTTATTCAACTTGATAAAACTGCTACCTTCAGATATAATGATGTGGCAACAATGAAACTCATGTGTCTTACATCAAGGTCAATACCATATGTGATATCAAAAATGAACATAAGATGTCAAAAATACTTGTCAAAAGTCAAAAACAGGATTATGTCAAAGGTCAAATACAAAATGATTTCAAAGGTCAAATACAAATACAGAGTAGGATGAGCTGCTTTTAAGCATATCTCATTTAAGATATTCTAAAAATTGAAATAGTTTTTCTGAAGAATAACTAGATTATTTTAGCATTCAAAAGCTTTAATCATCAATAATGTTCATTTATGTTTTATATTCTGCTTTTCCCATATGTTGCCAAGATCATCTTAATTTATTATGCTATTTTTTTAGCTTTAAAAACTTATTTTTTTATACAGGCAATTAGAGTTGATGCTATATTATTGCCAAAATGATTGTGAATCATTATCTTGTAATATACTCATTTTCTTGTTGATTTACATTCACCATTATAATTATAATGTCGTAAAGTTATTCTCAGACTAAAGTCCTAAATAGTAATAATAATAATTCCATGTTTTTGCTCATTAATCAAAGATGACAGGCAAGCACCATTAGGTTAATGGTCTCCGACAAAATTATCTTGAAAATATACGTGAAGTACACATCTTGAAGAACATTTTGTCGAAGTTCATCAAATTTTAAATAAGTGACTAATTGATTTTTACCTAAAGCTGTCTCTTAAGGTTCACATTAAGGTTTTTATTCCGGTTTGGAATATATTTTATAGAACATAAAACAGACATAAAATAAGACAGTAATAAAAATATACAGTAAAGCCTCAGCTGAGTGACCCTCTATAGAGCAATTACCTCCTTACAACAATAGATTAAATTATTCCCAAGGATAAAACTTTACAACATACAATGTATTTAGCTTTTCTTGATCAAAATTATTGTTTCCCAAATGTACTTGCTCTGCAAAGATTGTACTGTACAATGTTAAATTACATTGTATGTCTAGTTATAGCTGCAAGTGCTGATATAGATACAAACATTACCATTATACAATAACTTGTTTTACAACTTATTTATATCAAACTTTATACTTTTTATATGTCAAACGATGTGTATGTAATGTTTCAAAATTATCAGTCAAAATTCCAGCATACGAGTATTATATATTTTGTATATATCAATAATACTTTGTATATATCACTTTCTTTGTTTTTTGTTTGAGATTTAAGAATAATTGAGTCTATTTATGTTTTCACTGTTCGGATTAGTTAAAGGGAGAACTTTTTTAACCCTTAATCTGCTTATCCATTTTGAATGGAATTTCCAGCTTCCTTTTTTGTAAACGTTCATCGTCAGTTTTGGGAATATCAAGATGAAAGTTTGAAGTTAATCAGATATATAAAGCCACATCAGACTAGCTCTATACTGGTGGTAAAGGTTAATCACTTTCAGTTCTAGCAGGTGAAAAGTTAGGGAATGTGTATGGTGAATATTTGAATGATAATATGAACATATGTGCTTTATACTTACAGTGAGTTATGATTGAATTGTCATGTGTCGAAAACTATGCTGTTTAAAATGGCTGATGCTGTGATAATGTATTTATAAATTTTTGAGATTATATTTTCTATTATTGTCTTGTGTTTTTCTTTTATGATGACATTTATTTGACCTGGGAACACTTATATGTTTTATATGTCTTCTCAGATTTGGAAAAAAACACAGTAGTAAGTGACGTTAGAAATGACATTTATATTAAAGGCCAGTAACTCCTTCATGACTCTAGTTACTTCCCCTGACATTGGAAGTGTCTCCTGTTGAAAATACTGTTTCAAACAAAGTCATATAAAATATAGCTGATTGAGAGCCAAAATCGTGCATGTAAATTTGCCCAAGTTGTTTTTCTTTTTTTTTTCTCAATAGAAGTTAAGATAACAAGAATGATAAGATTGTACAAACAAATTTTATATAGACCCTTAATCACATAGTCAGATATAAGACGGTCCTTTACAAACTTACACTCAATAAATGTTGTAGCAGCTCTCCACAAATTACTAGTATATTTTTCTTAGATTTTATATCATCTGATCTGTCCGTCTGTCCATTTTTACTCCCCATTTAATTCATTGTCCATAAACCTAGTTCAGAGCAGGGTCTTTCAAATTCTATTTGAAAGACCCTGTTCAGAGAGACAAAATATCATATCAATGATTACTAAACCATTTCTGTATCAAAGACGTAGCACAGAATCAGATTTAAAGTATAAACATCCTTTGCCGAATTTGAGGAGGGGATTATATAATGCAATAAATGAATTGACTTGATACAGTTGAACGCTAACTACTGCGCATGACAGTTCATATGTACGCATGCTACTCTTGTATATAAAAATTAAGGACCTTTAAAATGAATGTTACTGACAGGAGTAGTCTTATTACAGGAAATAACTACGTTTAATTTAAACATACATTTAATTGTGATAAATATTTCTTCATTGACAACAATCGGCGCCTGATCGATTTCTCTAGAACTTATATGAAATCATTCCGCCTAACCGGCGTTCCACGGCAGTTGTCATTCAATTTTAAATTGATTTTTATAAAAATCATGAGTATAATTTTCTCTATTTTGATTTGTTTGTACAATAGATAAATATTCTTTCCCTCATTCAATAAACCTGTTTTTGTCATGACATCGTCGCGAATATTACATATAACAAACTTATATAGAGCTGTAAGAAAGACCAAAATTTTAATTTGGCAAAATAGACTCACTGAAATAATTTGATTTAATAATTTGTCACATAGTGTGACAATATCAAATAAATCCGCTCTGAAACAATAATTTCATTGTTCGTACGTTCTTCGCATAAAAGTACATTTGTAACTGTTTTCTTTCTCCGGTCCTGATTTACTTGAGAAAATTGAAGCAAGTATACTTCCTTAACATGTTCTGTACTAAATTCTTGCTTTGGATAAATAGGTAACGCCAATCAGAAAATAGTGTATTGCAATCAATAACGTTTTATGTTACAGCATTTTCCCATCATTAAAACCGGAAAACATCTCGGACGTAAGTGAAATGTTCGCAATAAGCTTTTGCTGTAAAACTGCGCGTATCAAGTGGCCGATACGGGAAAATCAATCACGGTTTCTATTATTCCTGATAATGGAAGTCATTGATTCTTATTTACCTGAAAATGGAAAGCACTTGTAAAAACAATATAAAAAATAAACTTGAACTGCAGTGTGCGTTGTCACGGACTTTCTGCAACCATTCACTGTATGTTATCTGGTACGCGGATGAAATAAGAAAAGAAAAATGGATGGATAGACACGAATAGACATGATCATGTTGATTGCAGGTGAATTAAAGAACAGGCTTGAAAACGAAATGATTGAAAGAACACACCAAGTGAAAATGCTACGCAGACAAAACGCAAAAGCACAAATGGCGAAAACTTAATTCGGAACACGCGCAAAACGTGCAATTATAGAAACATATTCGAATCATTGTAGTACTATTAATTTAGCGATGAAGCGGCTTTTAGAATGAGCTTAATTGTAAATGGAAATTTAAATTCTGCTCATATTCTATAATAAAGAACGTTGATATTTAGTCATGATATTTAAAAATCCTGAGTACAGTTACACTTATGTGCTACATAAACGATTCATATGTAATATATCAATGTTCTCTGTTGTTTTGTTTTTTTTGCATAAATGATATTTGTGCTCCTTTTTTCGACCATGCATTGTCGCAACAGCACTTATTATTCATGAGTGTACATAACACAAATTTATAAACATATGCGGTCGTCTGAAGTTAGTTGATTTTTCTTTAAAGTTGATGAAATAGCAATATTTGTACATTTAATGTTAATATGAACAAAAATTTGATGAACTTCGACAAAATGTTCTTGAAAACGTGTTTTAATATGGACAAATAATGTTTACAACTTAAAGAAAGAATTCGGTATATTGTTCGATATAATTTAAGCTTCACCTTTTTCCCAGTGTAGCACAACTCTTAACACAAAATTAATAATAATGAAAAATAGACAAACGATTTATATACTGATTTATTGTAACCGCAATTACCTATAGCAATTAGCCTCCAGAATTTTCATGAAAATTTTGAAAATGTATTTAAAAGTAAAATATTGTGATTTGAACAAAAAAATAATTTACACATTACCAACGGTACGTTCATTCTATGTAAATTACCAAAAGAGGTCAATATATGCAATAATAGTCCTAACTAGAAATGTAGTGATAAATCCTGCTAAATCAGACATATTAATCACACATAGAATGAAAATTATTACATGAACCTTTAATCACTTTACTTTTCTTACAATCTTAACACATTTTTCACAAGTTTGATTATTATTTGAAATATTTCGGCTCATATGGAGGCATGCATCTTTTAGGTATCCGAGCATTAAGTATTGATTTATTCACTCTGATATTAAAACTGAGTACTGCGTTCACAAGGGTGGTGTTTAGGGCAATGTTTGACAGTGAAATGAAAAATTAGACAGAATGTTTGTATTGCATAACAAAATGGAAGAATGAAAACTACAAAGCATGTTTATATAGTATTGCTATGGATACTTCAGACTTTCACAGGTGAGGACTACTTTATTTTATGGAAAAAATCGTATATCATTTGTACTTTATTTTATGGAAAAAATCGTATATCATTTGTACTTTATTTTATGGAAAAAATCGTATATCATTTGTACTTTATTTTATGGAAAAATTCATATTGACAGCTACTACTCATTAGCACCTTATAATATGCACGGTTTCATTTCCTAAAAAAATTTGAGTTCTTCAAAAAAAAATATTCCAACAATAAAAAAGTCAATTGAAAAATTCACATTGTAATACAAATGTACTTCAATAACAAAAATACCGGTTTTTTTTTGTTGTTGTTTTATTATTATTTATTGTTTATTTATTTGTGATTTTTGCGTGAGGAAGGGAAAACTTCAAATTATGAAAAAGGCACGACCAGTTTTTTTTATTCATTTCTCTTTATTTTCTCTTAAGTAAGTGAAATCTATTTTTAAGTATTCTATCGTACAGATTTTTTATATATTACAAAATAAAAGACTACATATTTTATATAGATTAAAAATATTAAAATGTGTACAGCGTTATACAGATAAACATTTAGTTGTATGAAGGGGCGTGAAAAAGTTTAGGACTTCTTTTACATATTCTTACTTAAAGCAACAATTTAAAAAAATGCAATACCAGTTTCTTAATTCTTTTTCATTGCGACATACATGTAGTAAAAAAAAATTTCCAGATAATAACATTGCATAGATTTTGTATAGATAATAGAATCAGAGACATGTAGATAAATGTTTGATGATAAAATATGATAAAGAGTTTTAAAACAATTTCTTTCGCCTTATTTTGCACATATATTTATTGTACATTGGGAAAAGATTTTAATAAGCATTAGGTTGCTTCAAGTCTTATTCTTTTCTTGTAATGATTGTAAATATCATGTATGTAAATATGTTTATGTGACGAATAAAATATGTTTAACCCAAAGATTTCCAAAGAATTTTACATATTTTAATTAAAAATGGTTTGGCCCAAAGTGGGCACCTTTTCCATACATTTTTCATGTACAAATACATGTGTACGTATTAATAAAAAAAATATCATTTGGATATTCTTATGATGTATTGCTTGTAAAAGATGTTTATAAAGTTCCAAGTGATTTATAATGATATGATGAATACATGTAATAACATTTTGTTGCCGTATAAATATATGTAATGTCTGATAGCTCACACTTGCCAAACAACATTTACATATAATTCTACCGTGGTTTGTTATGTTTGATAGTAAATACTTTCAAAATAATTATTTATTGTATTATAGACCTTCCATTATAGACCTATTTACTTTATGGAGTACTCTTCATTATAGTCTCATATATTAAATCATGATAAAAATGACACTGCCCAGGAACCTAAAATGCAACAATTAACGTTTTCCAATATTTTCTTGACAAATTTTTTTAATGATGCTATTTTCTTTTTCAGATCTAAGAACCACGAATGCTGCCACGACACCAACAAGTATCACGAATTTATCGTGTTATGATTGTAGTGAGTCGTTTAAATATATCTGGGAACCTTATACAGCATGCCAGTATTACCCACAGAGTACCCCGCTCCGCCCCTGTCTTGGTGTCGAGAGGTATTGCAAGGTAAGCAGTGTCACCTATTTCACTAACATATTTACAGTCAGGCAGAAAACTATAGTGGCTGATTTGTGCTCTGTCGTATTTTCGCTTCGCGGGGCACCGAACGAAAACACGAAAATATGTCAAAATTACCCGCCGACATTGTCAACATTTTAATTGTCGTGGGCGCAAAGGCGGAAACACTATAATGCGACAAAGTCACCTCTTTGTCGTACTTTAATTAACTCCGCAGGGCGCAAGTTGAAAGCACGATTTATCGCGGGGCACCGAACGAAAACACGAAAATATGTCAAAATTACCCGCCGACATTGTCAACATTTTAATTGTCGTGGGCGCAAAGGCGGAAACACTATAATGCGACAAAGTCACCTCTTTGTCGTACTTTAATTAACTCCGCAGGGCGCAAGTTGAAAGCACGATTTATCGACAATCACCACTTATAGTCGTATTGATCATATTTTCGCCAAAATGTTGACAATATCGTGTTTTCGATTTGCGCCCCGCGGAGCGAAAATACGACATGGCACAAATCAGCCACCATAGAAAACCGAAAAAGCTACTCCGGTGATTATTTTAAGCATGAACGTACACTTGTCTACAACCAGCGACCTCTTATAAGCCATATACAAGGTCAATCAATGAAAATTTGAAGAAGAAAAATATTTGAATGAATATAAAATACTTTATCTAACACAATGATTCAACTTTCAAAAGCTATACCTACTAATCTCTAAGTCAGGGATGACGCTAATAAAAATCTGAAACTGTATTGTTTAAAGCATTAGTTAGAAATAACACGGTAATAAGGTATTAATTTATCCGCATGTTGAGTTTTAACCACTGGAAAAATATTATTGCTTAAAAGTTAACCGACGGATAGAAAAAAAACCCATAAAAACTAGGACTATTTCTATACATGAACGTACACTAGTCTTGTATATTTGTTAACAGGTAGAACGTGTCACCTATAAATCTGTGACTGTGAGCATCACCAGAAGTTGTACTCAACAATGCTGGCATGGATGTTACGCTTCCGGGTTCGGACTTACAAAACTAAAATGTACATCATGTTGCCTGGAGGCAGGGTGTAATGTTGGGGATGCTGCAGACAACATAGTACCCGGAATATATTTGATATTTGCTACTTTATCTCTGTTTTTAATAATACTTTGAAATTCCTGAAAGCTGATGTAATTGCATAATAAAAAATAAAGTTATAATAATAATGATAACAGTCTGTTTGTTACAGAAAGATTGCATATCTTTATATTTTATATAATACTGCACGTTTGTAACGGCTCGAGTTCTATTTCCAAAGGGCCATATAACCTGTGAAAATCTTTTTAACTAATAATTTAACTTTATCTCGATTTTTAATTTACATGTAATACATATATATCTTTTCAATCATATTTAGATGAATAAATTATGTTAAAAACAGAAGCGAGTATCTTCAATTTAACCACATTGTAGTTGCAATGATATTGGCAATTGCCGCATTCTCTAGACCAGAGAATAAACGAATTAATTGTTTATATTTATTTAAAAACCTTGTGTGTATAGCAACAGAATTGATTTTGTTCTCAGGACATTATTTATCTTTGAGCTCATTCTTTTCTTGTAAACAGCTATCACATCCGAATTGAACATTCATAGCTTCGTATTGAGACATCTTTGTCTTAAAATACTTCTCTATTTTTTACTCTCCCATGAACATTTCAAATACTATTGATTATGATTTTTATAGTGTCTTGCTGTATAAAACCATTATATTAACTTGTTTTATGTCTGAACTTTAATTGGAAAAAAAATGAATAAACAATAAAAATGGAACCGTGTCACGTGTTCCCGATCACCTCTGCGACAAAACTAGAGAACCTGTCGGCGTCATACATTATGTTTATTGATCTTTAGATCAAATACAAACAATTAGCTATTTGCAAATGTCTGATGCATGATGTGTTCTTCAACTTTAAAATGAACGCAAATTATCGATTTTGTAAATTATAACAAAAATAGGGTGGTCGGCCAATTCCGGACCACACCGGGTCCATTAAGCACAAGATATACAGCAACATAACATGCAGAATTTGTGTAATGAGTTTTTTCATGATTTAAATTTGTAACAATTATACAATATTTACATCATTATTATTTATTTTTTTATAAATTTCCCTTTTTTTAATTTTAAGAGATATCAGAGAATAATTAAGTGGAACGGATATTAAAGGGACTCAACTAAGGTTTTTTTTTAAATGGCGGGACTGGAAATATTTTTACCGAGATTTATGTATCATTTCATGTCAGTCTGGGTGCAAATTTTCAGATCATTCCCTCAGTCAGTGTTTTCAGAATCATCATTTTTAATGTGCAAAATGATCACAAAATGAAAAGCTTTGCAACACTAACAATGGAATCACCAATTAACACAACTTTTATTTTTGCTTTCCAAACACCGGACATAACACAGTAGACCATGTTTGGTATTGTTATAACAATTTACAAAATTCCATTTATCATTTAGCCAGTAACCACTTGATATACGGTCCGTCCATTATAATGGCGCTGGGCGATGACTGCACGAAATCTTCCTCATTTCTTTATGAATTCTGGAACCTTTAACAATAATCCCATATCCACTTTTTTGTACCATGTCTTCTTGGGGCTTCATACTGTTATAAAAGGGACCATAGACAAATGATTTGATGTCTGAAGGTTCATGCTGTTTTTTCGGGTCTCTTCACAAAACCAGGGCATGCCGGTATTAAGGCTGCTTAATTGCAAAGTTTTTCTGTATCCAAAAATCATTTCGCTTGTCCCATACGCAGTAAATTCACAAGTGAGATTTGTTTGGAATGTTCCCCTTATTCCCCCACGATTTTGCAAAGTAAATGCTCAAATTGTCCCAAATTTGATAACTTACTTAGATGAGTATCCTCAACCCCTACCAACATGGTTTTCGGTCTAAACGTACATATAAAATGCCAAATCTCAATTGCTGAGTTTATCCCAAGAAGTATTTGACAATCTTGACGAAGGACAGCAGACAGGTGTTATTGTGATGGATTTCTCAAAAATCTTTAAAAAGTTGACCATCACATGATAGTCCACAAACTTAAGAATATGGATGTCAAGCGGTAATTATAAGTTTACATCTCGATCAGGTCATTTCTGAGCAACCGCAGCCAAAAGGTTATCGTTGAAGGCCACATCTCAGACGAATTGTCAATGTTATCCGGTGTCACCCAGGGCCCAGTCATTAAATCCTGTTTGTTCCTGACGTATATCAATGTCCTGCCAGAAACGATCAAAAGTAAAACAATGTTATTTGCAGATGACACTACATACGACTTTACATATGACAATCAATAGACATTAAGAACGATCAGATTACGAAATGACCTTATAAAACATGAAATAGGGAACGGGACTGAGTTATGGAGTTCAACCAAGACAAGTGCGAGATGCAAAGGAACCTTAATTAGCATCTTCCCTTATATACCCTTAATAATGAAATATTAAAATATGCTGAAACTGCAAATTTTATACCTTTGAGTTACCAACTCTAAATATTTAATCTGGGCCCAGTTGACACCTCCAAGACAAAAAGAAAAACTCTTTAAGATTCATCCAGAGAAACATTAAAACCCGAAGTAGAGAAATCAGAACGTTAGCATTAGCCTATGTACCCTTGGAACAAAACAGGACGTTTCGGCCCCAAATTAAATCGGCCCCTGTGCAAAATATGTACATAGATCTATGTAACCATGTGAAATGATTCCCAAAGCAGTGAGACTCAGACGAGATGTTAGAAAATCTTAAATGGCTTTCCCAGAAAGCTGCAATCCTAAAAAAAATCATCTGTCGACAAAAACAACACGAACATTTAGTGTAATATGGCCTACTTTGAAACAAAATTTAGCATATTGATACCACATAGCAATTATTACAAAGAGTGAAATTTACGGATCACCACTTATAACTACAACTTCCGGTTTCATGGTGTTCCATCCAAATAACATAAAACCCATTTTTCTCATAATTTAGCTGAATTAATTTTAAAATGCATTAGCTAATAATTGAATTAAAAGACCAGTATACAATGTCTTGGCCAGGGAGACTTGAAACGGCGCTGAGTGTTATCTTGCGCGTCCCGCCCCTGTTTCTGCTCGATAGTGTGTTGAACAAGTCTTTCCTGGCCTTCATATTTCCGTATGATCCTTCTATGTCTTGGCAACAGTTCATATCATGGTTTATTTTTATGGCTTTTGGTAAGTTGAATATTGTAGTAGTTGGTTATTTTTAGTCTCGTGGGACCTCAGGAGTGACAGCCAGTTGTCTAACCAACAGAGCTATCTCGCCACCGCAAACTAGTCAAATCGGCCCCAAAATTAGTCAAATCGGCCTCAAAATTAGTCAAATCGGCCACACAACAATTTCTTAATGTGGAATCGGCCCCAAAAGTAGTCAAATCGGCCTCAAAACTAGTCAAATCGGCCCTAAAGTTATTTTTGTGACTAACAGCTATAAATATTTAAAAATAATGGTGAATTAGAGTCGAGTCGGCTAATTCCGTACGGCAGGCTTATTTCGTACGCTGACTTGTTTGACCCTCTTCGGTCAATAATGTTGTTTACTCGGTGTTTCGGCGACGTATATTATCATGAAGAGTTGCTTTAGTAATAAACGAGCGTTTAACTATCGTGATTTATATGCCTACGTCACCAAAAAATTTGATTGGTTGAGGCACTCATTGGCGCGAAAATTTAACCGCTTTCAGTCTCCACGGCTTCGACTCAAGGGCGAATTTTTCACTGTTGTGTAAACGTGTTATCCCGCTTTCTTCAACATCAAACATCATTATAAGGTTGGAAAATTTCATACGTCATTATCATTTCTTTCAGAAAATTAAACTGTTACGACGATAAAAATAAGATATTTGTCATAAAAAGAGAAATAAAAAGTGTACGAAATTACCCTCATGATTAATTTTAGCTGAAAGCCCAAGCGTATAATTCCGTACACATGTAATTTGGATTTTGTAGCCATAAACAACCGAATGCAGAGTTGAATTATATTTAGAACCTATTTTATTATTATTATTTTTTTACATTAGATTTCTTAATCTGTATTCTTACGTTTTCCTAATCTTTTTTTTTATTTCAGACAGATGGATAGATCTAGTTTTATGGTTCCAAAAATGATGTTTCGTCGAGAAATAGGCACTAATGTCTGCCTGATATCATTTATTGAGACTGTTTTGGAATATTTGTATCTTAATGAAATATTGTATGACCATTCTCTAATATTTCAAGCTTATACAGAACTTATAAAACTATGCAGAAAAAGTATCAGCAATAAAATTATTATTGCTGCTATGTATTCGGACATGTACCCCGAAGAACGTAGTATTGTCACTCTTTGCAGACGGGTCGGATGGAAGATTGAAAACTGGGAGTTGCTCAGATTAAGTGATGAAATTCGGAAGGACACAATTTAAAATTTATGTTAATATTTGCTAAAATTAAATATCAGTCTCTATTTTGTTTGTCTTTTTTTCACTTCACAACCTATGATGCCAAAATACTCAAAAAAAGATCTGCTTGATGCAGTTAATGCGGTGAGAAATGTGAACCTTACATATAGGAAAGCATCAGTCAAATATAATGTACCCGTAATGACCATCCAAAATCCTGTGAGTGGTCAAGTTGATGACCACTCACACGCTGGCAGACCTACTGTAATACCTGAGGAGATAGAAAGGGAGTTAGTCGAGCAGATTAAAAAAGCTGGAAATATGGTTTGTGAAAAGTTAACCCCGATGTTGTACTGTTATATTTAATTTCGGTTATAGATCTAATTATGTTGAAGGCATTGTTGAATTTTTATTTGTTTTCCACTTTGGTAACGTTAAAATATTTGTTAATGTTACTTTTCTAATACCTAATAATAATGCTAATACCTTAATTATGCAGCCATAGAAAGCTCTAACACAAGTCTTAACCCAGTTTACGCAGGCCATCATGTACATTACACACACATCGATGCATCATGCTTGCTACGTCACTTGATACCTGTACTGTATACATGTTAACTGTGTAATTGAGATAGAGGTGTGTAGACTTTGTTTGCTACTGGATTATAATTGGACTTAATTATTTTGGCCCTCTGGGTGTTATGACAGGTATTATTTATCTGATTAACAGACAATAAAAAGGTGTGAAAGTCTTTTACATCAGACCAAACACTGCATTGGGACCAGACAATTAGGGTAGCTTGTCACATATGACAGGGAGTCGTTTAATTCAGACCATTTATATAGGAAAATACGTTGGGAGTACTGAAACAAGGTCGGATAAGACAGGGAGTCGTTTAAATCAGGGGGTCGCTTAGGCAGTCTCAACTGTACTTTATAATTTTCCGATTTGAGTAAATGTGTTACGATTCCTTTGAAATACTGCAATTATATTTAACACAAAAAAAACAGTGTGTAGTTTCAAACACTAAATTGGTAAAATAGCTCTATAACATAAACATTCTTTAAACTTTAAAAAATTACTTCCTAGGGGTTTGGCATTACCAGACGGATGCTTCAGGTGAAAGTTGGCAGAATAGTGAGAAGGCTAGGTGTCAAAACACCATTCAAAAGCGGCGTTCCTGGGAAGGACTGGGTTGCTGGGTTTCTTAGACGCAATGAGGATGTAAGACTGAGGACACCTCAAGCATTATCCACTGTCAGAGCCAAATTGCTAAATGACACTGTTACAAATAATTTTTTTCAAGATTTAAATTTGTTAGTTAATCAACTAGGTCTGGCAGAAAAGCCTAAACAAATATGGAATATAGATGAAAGTAGTGTGCCTCTTTTGCACAAACCTTCCCGAGTGCTTGCCCAGAAAGGAATAAAAAACTTGCCCGGTCATTTCGGAAACAACAGGGAAAATATTTCTGTACTGGCATGTATAAATGCTGCTGGGGGCGAAGTACCACCTAAGATAATTGTCAAAGGAAAAACGTATAAAAGTCTCCTTGCGTATAATACAGAAAATGGAGTCCCTGGTAGCATTTATACATACCAAGAAAGAGCCTGGATGGAGGATGCTCTCGGGGAAGTTTGGTTTAAGGGGCACTTTCTTAAACATTGCGGACCGGAGAGACCTAAGCTGATTATATTAGATTCCCATTCTTCTCATGAAACCTTAGGGTTCATAGAAGCTGCCATTGAAAATAATATTTCTCTTCTTGCATTTCCTCCACATACCACTCAGTGGTTGTGCCCTCTAGACAAAATGGTGTTTGGTCCGCTTTCGAGAGCATACTCGAGAGAATGTACGGAATTCATGGCCTCCAGTCCGAATAACATTGTTAATAAATGGGAATGGCCAAGGCTATTAAGGTTGGCACACGTTAGTGCCTTTACGGCAGGCAATATTGTAAATGGTTTCCGTAAGTGTGGCATTTACCCTATTAACCGCAATGCGCTACCTTCAACTGCAACAATGCCATCTCAACCCTTTGACATAGTGCGGCCATGCGAAACACAAAATACCGTTTCAAGTTCACCTGTCAGAGAGGAATCTCAGGCTATTAATAACGATAGCATTACAGTCCAAGTCGATTCGAACTGCCACCTTCTCAGTGAACAAGAATTAATTAACTTAGTTTTGTCTGGAGAATACCCATGCAGCGTTAACCCTGCTACGGGAGATTTAGAATTACAGATTGAGGTTTCAAATAATATTTCCCCTGTTTTACCATTGGTAAACGAGTCTAATTGCATAACTCCTACGTCATCTGCACATACCAGTTATCCTTCAATACAAGAATGGTCAGCTGGTGTCAGCTCTGCTTTTGAGCTGCCCCAGTCAGACAGAAAACTATCTCCCAAATTTAATGCAAGAAAATTAACAAGCCATAGAATTCTTACGTCAAATGCTATTGTTGAAATAAAACGTGAGGAAAAAGAAAGAAAAGACAAAATAAAGGAAGAAAAAGAGGAAAGAAAAAGAGTAAAATTGCTTAAGGAAGAAAATAAGAAAAACAAAGTTGTCAAATCGGATAAAAAAACGAAATAATTTAAGTATGTTATTTCAGAAATCAGAAATAAAATTAAACAGAATGTTAACGTCACTATTGTATTGAGTTAAAATACATGTTATATACTGTATATGTAGATCTACATTAAAATGGCTAATTATTATGAGATAGAATGTCTTTATCTTTACTTCTTTCATGAAAACAACTGGTTGTTTAGTCATATCAATATACACATGTGATTAAAATACATACCTGGTGGAAAAGCCCTATATAATGTACACAAGCATATTTATTTATAACTGCAGGAATACCAATAAAATGTTTTAAGAAATATAGATTTATTATTATTCAACTATTTTATGTAAAGCGACTTATTAAGCCATTTTACTTTATTAAAAACGTACGTGAATCGCCGAAAATATGTACGAATTTTCATGTACGAAATTACCCGACAGTGTACGGATTTACCCTACTTTGGCGTATCTTGTTTAAGTGCGTTGTACCAAATTTATCCAATCAAAAATCACTTTATGAACTAAATTAAACGAAGCATAACTGGTACCCGGTCTTAAATGTTTTTATATGCTCTTACTTATATTGAGTTAGTCAACAACGAAAAGCAACTGCATCCGGAACTGTACGGAATTAGCCGACTCGACTCTAATTGCCATAGCAAAATAAGTAAAAAATAAAATTTTATTTCTAAATTCAAATTTTTAAAAAAGAAGTTTTTGATTTAAATTATAGTTTATTGATAAAAAATAAATAGAGATGCAATGCTACTGGATTAACAAATGATGATGCAATTAACGGTAATTAAGTGTGAACAAAGTGCTACCTGATTAAACGTGACGGTACAAAATTATGTGTTGTTCAAACTTAATTTGATTTGTCGCGCATGAGTGGATACAGAACACACAGACAATATAGATATATATAACATAATATATGAATGTATAATTTGAGATTTAATTGATGACCATCATATATGTCACAGGGTGAGAAAAATGTGCAGCCTGACCGGGACTCGAACCCGGGACCCTCGGAATACCGTACCGCGGCTCTACCGACTGAGCTATCTGGCCGCTTACACATCTTCTCCCCTATATAGTGAACAGTTCTGAACTGTGACATATATAAGCGTAATTTCTCAAACTGTCCCCTTTATATATATATAAAAAAAAACTTTTGTATAATTATGTGAATATAACCGTTTGAATTTATTATAACATGATTTCTTGGTGCATGCATTATAATAAATAGACATGCATATGTATGTTGTGATATTCGTTGTGATGATGTGTGTTAAGCTCTAGTCAGAAATAAAGTATATATATTCTTTTCTATCATGATTATTTTGTCCGAAAAATACTAATTTATAGTGATATCCATCCAATTAAAGAGTGAGACGTTTAATCAAGTAGCATGTTGTTCACACTCGAGTGCTTCAAATTAGCTGTTTATTAGTTACACGTGTGAAAAACCTCATATGCCGCTTACAGTTAAACATTTATCATGTTTCATATGTTTATAGTACATTTAAACGTTATACTCAGACAATACATTTGATTATTATATATTTTGTTCTTGTTTTCTTTGTAATCCATGGCTTCTCATTTGGTATTCCCATCCACACAATTGTTTTTTATCAATATGCATGCAGCATTTAAAAAAAAAGAAAATGAAAAATGAATAAAGTAAATAAAAAAAATGAAATGGGGCCGATCTGACTTGAGGCCAATTTGACTATTTTGGGGCCGATTCGACTTGGGGCCGATCTGACTTGGGGCCGATTTGACTGTAAATCCTCGCCACCTATGTTTGTTCTGGGTCAGAATCTTGCTTCTGTAGAGATATTGCCCATACACAAAATAGCACAACATCTCATCAAGTAGCACAATAAGTTGGCCTAATCACCTGCGTTGATTGATTATGCCCACAAATAAAATCTAGGACATAACAGGACAAGCAACTAACATTACAGCTACATGTGATATCCCGGCGGGATAACAAAATCACAATATTTTTACCCTTGTCCCAATTCCCAATATCAGAGATTTCATTCCCCATATTTATCTTTCAGGCTAAAACATAAATGCATTTACACAAAAAAATCAATTATAGCACTTGTATATAAAATGTAAATTGTGCCTCTGATCATTGGTGTTAAACAGTATCTGTCCATAATCTGTATGATATCAGATTAAATATTGTGTTATTGTGCTTATTGACTGCAAGGTGACAAAATAAACAATTTAAAGGGATGAATACCCCTTTATTGTTGTTAGCCGAAGTTAATGAAAATAGCCGAAGTTAATGAAAATCTCACATGTTAAATAAGCATCTTGTGTCACCTTTCACTTTTTAGCTCGACTATACGAAGTATATGGAGAGCTGTCCTACTCGCCCCGGCGTCCGCGTCCAGATTTTAGATTAAAGTTTTGGTGCAGTAAAATATTTTTCACTATAACTTTGTCATTTCTTAAGGTATCAACTTCAAACTTCAAATATATGTTCCTTATCATCAACCACATCTTATGTGACAAGGTTCATAACTCTAGCACCAATATTTTCAGATTTATCTCCCCTTGAACTTAGAATTTTCCTTAAAAAATACTATTTTTTACTGATACTTCTTTATTTCTTAAGGGATCAACCTCATACTTCAAATATATGTACCTTATCATCATCCCCATCTTATGTGACAAGGTTCATAACTTAGAACCAATATTTTCAGATTTATCTCCCCTTAAACTTAGAATTTTCCTCAAAAAGTACTATTTCTTATTGTTTCTTCTTTATTTCTTAAGGGATCAACCTCATACTTCAGATATATGTACCTTATCATCATCCCCATCTTATGTGACAAGGTTCATAACTCATCCCCATCTTATGTGACAAGGTTCATAACTCTAGCACCAATATTTTCAGATTTATCTCCCCTTGAACTTAGAATTTTCCTCAAAAAATACTATTTTTTACTGTTTCTTCTTTATTTCTTAAGGGATCAACCTCATACTTCAAATATATTTACGTTATCATCATCCCCATCTAATGTGACAAGGTTCATAACTCTAGCACCAATATTTTTAGATTTATCTCCCTTTGAACTTAGAATTTTCCATACAAAATATTATTTTTTACTGTAACTTATTTATTTCTAAAGGGATCAACTTCATACTTCAAATATATTTACGTTATCATCATCCACATCTTATGTGACAAGGTTCATAACTCTAGCACCAATATTGCAAGAATTATCTCCCCATAAACTTAGATTTATTTACTAGAAAAATGTTATTTTTTATTTTAACTTTTTTATTTTTAAAGGTATCTACCTCAAACTTCAAATACTTATTCCTTATCATCAATTACATTTTATGTGACAATGTTCATAACTCTTGAAGCAATATTTACAGATTTATCTCTCTTTGAACTTAGGATTTTCTTTAAGAAATATAATAACTTCTTTATTTTTTAATCTATCTACTTCAAACTTCAAATATATATTTCTTATCATTACACAAATGTTGTGTGGCAAGGTCCATAACTCTAGCATGACTATTTCTAGAATTATTCCCCTTGATCTTGGAATTTATGTTAACAAATGTTATTTTTTTACTATAACTTAATACATAATTATACATAATTGATTTTTCTTTCATAGTTTTGTCCTCCTTTCTGCGTCCAGTATTTTATTAGTCGAGCTTCGCTGTCTCCTGTGACAGCTCTTGTTTAAAAGGTTTACAATTTACACGCTGTAATTTGGTCTATTTTTTGGCAAAAAAATTGACCATGCTACATAACAATTGCTGTAAATTTACATGTATGAATTTGTCAAATATTGTGCATATAATAAAGTCGGCACTGACTTTGATGTTCTTTTATTTGTGCTATTTGAATAAAATATTAGAAACATGTACATCTGTAAATTGTCTTTCATTTGAGCCTGAACATGCTTAATAAATATTACTTTGAACTCCAAATTCACTAGACACTACTGTGATAGTTCTAAATCTTGCTTACCTGGTTTTGTGGGCATTGCCATGTTTTTTGTTAGACGTGATTTTCTTACAGTGCTTAAAATTTGATTCATAGAATAATTTATAATTTAATATATTTCAGTATTCCTAATTGGTCTGATTATGTTTGTAATGTCGATTCGTCAGCTTCTGAGGATCTACAGTTATGTTGTGAATATTGTTGTCCTAGGTTTGTCATACTGGTGGAACCATAGCTTTATTATTGAGGTAAGCACATACCTTCATTTCTCAACTAATACTGTATAATTGCATTCTATTATTGAGTGAATCACATTGTAAATATAAGACGATAATCATAATAATAGGATATTAATCCATTTTGTACAATTTTGCTTCTGAAAAATAATGTGTGTTATAAATTAAAAAGTACAAATTCTAAGAAATATGGATGGTTAACAATATTGCAGAATTACTCCTTTGAAATTTTTGAATATGCTTTTTAATTTCTAGGGCAGGAAGGAAATTTTTCTTTGGTTTTATTAGTGCTTTGATTTCATCTTTGTTTTGGTTGATGGCTCTACAACTACAAGTGTTGAGAACTCTCCTTTAAACAGGTCACAAAAATGTGAAAGAGCCTATGCATAGTATGGATGAATAGGTTGATAGTCAGCTGTGACACTTAGTTGAAATTCAAATTCATTCTGACAATAGGTTAAAATATTTTCTGCTCTTGCCCTTATTCTATAAATTGCTTATTCAACTGTCTTTACTTTGAATTGTTGCATTCTTTCAAGAGTCTTTAGGGGTAACCGTATTGTTGTAGGTTGTTTGTTGGCAATATAGAGCCAAGTCAGCATAAACAATGGTGCTGTCTGACCAGGCTCTATACTGTTGTCTAATTAATCTTAACTTTTCATCTTGATTTTATAATATATAACATTATTTTGAAGATACTTAAATATGATGTTTGAAAACACAAATAATTACATGTACTATACATTCTCTTTTTAAAAATGTAAATTAAATAAACATATTTTGTGTACACACACAGAGAAGTATGATAAGCATATAAAAAGGACCACATTAACTTGACCAGTATTACTATTAGGGAATGCAGCTTCCCAAAACATATTTTATACATTCTCTTTAACAGAGCCTCCCTGTAATAATAATTATACTAATTGAATACAAGATGTTCTAGCCTATCATGTTCCCTAGAATAGATGTTAGTCTGTTGGTATAGGGATTTGAACACTGATCATTTGTTGTAATTATTTCAGGTACAAGACGAGGATGCTGTCATAGATGAGGAAAGCATTGCATTCCCTCGACGAGACTTGGTCTATAAATACTTTTTTGCTCAGTTCTTTCTGGCATGGCTATTTTATATGGCATGGGATATCCGCAGGTCGTCAGATGGCCTTAGTAACTTCACAAAAAGTGCAATGCAGACTGCTGTTCATTTGTCTTTCATATCACCTATAGTCGTAGATGGGTTGTTAAAAATTGGTTTCTACCGAGACTGGAGCCCAATATTTGCTATTATTTACCCAGTGATGCACATTTCACATGATATTCTTGACTCATTATCAAACGTGTACTTTTCTTGTAAACGAATGTACAATATTGTGAGAGTGACGGTCAGTGCAATAGGAATTCAGGCGTTTATTGAGGATCAGTGGATGCGACTCCATGTTCCAAAAGTTCTTAGAATTTTTTTCGTCACCAGGGTCTCGTATCAGCTGACAGTTTATGTTAGCGCGATATATTATGATACTCCTCCGAAAATGCATTTTGAAAATATTACTGAAGAGTACAAGATTTAGAATTTTTAAAACTTATTTTCAAAAAATTATTGGTAAAAAAAACTGCGAGACAATTTGGGTTTTTCTTCTTTGGAACAAAAAAGGGTTTTTTTTCATTTTTGCCCCCATTACAAATTTTTTTTAAATTATGGGTTTTTGTGTAGGGGCAGATACTGAAGAAGATAGGAACATGGGAACTGTGTCGGCCATTTTGTTTTTTCTGCTGGCGCTACAGACTGGATTAACAGGTCTGGAACCAGTCAAAAGACTTGTACGCTTGTACCGTAACTTTGCCCTGTTGTCCGCAGCTATTTTACATTTTATTCATAGTATGGTTAATCCAATTTTACTTTCTCTCAGTGCATCTCACAGTACTTCAGTTAAAAAACATTTACGTGTGTTAGCAATGTGTGCAGTTCTTGTGATATATCCAATATGCCTTGTGACTTACCTATGGCAACACCACAGTGCTAGTCCCTGGCTTTTAGCAGTGACGGCATTTAGTATAGAGGTGATTATTAAAGTTATTGTTTCATTAATGGTGTACAGTTTATTTATGATTGATTCTTATAGAGACACATTTTGGGAAAAATTAGATGATTATATATATTATATACAGTCTACAGGCAACACTATAGAATTTCTGTTTGGAATATTTATGTTTTGTAACGGCGGCTGGATAATGATATTCGAGTCGGGAGGTGCTATACGAGCTGTAATGATGTGCGTTCATGCATACCTCAATATATTTGTTCAAGCCAAGGAAGGCTGGAAAGTATTTATTAAAAGGCGGACGGCTGTGAATAAAATTAATTCGTTACGTGAAGCAACAAAGGAAGAACTAGAAGCATTCAACGACGTTTGCGCGATATGTTATCAAGAATTAAAGACGGCTCGTGTGACGCGATGTAATCATTATTATCACAGTGTGTGTTTAAGGAAATGGCTGTATGTACAAGACAATTGTCCCCTGTGTCACGAGGTGTTGTACAAACCCCCAGGGGATCAAAACGGGGAGGCAAATACACAGACAATGGATGAGGCTAACCAAAACAATATACATAATGATAACAGAGAACCGCCGGATATGTAAATTCTGTGATATTTTTGTATATTTGCAAGCAAATCTTTGTATTTATTTGTTGATTTTGATGTTTATAATTTGATTTACATTCAAAAATATTCTATTCTGTTTGATAATGTCTTTTTTAATGATATAATTTTTTCAAGATTAAACTAGGTATCCAGTTTACCCTTACCATACTTATTTCTTATGTTGAGCTTGACCTGATTTTGAATTAGGAATGTTTCTATTTCTGGTATGAAAATGTTAACATGTTAAAAAAACAGCTGAATAAAGCCCTGTCGAAATGCTTCAATATGCATACTGGCTTGGCTCTAATCTGATGGGTTCGGCATTTTATCATTGCTGCTGAAATCATTGTAGATACTGGCACAAATTTTGTATACAAGTTTTAAACCATGATTATTTGTATTCCAGTTCTGTCTGTAAATCTCAATTTTGTAGATCAAGAAATAGAATAATCTACATGTTTGTAAAACCAGTCATTTTCATTTACAAAACCATTAATGTTGATTGTTTTCAGTTTGATATTATGAGAAGTGGAATAATTCAGATACAGGGAAAAATACAGTTATTTTTATTAAAACCAATTATTTATTTATTTTCATTTTCTCTGTTTGTTATTGAGTGAAACAGAGATATTTTACTTTAAACAAGTGACAAAAATGAGTAAGTTGTGATAGAGGATATAATGATTATACTGGTTTTGTGTGTGTTTTTTTTTTTTATGAAAACATTAAATTTTTTAAGGTTTTTTTGTTTAAAAATGATCTCTATAATTGCAAGTGTGACTTTTCTATCAACACCTGGGCTATTGGCTATGGATTTGATAACCAGATGACTTTATTATTATATAATTTTATGTCAAGAAAATTCTTGAACATTTCTTACCTTTTCCTTTTCATTACAGTAGAGCTGTCATCGATAGAAACAATATTGATGTATCATCGATATTTTTCTATTGATCATTAATCGATACACATTTCAAAAGAACTGATAACTGACTTATTAAATAGATGTCTAGAAATTATGAAAATTCAGTATTATTCACCCAAAAGATATATAGAAGCAGCACTGCTGTAGTTACATAATGGAAATACATATATATTTCATAGCAATGATGACAATAAATGGTCTGGAAAAAAAATCATGCAATGGGCATTCATAAACAAGACACTGAATAGAAAATGTATATTGCTGAAATCATTTAAACAGGTATGAAAATGACAGACAAGTAATTACAGGTAATTATAGATAAATTGTTGATATTTGTCATCCAATATTGATATATTGTAGATATGCTTTGCACTGAATCAATGACAGCTCTACATTACAGAATAATTGATTATTATGAGGTAGTTAAATAACTTTTTGTAAATACTTGTCTGGTCAGTATGTGACACACATGTGGTATCTGGGTATCCAAGGTGAAGAGAATAGAAAAGTAAGATTTAGTCAAATTTTCAACTACAATTAATGTCCATGTAATGCAACTATCTGAAAGCCATGTAGATCATGTCATTTTATATTGGTGCTCATTTTTGTCTGTGTAGATTATCTGATGAAGTTTGAATGTTTTTTCCCTGATCTTTTTTTTACTAATAATAAATTACTAAAGTAATTTTGTCACAATTGTTTTTCTGAAGAGAAATAGCTATTGATCATAGATAATGTAAATTGTACAGAGTTTTTACATACACATTTACATGTTATTTCTTTCATATTCTTTTTTTTTTGTTTTTTTTTGTTCAATCAAAGTACATTGATAATCAGTATTTATTATTTGTATATATATCTACTATTAAAGGTAAATAAAAAAAATGTATAATTAATACAGTTAAATCTGCTGTAGTTTTATGTTCAACATATGTTGGTATGTCAGTAGTGATGCTTTAAAACAAGTGCTGTTTGTTGTATAAATTTGTAGTTAATATTAATACAAATAAAATTACCAGTTTTTTTTAATACCAGAAAAGTACTCAGTTATTACTGGAATTGATAAAAAAACTTCAAAGCTTTTTTTTTTACTGTTTTTTTTGTTCTTTTTTTTAGCTCACCTGAGCTTGCTCAGGGTGAGCTTTTAGGATCGGTGAATGTCCGTCGTCCGTCGTCCGTCGTCCGTCGTCCGTCCGGCCGTCCACAATTTCTTGTGAACACTCTAGCGGTCGCATTTTTGCCTCAATCATCATCAAACTTGGTCAGGATGCTTATCTAGTTGAAAGCTCGGATGAGTTCGAACATGGGTCATCTCGGATGAAAAACTAGGTCACAAGAGCTAAAAATAGAAAAACCTTGTGAACACTCTAGAGGTCACATTTTTGACCCAATCATCATCAAACTTGGTCAGGATGTTTGTCTAGGTGATAGCTCGGATGAGTTCCAACATGGGTCATCTCGGATGAAAAAGTAGGTCACAGGAGCTATAAATAGAAAAACCTTGTGAACACTCTAGTGGTCACATTTTTGAACCAATCATCATCAAACTTGGTCAGAATGCTTGTCTAGTCAATTGCTTGGATGAGTTCGAACATGGGTCATCTCTGATGAAAAACTAGGTCACAGGAGCTAAAAATAGAAAAAACCTTGTGAACACTCTAGTGGTCACATTTTTGACCCAATCATCATCAAACTTTGTCAGGATGCTTGTTTAGATAATAGCTCAGATGAGTTCGAATATGGGTCATCTCGGATGAAAAACTAGGTCACCGGAGCTATAAATAGAAAAACCTTGTTAACACTTTAGCGGTCACATTTTTTGCATCAATCATCATCAAACTTGATCAAGATGCTTGTCTAGGTGATAGCTCGGATGAGTTCGAACATGGGTCATCTCGGATGAAAAACTAGGTCACAGGAGCTAAAAATAGAAAAACCTTGTTAACACTCTAGTGGTCACAATTTTGACTCAATTGTCATCAAACTTGGTCAGGAAACTTGAATAGGTCATTGCTTGGAATAAATCGAACATGGGACATCTCGGATGAAAAACTAGGTCACATGAGCTAAAAATAGAAAAATCTTGTTAACACTCTAGTGGCTACTGTTGTGATCCAAATATTCTGTTAATTGGTCTGAAAGTTTTTTTTGATGATTTCTAAGTCAAGATCAAACATGGGTCATCTTGGATGAAAAACTAGGTCACACCGCCCAAATATGGAAAAACCTTGTTAACATTCTAGTGGTCACATTTTCGACTCGATTATCATCAAACTTGGTCAGGATGCTTGTCTAGGTAATTGCTTGGATTAGTTAGAAATCGCATGTGAAAACTAGGTCACCGGAGCTAAAAATAGAAAAAATCTTGTTAACACTCTAGTTGCTACTGTTTTGATCCAAGTATCCTGGAAATTGGTCTGAAAGTTTGTTTTGATGATTTCTAGGTCAAGTTTGAATATGTGTCACCTGGGTAAAAAACTAGGTCGCACTGCTCAAATATGGATAATCCTTGTTAACACTGTAGTGGTCACATTTTTGACTCACCTGTCATGAGACTTGGTCAGAATGCTTGTCTAGGTAATTGTTTGGATGAGTTTGATAATTCAGGTGAGCGATCTAGGGCCATCATGGCCCTCTTGTTTGTAATAAATCATCGTCGTAATTTATTTGTATGTATTATAAATTGAATAGTTCTTTCTTACTGTTCCTCATTGTAAGCCATTTTTAAAGGAGCATGAAGAGTGAGAAATTGTTAATTTGTTAGTCATCAATATTCTCCTACATATTGTAGGGCAAATCTTTGTTATACATACTTGATAACCATATTTATTCTTTTTATCGTCCTCGTCATTAATTTTGTAGCTGAAGTGTGAAGGGCATCCCAAACAGCACCTTACAATGTCATTTCATGTATAATCATTATTGTATATAATGTCAAGAAACAATACTGTAAGATACATGTATATAAGAAAATTAATAATTATTAACAAACTTGGTCCGCTACTTACAGTGACCATAAATGGAATTTTCATTGCCCAATTTTTACCAGTGATGCTATTTTGTCTGGAAGCAGTGATTAGATATAACTTTACTAAAAAATTTCTGAACTTTGTGTTTTACTGAAGAAGTTTGAAATCATGCTGGTAGGTTTGAGAGAAATCATGTCATCATATTTTCCAGTCAAATTTTTGTGTTTTGTATACATACATTCCTTTTGTATTGTTTAATTTATGCCTTCCTCAGTGCTTTAAAGATAAAATAACAAATTTGTGTTTTGAATTTAGGTAACTAAGTTAACATTTTGTATGCAGCTTTATTTCCCAGTAAACATTAAAGGTACTGACCTGATATTCACATCTTTAATATCATAAGTAGATATCCTTAACCAAGACCCATAACCCTAACATGGATTGTTACTGAGTTATTCCTCTTTGTGAATTTTTAGAATCCTGCTTGGCTCATGTTCTGCTAACAAGGATCAGATTGTCAATGTGACCTACAGTTATATTAGATGTGTGGCTGAGTTGTTGCGGTTGTTGACTTAAAACCACTTGCTGTGGGTTTGAATCCCGCAAGAGACTTTGGATTCTTTCAAGTGAGGAAGCTATCCACTTAGCTTACAGAATGTTGGTTGTTTTACTCAGGTGGCTGTTCTAGCCTGAAATTTGCTACATGAAGGGGCTACCGGTGTCTTCCTTCATCAATAAAGCTGGAAATACTGTGTTAGAGTGGCGTAAAACTGAACTAAAAAAGATGTTGATGAAATTAACATAGTTGTTTGGTGCTGCTGGTAAATCACTGTTATTTTATCAAGAAAATATTCTCATGCACACCATTGCCTGGCTGTAGGGTAATTACCCTATCTTTGTCTAAATCTTAAACTTTTGTTTGATATAAAATATCATTCCTTTATGTATGTTCATAAAAAATTGCATGAATTTTACTCTCATGAAATGATGCGTCTCGTGTAAGTCAGGTCTGTAGATTCGAAGGTGAACGAAAGCAGTTTTCATATTTTTGTTCAAGGTATCCAATTTTTTGGACAAAGTTTTTATGATGTTTTCATGTAATGTTTGTCACAACATTTTTTTTCTGTTAACCTTGTCCTATTAAAGTGGGGTACAAGAATTCTTTCGGTGCCAAACTAACTGTGTTGAGAATGGATTTAAGAGTTAGATTGATATTGTAAGGCAAACTTAAAGTTTAATTGTAGGTCCTCTTTTGTATTTTTTACCCTCTTAGAATGCTTTGAATGATTTATTAATTTATAAAAGTTGTTTTTATTTTTTATTGCTTAAACACACATTAAATCAGGCTGTTTCTATTTAATTGAATGCTTGTTTATGTTCATTAGAATGCATGCAGTGATTTGTTATAATAAAATATTTTAAAGAGTCTATTAGAAAATAAAGAAATACTGGAATTCATTCTTTGCTTCTATATTTGCAAATGATTCAAGTGTATAAAGATTTATTACCCTTCCAGATTTTTTCCGCCTTTCTGATTGGTTATTGATCACCCGAAAGAAATTGATATTACCGAGCCAGACGGGTAATATACACACTAAATTTCCCCGTTTGGTACCCCACGTTGTAAACAAAATGCGCTGAGGTGATGCGCGTACGGTTTGATTTTACTCGGTGTAAATTCCGATTTACAAGCACTTTTTAACTGTCAAATGATAAATGTTCACCAAAGTAAAGTAATGATACATATCCTCATCAGTATTGAAAACAAATATGACCTTGTGAAAGCTTGATATTAATTACAAAAAAGTGCGTTCAATAGACTACTCCTTTTCTCTTGTTTACATTCGTTAGGTACGGGAAAAAATACGTCATGTATTTATGTGACGTCATGTTGTGATGAAGGGGTACCCTAAAGGGAATCTTATTTCGACGTTTCATTTGAAACAACACTGATTTTTTAAAAAATCGTCTAAACTCGGCAGGGGAAGGGTAATAAAATTATTATTTTGGTTTTGGAGTGATATATGTGGATATATTACCTGCCAAGATAAAATATCACCCTCGCCTAACGGCTCGGGTGATATAAAATCTTAGCAGGTAATATATCCACATATATCACTCCAAAACCAAAATAACATATAATATATCTGCTGCCTGAAGTTTACAAAATTTTTGATTTTTGGAAAATAACCATTCCAAAATATTTTCTTCAGAGCAATTGGCGTTAAGCCTACTTAAAATAGCTGCTTAATATTTTGTTTCGGAACATAACATTATAACTTATAACTAACCACAATTTTCACATTCTTTGTTATATCTCTTTTAAGAATCAATCAAACAATTCTGAAAACAACACTATTAATATTTTACTGTTGATTAATTTCATAAATTTATCATAAACATTTCATTAAGTATATCACATCCCTTAAAAAATAGTTAAAATTTACCATGCTTTACCATATGACCTTCTTATATGGCCAAAATGTCATTTTAAAGCTAGTGCTGTACTTAAATTACTCAATATGACTTTTTATACCCAGTGTTGCCATTTATAACAATGTTATGGCCAATTTTAGCGAAATTCAATAATTTCACTATAAAGGACAAAATTATATAAAGGTCAAGGTCAAATTCAGTTTGATTATACTTGAAGATAAGTACTAATACAATACAGGCATTCCACCTGGCCATTTACAGCTAACTATTGGTACCGTAGCTTTTGTAAAGATCTATTTACCGTTAGCTATCCCTAAAACGATTGGTTGACATGTCTTGTGGGAACGAGCCATGGGAGCCAACGGTTTTTACGTCATTTGCTGCTTTTATTATGATCAAATTAAATGAAATTTGGTTAACTACCAGTCCTTCTATTAAGGTCACCAGACAAAAATGACAACAAAATTATGGCCAAATTCATCAAAATTTAATGATTTGTCCTTGAAGGTCAGTCATTTTAAAGTCTGAGTCATACTTGAAGTCCTCAACTTAATAGATGTATGCTTAGTGTTGTTTTGTTCAATTCTGAATGATATCTGTCCATTTATAATGACGATATATAGCTAATTTTAGCAAAATTCAATGATTTTACCACAAAAGTCAGTGTCAAATTGAGTTTGCCTACTTGCAGGAATTATTTAAAGGATTATTATGTCCATACATCCTTTAACAACAAGAGTTAAAGCTAATTTCAGCAAAGACAAGGAATTTTACTTTGAGAGAGGTCATTATATTGATAAAGGTCAAATTCCTTATGATATGTGCAAACAGGTCTCTTAAAAATGACAAGTTGTTCTATACAAGAGGAGTTAAATGTATTTTTCTATAAGTCTTTGCGTTTTCTAGAAGTCTTTGTGTACACTATGTGAACCATCTGGTGGTTCAAATTTTGTTACAAGATACACAGAAACACCATAGGGATTTGTTACATACCAAAATAAGCATTAGGCATTGCAGTTTCATGACACTGTTTTTGTTTTTTCATACCAGAACAAGAATCCTTTCAGTGTACATTATAATGTCTTCTACTTTAAAAGAAGAATGCAAACAAGGCATTTTGTTGTTTTCCTGCATGATATTAGACATTTGCGGCTTATAATGAGGAACGGGGATTGAGGATCGAGGACAAGTTATATGAAGGGATATTCTCAAAATTATCGAACAATATAATAAACGCGATTTTTAAGTAACGGATAACATGAGCATTGTCCACGAAATAATTTTTGTTTGTACTGGTATTACGCGATATTGCCTTTGTCCTGAATAATATAATTCCTGTGGCTCTACTATAGATCTGTATATTCTACGAGATGTGCCATCAATAGCCGTGACTGCTATATGTACTCGCATTTGTTCCATTAGTGCATAGCTTCAGTAAACTAGTTTATTTATCTTTTTATTTAAAGAATAATGTATAAGTGTTTCGGGTGTCTCAGAACTCAACTCGGAGAACTTGTATCTATGTGTGCATTTGAAATACATTTCTGCTATTTCAGTAAGAATCGTGGTGGGATTATAAGCAAAAATTCTACCGAAATAAATAATCAAGATATTAAGTAAGCATGATTAAGAAAAAACGATAAACTACATAAGTAATAAGTATTTACATCATAAATCATTGACCCTAAATCTGTACCAAATTCTTATATATTTTGGCATCGTGTAAAAAAAAAACCTGAATTAAATGCAATAAAATTTATCAGTGTCTATCTAACTGACGCATTATATCTTCATGCTGTAGCATTATGCTGATGTATTTATAATATTCCATATACAATTTAAATCCTCCATAACACTTTTAGTAGAGCGTGCTTCGACAGAAGAAGGTTATTAGTTCAAGCCACGTGATGCCAAATACATGAAAAATGGTACTAACAACCCCTGGCCTGGCGCTCATCAATTAAACAGTAGTGAAAAGGTTTAATATATCGAAAACAAGCAATAGCCAAATATGATCTAAAAAGTGTTGAAATATCTGCGGAAGCACAGCAAAAAAAATCACGAAAATTGAGATGAAAAAAAAAGAAACACAATCAAATGTCCTGGTCTTATTTCAACGCGTACATACTATGTGTTGAGATGACCCCTCAATATTAGCGTAACTGTTCCTCGGTAATCCTACCCGACATTATGTCGCAAATGTCTAATACTAGGTTATTATACAATGTTGTGGGGCATTCGTGGCCTAGTGGTTAAAGTCGTTGACTTCAAACCACTTGCCCCTCACCGCTGTGGGTTCGAATCTCGACAGGGACTTTGGATTCTTTCATGTGAGGAAGCTATCGATCTAGCTTACGGAACGTCGGTGGTTCTACTCAGGTGCTTGTTCGTGCCTGATATAATGCACGGAAGGGCAACTGAGGTCTTCCTCCACAAGTAAAGCTGGAATGTCCCCATATAACCTATTCTGTGTCTGTGTGACATAAAACCCAATCAAACAAACAAACATACAATGTTGTGTACAATACTAGCAAACTTTATAAACAATAATACAGAAATAAACATTATGTAAGAAATACAACAAGAAAACCAAATTTTGCACATTTTAATAATTTAGAAATCCTAATTCATGTCAACATTTAAATAATTTAACACATGCTATTCTGTAAACAAATATGTGAGCATAAGAAATACCAGGATTATAGCAAAGTCTTAAGAGTACGAGAAACAAAGTTGCAATTACAACATGTCCTTAATATCTAGTATATAAAGAAAATTGAACAAGTCTATGTTTAATAATTAGTATAAACAATTTTTTTTTAGTTTGTGTTGGAAGCTAAAAGTTTATTGAAACACTCAAATCAACATTTACTTAGCAATGAGTGTAAAATTTTGTGATCAAGGAAACAACAGCTTGTCCCTGATGGGGTTTGAACCGAATAATTTATTGAACAGGTTGAATAAAAATCATATTTTGTGAGCAATATCTTGTTTCATTCAATAAATTGAGTACTGAAGAGGAAGATTTCATACAAAATACATAACTTAGCTAAACATTTGTTACAACTTGGAGATGAAATAAGTACTCCATCATTTTTTTTTGTTCAGTTAAACATATATTCATATAACCCCCATTTGAAGAGTCATTTCAGAAAATGACTGGACAAGAATGTTAACTCAATATGAAAATAAATATTAATTACTCACAGGTTTGTGAGATAAAGATACATGTACTTTTCCCCACAATGGCTAGGAAAAGACTGATAATCTATTTTATCATCAGTTTATGTTTCAATACAATTTTTTCGGTTATTCATTTTCCACAATTTCACAGCCTTCAACTTGCTTTTCGTTACCTTTTAAATTCTCCAGTACATATACCAAATGTTCATTAATGATTGTACTTAATTCTTTAGAGATATTCATTAACACGCGGAAGTTTTCTTTATCTGCTACAACTCCACAAGGTGTTGCCATCACATCTGACAATGTTTTGTGAACCTGAGAAATCTTTTGGAATAATGACACATCTAGCGGCATTGGAACTACTTTACAGCATTCCGTGAAATTAGTCAACCAATTATAGTACTCCTGTTTGGAGAAATCAGGACTATTAACATAATCTATACCACTCGCTACTGTCACTTGAACATCCTCTTTTTGATTCCCAGCTGTATCAATAACATCTGTAGTTTCTGTGCTATCTGGTACTTCCTTCTGCTGTTTTTCCACAAAAAATTCTAATTTCATATCAGAGTTTTCATTGGCATCAGAGCGTGCATTGATTTCTTGGATTGAGTCAATTGTTTCAATAATTGTTTCAGTGGCCGTGGTTTCTTCAGAGACACAACCAGGAACCATAGATTCTGTACTGTATTCTACTTGAATACTCTCCTCCTCCTCCTCAGTCTGGTTAAAGGGAACCAGGATTTGCTTCTGTTCACCATTATCATCTATTTCATATAGAACCCTGTACCTCATCTGAAAAATTACAAACACATATACACAAATTACACATATACTGCTTATAAAAAAGTTTTGTCTGAGGTGTTTTATTATTAAACATACAATATATAAAATAAACAAGAGGCCCAAATAATTCTAACTGCTCAGCTGTGTTCATGGAAAAGTAAATAGTTCAAAAAGTAACAAAGTAGCTTTTTTTATAATTTTACCACAACTTTCCTAAGCTAGAATTTTGGTTCCTTATATAAAAGAATTCAATGTCCCCTCCTTAATTTGAACCCACAGTAATTAAGGATAACATTAATCCACTTGGCCACAATCATCATTATCATAAATATGTAACTTCTTATACAGGGGACCTACTCCCATCCATATATTTACAGAGAAATTATCCCCATTATAAACATGCAAAATACAAATATGCAATACCTGTCCACCAGATAAATCCTTCTCAGCTACACCAAGAGAATCAGCCAAGTCTGTGATTGCTATAAATGTTTGCCCACTACCATCTCCTTGTATCTCAACACCTTGTAGTTCTATAGGAACCTGAATATCCCCTTCTATTATACTGGCATCTACTTCTTTCTCTAGTTGACTTATATCTGTTACATTTTCTGCTGATTGATTCACTATTTCTGCTCCACTTAACTGTACATTTTCAATAATTCCCTCATTTGGTATAGCTTTTGAATGCAGATTCTTGATGAGTGACACTATCCTCTGCTGAGACAAATTGTTCAAGTTTGATTCCCCGTCTTCCCCAACTTTTAGACTATTAAAGGCAAACATTCCATTATTGTTGTCTTTTTCAACAGTTACAGCAAAAGCAAGGGAATGTTTTTTGCTGAGATGAGACCGTAACTGTCCGGGACGTTTAAAAGTGTCATTACACAATGTGCATGTGTATCGCTTGTTGTTTTCATGTTCTCGTTCATGACGATTTTTACTGGACACATCACTGAACTTGGCTTGACACTTACTGCAAGAATATCGCTTTTCTCCTAAAATTAACAAAATTAATTTTTCTGTCTTTTTAAATGGGAAATGAGCATAGACACAATGTTGCTGCAAAACAGTAGTAAACAAGTTTTAACACGTCATTTTAACTATATATTAAATCATTTACTTCAAATTTATAAGTATATCTATATATATAAGTGGGAACAAAAACAAAGAGCAATAATTCTGTCAAAAATACTCAAATCACAAAACCCCTAACAAAACGTTTTAGGGTAATTTGTGAAATACTTCTGTGAAAATTTAACTGAAATCCATTGAGAAAAAGTTGCACATAAAAAAATTGTTCACACCTTCACCAATCAAACCACTAGTATAATCTAGTAAATAAAGTTTAAAATGAAATTTAACCGTCACTTCATTAGATATTTGTAGTATTAAATACATTATCTGAATGATATTTGTAAAATTTGGAGATCTATACCTGTATGTGTTGTACTGTGTCTCTTCACGTCAGACTGGTGGGCAAACCTCTTAAAACACACTGTACATTGGTATGGCTTTTCTCCTGTATAAAAAATAACACACACTGTTATTAAATGATTTGTTTTCTATCACAACATTACACAGATGTGAAAAAAATTTGACCAAAGTATTAAAATTTTATTTAATAGGTTTTTTTACTCATGTTAATGTTATATGGCCAATTCATACTATACTTGTTAAACAACCAAGAAACCACTTTTATCACTTTAATCACCAATAGACACATCAAGCCAAATAAGTGACAGTCTTAAAGCTAGAGAGCTACCTTAAAAAGTTACCAAATTTCTAAAAAGCAAATTTTTGAAACTGTAATGTTTTACTCTATACTTTTACAAATGAATTCTTATAACTAATTTTCATAAGTTTAACTATCAATACTAGGAGGCACAATATCTTGCACAAGTTATTAGCATAAATCTATAATGGGTAAATCCCTATGTGACCCTGACCTGTCTATTGATTAGTGCATTACAATAAGAATGGTACTGCAACCTTTTTGTTAACACATGTCAATGTTTGTGGCAAATCTTTTGTTATTCACATAAAAGGTCAGAGTAGGGATCTTTCAATTTTAGTAAGATTTAACAACTATTACCTGTGTGCACTTTCATATGAGACTTGAGGTATGCTGTCTGAGCAAATTTCTTCTGACAAACATTACAAGAATATGGCAACATTCCTGTGTGTATCACAACATGGCGCTTGAAACAGGAAATCTGGCGAAAACATTTCTGACAATGAGGGCACTGGTATGGCCTCTCGTCTGAATGTCGAGATCTGTGCTCCGTGAGAGCAACATTGCTTGAGAACCTCTGCTCACATATATCACACGGGAATGGTTTAATACCTATAAAATGTTGGAAAATATTTTTGTAACATAATTTCTGGGAAATCCAACTTTATGTAGCAATACATTGTACTTTCAATTAAATTATAATCATAATCAATATTATAAGTGTTATAAATATCCAACCTCAATTCAGACAAGAAGAGTTTTTAAGTTTTTACTACACACATATAAGGAAAGCCTATGACCCCAAGTGCAGGGCCAATTTTGACTACAGGGCTATAACTTGAACATTCTTGGTAGAGGTTCACTACACAATGTTTCATGCTAAATATCTAACCTCTAGCCTTTTTTACTTGGGAGAAGAAGTTTTTTTAAGTATTTACTACATACATATAAGGAAAACGTATGACCCATCCCCCAAGGGTGGCGCCAATTTTGACACTAGAGACAAAATTTGAAAAACTTTAGTAGAGGACCTATACAAAATCATATACAAAATATCAAAGCTCTGGATCTTGTACTTTTGGACAAGAAGAATTTAAAACTTGCATTTTTTTCTGGCCCTGTCATCTACTTATGCAACAGACTGGAACTATTTGAAAAGGGACCATCAAGGATCATTCCTGTAAAGATTTGTTAATGTGCATTCATTGGTTTCAGAGGAGATGTTGTTTAAAGAAATTGTTGACGGCACACGACACACGGACAGGCGACAATGGGAGATCACAGCTCATCATAACAAGAATGTTAATTATTTTACTTCCAGCATCTGATATGCCTAGATCCAAATATGATTTGACATTTACACTGCTTTAAACATGTATATGCTAAAATTTCAATTCACCTGGACAATAACAGTTTGAGTTTAAAGTATGTTTTCCCATAATATATTTTGACTTTTTTAAAACAATATACTTCAAACAGTAATATCACCATAACACATACACAAACATAAAACAGAAATTTCATCTCAACATACTTTTTAAACAGTATTTTCATCATTTATTATACAAAACTACCTGAACTGCCCTGACAATGCGGGAACTAGAGTATAAAACTTGGCTCCAATATCCCACAAACTTCCCGGGGGGAAGGATTTACATGTGGGGGAAGATGTTACATTGACTAGTACATGATAACAATACCATTGTAATACCTTGGTGAGTCAGGAGATGACGTCTCAAACTCTCATTAGATCTGTATGATTTATCACATCCCTCTTCCGTGCAATGAAATGCAGTTCCAGCTATATGTAATCTCAGATGAGTTTTTAAATTTCCTGTAAACATGTAAATGACAGGATTAGTTATGCTTAAAAAAAAAAAGAATAACCTTAAAACTATACCTACTATACCCATTTATTCTGGCAGAATTTAGTCATATAAACTATACACTATCATTTCAGGTATTTTCAAGTTTGTTCAATTTTAATATGCATACTTAAGTATATAATTTGACTCAAAGAAAGTAACTAGAACTCCACAAGTCGGATGTGTCGCCTTGTGAACAATATAGTTTAGGAGAAATGGCCAGGACAAAAATGAAATATGAAAATTAACCAAAGGCAATAACTCAAAAAATAAGAAGTGCAGAGCAGCAGTTTCTGTGCACTGCATTTCTTATCAATAACATCTATCATTCTATGAAGTTTCCAGTCCATATTTTTTATAATTTATGAGAAATGGCCTGGACAAAAATAAAGTATGAAAATTAATAAAGGGTAATAACTCAAAAATAAGAAATGCAGAGTACCGGTTCTTGTACAATGCACTTTTTCTTAATGAAATCTATCATCCTATGAAGTTTCATGTCCATAGCTTTCATACTTTAGGAGAAATGACCTGGACAAAAATAAAGTATGAAAATTAACAAAGGGCAATAACTCAAAAATAAGAAATGCAGAGTACCGGTTCTTGTGCACTGCACTTCTTCTTAATGAGATCTATCATCCTATGAAGTTTCAAGTCCATAGCTTTTATACATTAGGAGAAATGGCCCGGACAAAAATAAAGTATGAAAATTAACAAAGGGCAATAACTCAAAAATTAGGAAGTGCAGAGTACCGGTTCTTGTGCACTGCACTTCTTCTTAATGAGACCCTTCATCCTATGAAGTTTCAAGTCTATAGCTTTTATAGTTGAAGAGAAATGGCCAGGACAAAATTAAAGTATGAAAATTTAGAAAGGGAAATAACTCAAAAATTAAGAAGTGCAGAGTACCGGTCCTTGTGCACTGCACTTCGGGTTATTGAAAGAAGCATGCATACTTAGTTTGAAGTCAATCTGACTTATAAGGACTGAGTTATGCTCCGGACAAGCTTTAGGGGACGCCGCCGACAACGACGCTGACACCGCAGACGCCGACAAAAGTAACCCCTAAGGCGACACAAAAAATCACTCCTATCAAAAGTGCTATTTAACAACAATTTCTTTATTGCTACACGGATCACCAGGCTCATTACAAAACTTACAAATTATTTTTAAAACAAGACACTTATCACCTGAAAACTGCATAATGCCAATATTAACAAACATATAATGATGTGAATTTATTAACATATGTAAAGAAAAGTGTAGAAGTATTTTATCAATGGTACAGAAATTTAAGTTAAAAATATGAATATAATATAAAAATTTTATCATGAAAAAAGTAATGAATGCAACATCATGTTACTGAATCATGTTAGCTCAATTACCTTTCTGTTTGAATGTTTTGCCACACTCTGCACATTTGTAGAAAGGTAGTTTAGACATCCTAGGTCTTCCACGTCCACGTCCAAAGAAAGCTCCTGTCGTAAATAATATAAGTCATGTTTAAACTGGTAATACAAAAAATTATTTAGATAGTTGCTTTATTATAATGCTTGCTCCTGCTCCTCTAAATTTTAAATTTTTTGTTGTTGATGCACCAACACAGTGGAGATCAGATGGCAACTTTTCAAAGTTACTCAAGGAGGAAGATCTCAGGTGCCCCTCTGTGCATTAAATCAGGCACATGCCCGCACCTGTGTAGAACCACCAAGCTTAACTTGGAAAGCATCCTCACATGAAAGAATCCAAGGTCCCTGGCTTCTATTAATGTACATGTAATGAAAAATAACTTGTACAGACCAAATAAGAGGAAGACAAGCCTGCAAATCAGTGTTATTTGGCTTGACTTTATTAATTGATGATTTTCTTTTCTTAAATTAGATTGGATATTCAATAACAATGGCATTGTTAAAGTCAAATGGCTGCTTTCAGTTTTAATGTAGAAGGATAACAATAGGACTCCCTATTTGTGTATTATTACAAACAATATCAGGCACTTGAACTGAACACCTGACATTAAGCTAACTTTACGACATCTTCTCATACAACTTTATGTCATGCTTGCTTACCTCCCTCAAATTCTGCACCATAGACTGACACTCTTTTTCCTCTTGTTGTCATTCTGTGACTGTGCTCCACAGTTTTAGGTGGTTCATTTTCTTCGCTGACTTGTTCCGTTTTTACCTCCATATTTCCTGTGTCTTTATCCTGTGCTGTAACATTACTTGAATCTTCTCTATCATTTACTTCTCCATTCTCCGGCTGTGCAGTTTCACTTTCCTCAGTTGTTCCTTGAGCCTGACCAGCCAGTATCTCATTATGAGTTAACTGAATAGCTTCTTGATACATCTTTTCCACTTCATTTGTAATTACTTCATCTTGTAATGCTGGACTGTCAGTTTGTGATGGATAGTAGTTTTTCCTTGGACGCCCCACTGCTAACATTACAAATAAAAAATTATATATTACATAAAATTAAGAACCAGCCAAAGACTTCAAATTTAACTTATTTTCTTCATATGAATTTAAAAAATAACCATTTTTTATTAAAGCGACAAAAGAAAAGTGAAAATTCTAGTATCAGGTCACTGTTAAATGACATTACTCATTTTCCAAGCATTTACCTCATGAATAAAATACTTGACATAGATAAGATTTGTTACCTCTTCTTATCCCATCTACATTAGTCTTTGTACTCCTTTCTCCAGACATAGGTGTTTCTGACTTTGATACCTTGGCTTTTTTTGCAGGACGACTACTCAAGTATTCATGAGGATCATAATCAGAGTCACTGTCCTCATCATTGGAGTTGTTCTTGTAATCTCTGAATAACAAAATACTTATTGTCAACAATATAGATTTTTTCACAGGATATATGACCAGTTATAATAATGCGAATTCAGTAGATTATGTCAAATACAAATAATGCAAGTAAGAATTACAACAAGAATACTTTGTTTGATTCACATGTATCTCTGAAAATATTATTTATCTTTCAACAACATGGATGACTGACTATCATGGTCTGCCTGTACTGATTTGATTATCACATATTGAACTACAAAATAATAAATGTCTAAGTATACCACAGTAATACAATTAATATATGTCCAATGCTGAAACAGTAATGCTAAATCTTACCTGAACTTGAATGGTATAACCCTCTTCCTAGCTGGCAATTTGCCAGATCTCCTTTCAATTTCATAATCATTTGCTTGCACAGAGGAGTCAACCAAAGTTCGATCCTCTGTCCTAAAAATAAAAACATACACAGTGCATTAAATTTTAACTTATTTATATTAGAAGTGGTGTTCAAATGTTGCAGTGAACCAAATGTACAACTTTATACAGATATTTATCTGACAATTACACCATTCAAACATTCCCCTTATATCCCACACTATCTAGCTAACTATCTTAGAATTAGCCTATATATCCCAATACCCAGTTATCCAAATTGGGCAATCTTAGATTTATCCAATTCATCCTAATACCCAGCTTCCTTAAAATTGTCCTATTTATCCTCAGTTTTAAGGCAATTTTAAGTCAATTACTTTACAATAATAATCTTTTAAATCTTCAATCATTATAACTTATAAAATTTTACTTTTGTATTGTAATTTATATAAGTACCTCGATATAGCACCATCTTCAATGTAATAGATGACATGAGTTTGTCCTGGTACACCCTGTATATCACCTTCCACTTCACCTGTCAACCCTTCATCATCACCCTCTGTTACCAAGGTCTAGAACAGAAAAAAAACTATAGCAGAACATCATTCAAACCAAGGAACTTGTGACTTTTAGTGCTTGAAAGGCATTTTGAGAAAACATTATAGAACAACTTTAATCATTCATTTCATGTCTCACATACAAACATGAAATAACTTTTATTGCTAAAACAGTAAATGTTATTTTTTTCTTAATTTTTTCTTAAAACAGTAAATGTTATTTTTTTCTTATATAATTTTTAGAGAACGTTCGTCTGTTTAATGGCTGATATAACTGGTGAAATATCATACTGCATGTTTTCATTTTCTTATAGAGATATTTGGAGATATTTGTAATTAAACTCACATGAATTATATATGAAAACAGAATAAAGTATTATGCAACAAAATCAAAGTTGAGCAAACATTTTGCACATGTTTCAATAACAACTGTTTATTATTTACTGATGCTTCCATGAATGAAAATATGAGTTTAGTACCTTTTTAAAGGACAAAATGTGCACCTTTTCAATAATGGAAAAGATATGATTTTTAAAAACAAGTCATTGCTTACATGCAGTCACATTAAATTTTAGAATTGATTTAAACATCACCATACTTCTGTTACTTTGCTAATTATCATTAAATTTCCCTTTGTGTTACCTGTGTTGCTGGTGCCTGTATTTCTTGTAGTTCTGTTATTGCTTGAGCCACAATATGCGCTTCCAACAACTCAGCATTCACCTCCCCAGATTCTTCTGTTTCTATAAGACATACATGTATATTTTATTATTTTATTGGTTAGAGAAATAATTTTGTACAAATTCAGTTAGATTGCTATCAAATTAATGAAAGATTCATGACTATAAATAAATATGAAGAAACTTCAGTTTATCAAAACATAAATATGCAATGCCTTATTTACAATGCAATCCGCCAACAATTATATAGGCAGGAAGTATAGTTTCAAAAGATTGTACCATTTCAAACTGCCAAACACGCTTATCGATCAGCTGTCAAATTGACATCAAGATATCATTATTATTTGTGGGGCATGAATTTTCGAGGTTTCATGGGTACTAGGTCAATTCATGAATTAAAGATCCAAAACAAATTCTTCTTACAATGTCTCTCTCTATTCTATGTATAACAAACATTCTTGACACATTTATTTAAACAAACTTGGCAGACACCTATTAGAAAATATTTCATGCTTAATATATAAGCTCTAGCTGTTTGGGGATTTAAAAAAAAAAGAAAAGTTTTTTTTAAAGTTTTTAATATATACATATAAGGAAAATCAATGACCCTCCTGAACGGGGCAAATTTTGACCCCTTGGCTTTTATTAGAACATGGTAGACACTCACTAGAAGATGATTCATGCCTTATATATTAGCTCTAGCTATTTGGGTTTTTAAAAGAAGATTTTATTAGTTTTTACTATATACATATTAAGAAAATCAATGACCCCTGGGGCTGGGCCAATTTTGACCCCAGGGCTTTAATTTGAACAATTTGGAATATACTCACTAGATGATGTTTCATGCTTAATATCTAACCTCTAGCTATTTGAGTTTTCTAAAAGATTTTTTAAGTTTTTAATATATACATATAAGGAAAATCAATGACCCCCTGGGACAGGGCCAATTTTTACCCCCAGGGCTTTTCTTTGTACAAACTTGGTAGACACTCACTAGAAGATGTTTCATGCCAAAGATTACTTGGCATTAAGTTATTCATTTATCTATTTTTTTTACAAAAAATTGAAAATCCACAAATTTAATCCCCACAAAAATGCCATTTTTATCAAATCACGAAATTTCAAGCCCACGATTAATATGAAATTAAGCAAAGCCAATGGGGAAGTCAGTTAAAAAATAAAAGTTCATTTTTCCATTTTAAAGGTGTCATTTGGTATTTTATGCACCTCTTCTATTCAATCTGGTTCCCTGTCTATTATGGTTCCCATCCAAGATGGCTGCCCATATTTATTAGAAGTGGGCAGGGGACCAGTCTACGCATCTGTTTTCACTCAGAATAATCGACAATTATTATTAATCCGAAAAGTTGCGATTGTTTGTTATCGGAATAACCTGCCTATTATCATTGAGTTACATTGAAAATGGCAGTGTCCAACTAGATCTGACTGAAAATTTCATAGATAGAATTCTATATATTTTTTAATTGTTTATTTATTCGGTTTTCTTTTAAAAATACATGTCTAGTCTGTAACCGGGCTAATTAGGCTATAGCCGGGCAAGGTTGAAGACAAAGCCTGGGCACGCTTCGAGGTCCCAGCCTTTTTCCGTATAAGTGAATTAGCAGTACAAGAATTGGACAAGAGTGCCTTTCAAAGTCTGTAATTTTTACTTTATTGTAACTAGCTACCAAGGTATAGATAATACAGGAAAGTCAAAGTCCGGGCCTGCTGGGCTTTGGCTTGCCCGGCTATAGACTACACGTGTATAATTTAAAAGGAAGTCAAAAAAAAAAAAAAAAAAAACAATTAAAAAATATATTATAGAATTCTATACCTATCAATGAAATTTTCAGTGTCAGTTCTAGTTAGGCGCCGCCATTTACAATGTAACTCAATGATAAAAGGCGGTGTATTCCGATAACGGAACAAATCTCATCTTTTCAGATTACAAATAATCGTCGAGTGTTCAAGTGAAACTGAAAGCGGGTACATATAATATCGAATGACACATTTAAAACGGAAAAATGAAAGAATTTTTACTGACTTCCCCGTTTATAGGCTTTGCCTAATTTCATATTAAAAACCTTGGCGCACAATTTGTTTGGCTATATCGAAACATGATGGTAACTGGGTTTTTTTTTGTCAGTTGATGGTTATTAACAAATCTATGATATCCAGATGGCTGCCCCATCTGTGTTTAAATGTTAAAAACTTTTTATTGGCAGTTGACAGGTACAAGTCACGCCCAGTGTTGCATCAAGGTAGCGCGATTTGCACATTTTTTATGCAGATCGCGCATTTTATTGAAGTCAGTGCATGCCAAGTCGCGCATCTGACAATCTTTTCAACTTAATTCAGTTTATCTTCATCGTATCTTAAACGCTTCAGCCATGGTTTGTTGTTCACTCGTTGTGTATGACTACCCCCCCCCCCCCCCCCCCCCCCCCCCCCCCCCCCCCCCCCCCCCCCCCCCCCCCCCCCCCCCCCCCCCCCCCCCCCCCCCCCCCCCCCCCCCCCCCAGACGTTTTGTTCGGCTTTTTAGGGCGTCAGGGCCCGCATTTTTCTTTTTAATTTTATTTTTTCTTATCTTAAACGTTCAGCCATGTTTTGACTACTAAATACGTACTAAATCGCGTGTAGCAGCCGACTAAGTCATCTCGATTAGTCAATATTTTATTTTTTCTACTTCCGTTTTTGAGCGGACGATAGCTGTCAAAAATGCCTGAATGTAAAATAAATTAACTCTATTCGGTATGTCATATTGTAAGGTCAATGTATGTCCCCCACATCTTTATCAAATCCCCCATATTTTTCAATTGAGTGGGGGACAATCCCCCATAATTTTGAAATTCTAGATGCAACACTGCATGCCGGGTGCTGCGTCTGATCACCCGAGTGTCTGTGGTTGTGAACCTTCTTTACTTTACTTTATCCAGCGTAGGGTCGCGAGATCAGAAATCTCTTATAACCCCCTCGAGGTCTGACACCCAATAATTATTATCCGGTATAACAGTATATAATTTGTATTTCATAACCTTATCGAGTCTGTTTTTTAGCGAATTCAGCGTTGGTGAACATATAGTGGAACCCCATTGTATCGTGCTATTCATTGTATCGATCTATTTACAAATCTTTCGATTTTTTGCAAAATGAACTAGCTACTGATTGCTAACATTTACAAAAGTGTCACGAAAATCTTTTGCATTTGTTTTGTGCCATAAAAACGGCCAAAAACAGGTTTCCAGTACCGTCAGACTTTGTATATAATAAATGGACTTATAAATAGTGTGCTCTTATTAAAAACACATTTACTGTCTTTTGAAAGTTCCTAAATTTTTTATGCTGACATTTTATTCCAATTGACTGAAAAATATAGCATAAAGATGCGTCAGCCTTCCAAAACTTAGATTAACTGAGCGATTCTCACAATGCATCGATATAATGGCGTGACCTAATTCTTCAACCTGTTTGACATGTCTGTAAATAACCGTTTATTTCAAAGCTAAAACTATATATCAGTGGTGTTTGCCATGTAATATTTTTGACAAAAGAATCAAAATAAATGATACAAAATAAAGATTCAGGGAAATTTAATGTTTTTTAACTGCAGTTGTGATTTATAGGTTAATAGATCGATACAACGGGGTTCCAGGCTACTACTGTATCTTCCACATTTACTCTGCTTTACTAGACTTTTTATTTCTATGACATCTTTCATTTAAATCATTTGTATAAGAGTGTATCGAGCTCTCTTAGGCCATTTCCATTCAATTCTATTCTCTCTTATGGACTTGGCATACTAACCAAAACCGAAAGTTGTTTAAAAAATATTTAGATTCGTGGATATGGTGGGCCAAAGCCACTCAATTCAAAGACAATTACAAATGATAATTCAAAAGAAAATGACAGAAAACATCCACAAGTTTGAAGATTATTTCTCAACTCCTCTGTATCTCATTTTCATTTTATATAAAGAGCAAAATTATTGTCAAAAGTTAAAGGAAAATATTACGTTGGACAACGTTACAAGCGGCCGCCATTTTCCATATCGTATTGCCCGGATGTTAGGAAAAGTTTACCAAGCGGATAAGAATAAAGAATATGCGGTTCTGTAGTATAGTTCATCCCCCCCGCCAAAAAAAAAATAAATATATCAAATCACTATTTAGGGAACTGATTTTGCTCGCTATTTGAAAACAATTTGGTCGTTTGATCTCAATCAGTCATAGATGTAAATAGTTTTAAATTAAATTAATAACTATTTTTTAGCAACAGCCTTCTATTCTTGATCAACACAGTGGTGCAGGAGTGTAATAAATATTGAATGAGTGTGGGTTTGATACTAAATTATTGAACAAGTTGAATAAAATCATATTTTGCGACCCTCTAGCGAGCATAATATTGTTTTATTCAACAAGTTCAATAAATTTAGTATTGAATCTACACGAATATAATATTTTATATATTACATTATATATACAAGTCATGTAGAATTAGAACTGAAAGCTGTAAAAAGAGTAATTTTTCATTGACACGCCTATAGTGTCACGCTTAAGAGAGCTTTAACATTATGTTTATATATAGCGCAAATGATGTCACTACACTAGTATAATATCGTTTTTATTAAATGGCTTAATTACACTCCTACGCTGCGTTTTATATGATAAATAGAGGATATTGAATGAGTGTAGGTTTAATACTCAATTTAGTATTGAATCTACACAAATACAATATTCTTTTTATCACATATACAAAATAAGAACGGTAAACTGTTAAAAAGAGTCATTTTTTTTGCATTGATGCGTCGATAGTGTAAAGCTAATATCAGCATGCTTTAACATGATAAAGCCATGTAAGAATTATCTCTATCAATAACCAATTTTATTAAATATCATAACTTTTAAAGGGGAATAACTTCTAAATGTATTGTTTTTCAGGATAATGTCCCTTGTCTCACAACTGTGCCTTGTCATAATACTCAAGCATAACAAGTTTCAAGTTTATTGTTTTAAAAGAAATGAAATCATTCAACTAATAATAAGTAGTTCTAAAAAAAATATTCTAAGCTAAAAAGGGACATAACTCTAAATATGTAGCTTTAAAGCAGCACGCCTCCAGATTCATCCTAATTTTCATGAAAATTTTGAAAATGTATTTAAAGGTAAAATATTGTGAAATGAACAAAGAAAGTACTTGACACATTACAATCAGCACTTAAAATCCACGTAAATTACCAAAAAGAGGTCAAAATATGCATAAATACCAGTTGCCTCTACTGCGTTAGTAAGCAGTAGAAATATGGTGATAAATACTACAAAATACAGTCATTTTTAAATTGCACATAAGATATAAATTATTACTTAAATCTTTAATTTGTTTACTTTTCTCAAAGTTTTAGTATGGTTTTTCAAAGTTTTATTTTCTTGAAATATTTTGGGTCATCTGGAGGCATGCTGCTTTAAAAATAATGCCCAATGACTTTCAACATTACTGTGACTTGCCGTAACATACTTGTATTCAGATAATCATATTCATGTTTATATCTTTCATTTTTCTTGAAATCATTCTACTAAATAGATTTTGACAAAATTTGAATGTAAAAAGGGTAATATGACTCTTAATGTATCTTAATGTATTGCTTTCAGGATAATGCCCCTTGTTTTACAAGTTCAATTGCACCTTATTATGATCATCAAGTGGTGCAAGTTTCACATTGATATCTTTCACAATTTGGAAATCATTCAACTTAATAAGCAATTTTGAAAAAAAGTCAAATAAAAAGGGGTATAACTCCAAATACGGAACAAACCTTTCAGGTTAACTCAAGATTAATAATTATACCATGTTTCATGTTAAACATCTTTTCTTAATTTAAAATTATTCTGCTAAATAGGCAATTTTGACAAAAATTCTAAATTAAAAAGGGACATAACTTTCATAATAATGCCCCTTGTCTTTCAACTGCAATTTTAAGTCTTGTCATGATAAGTAAGCATTCCAAGTTTCATATTGATACATTTAAATTGTTTGTTTGTTTGATTGGGTTTTACGTCACACCGACACAGTATAGGTCATTTGGCAACGTTCCAGCTTTACTTGTGGAGGAAGAACTCAGGTGCCCTTCCGTGCAGTATTTCAGGCACGGATGGGCACCTGAGTAGAACCACTGATGTTCCGTAAGCTAGCTGGATAATCTTCCTCACATGTTAAATTGTTTGAGGAATGGGCCAAGACAAAGTTTTTGCACAACAACAACAACGACTATGACGCCACATACAGTGATCATTATAGCTTGACTTTTCTTCAAAAGCCAAAAATGATATTACAGGAGTGTAGTGACGTAATGTCATTTACATAAATCAAACCGTGTGAGAGCTATTGTTAACTTTCCTGTATACAGTCGCATCAATGAAAATGACTGTTCATATATAAACTGTTTTTGATATTGAAATGATTTTATTCAACTTGTTCAATATTTAGTATTGTAACACGACAAGCATTTTTCCCTATTGAACATAGAAGAACATAGTGTGTGAAAAGTATACAATAAAATCACTGTTGACATTCTATATTTAGATATGTGACGTAATCATTATACATGTGACGTAACCACTAAAAATTCGATGCGCTGAAAATAAGTACGGAAACAAGTCAGGCGCAGTTTAGCTTAATATCAGGTACAGCAGCATTGATTTGTTTATGTCGCGATAGAATCAAAATAATATATCCAAGTCGGTGATTTTATCGCTTGAATAGTTTGGATGCACATCTTTATATCACTCGGGCTACGCCCTCTTGATATAATTCCTTTATCATTTTATAAAATCACTGTTTGTCGTTTGGATGCACATCATTATATCACTTAGGCTACGCCCTCGTGATATAATTCCTTGCATCCAAATTCCAAAAAATGATATTTATTCAGCGATAAAATAACTGTTTGGGATATATTATTCCTTAATTATATCTACACTCAAGATATGTTCCCAATGTTGCAAACTTGTTAAAGACTTGAGACAGGCATCACAATACTACATTTAATTTGACTCAGGCAATCATCAAACAAAGGTCTAAAATACTAATTTATAATAATAAATTCTGATTCTCACATTGAAGTGAGCAGATGTTAGTATCCTTCAGGCCAGTCTCAGAGTGGTCTCCATGTCAATAAAATTTAGAGGACAGAAGTTTGGAGAAATATGCTGTATAACATTATTATATCAGAATTCCAGTTTAAAACAAGAAGGCCATGATGGCCCTGAAATCGCTCACCTAAATAAAAACTTTCTATGAACAAGAATAATATTGACCCCCTCCATGAACAAGAATAATATTGACCACATGCCTTTTATTTGAACAAACTTGGTAGACACCCACTAGAAGATGTTAATGTATCTAAGCTCTTGCTCTTTGGGTGTTTTAAAAGAAGATTTTTTAAGTTTTTACTATAAACATATAAGGAAATTTAATGACCCCCAAGGACTGGCCAATTTTGACCCCAGGGCATTTATTTGAACAAACTTGGTAGACACCCACAGTCACTAGAAGATGTTTCATGCCAAATATCAAAGCTCTAAGTCTTTGGGTTTTTTTTAAAGAAGATATTTAAATTTTTACTTTATACATATAAGTAACATCAACAAGAATTTGTAACAGAGTTACCAACGTCCCCCGCCCCGGGAGTTTTATATGAAGCATAAAATTGTGCTATTCCAAAAGATTGAGGTTAATGGATCTCAGGACATTCAGTCCAAAATTATGATCAATGCTAGATCTGCAAATGTAACAATAAATTTGTTAAAAAAATAAAATGAAACACGGAATTTAAAAATCTATCATGTTAAGCTTTGACCTCTAAGTGTGACCTTGACCTTGGAGGTAGGGGAGCAGGTGCATGACATAACGTCTTATTATTGAGACTTTTTGTGCCAAGTATTTTCAAAATCCCTTGAACTATGAAGAAGTTATAGATTGGACACAAAATATACCCTATAACAGACTATGTAAATCTTTGGCCTCTAAGTGTGACCTTGACCTTGGAGGTAGGGACACAGATGTTACGCATGACATATCATCTAATCATTGTGACTATTTGTGCCAAGTATTTTCAAAATCCCTTAATCTATGAAGAAGTAATGGATGGGACAAAAAATATACCAAATAACAGACTCTGTTAACCTTTGACCTCTAAGTGTGACCTTGACCTTAAGAGGTAGGGGTGCAGGTGTTGTACCTGACATATCGGCTTATTATTGTGACTATTTGTGCAAAGTTATTTCAAAATCCCTTGAACTATGAAGAAGTTCTAGATTCGACACAAAATATACCCTATAACAGACTATGTTAATTTTTGACCTCTAAGTGTGACCTTGACCTTGAAGGTAGGGATGCAGGTGTTGCGCATGACACATCCTCTTATTAAAGTGACTATTTGTGCAAAGTATTTTCAAAATCCTTTGATCTATGAAAAAGTTTTAGACCGGACAAAAAATATACCCTGTAACAGACTATGTAAGTATTGACCTCCCAGTGTGACCTTGACCTTGAAGGTAGGTGACCGGTTTTTGCGCATGACACATCATCTGATTATTGTGAACAATTATGGCAAGTATTTACAAAATCCCTTCATAGATAAGAAAGTTATGGACCGGACACGACATATACCCTCAAATAGACAATGTTGACCTTGAATGAGCAAGTACGACCTTGACCCTGAAGGTACGGGTCTGTTTGTTGCACATGACACATCGTCTTATTATAACAAACATTTGTGCCAAGTTATCTCAAATTCCCTTGATAAATGACAAAGTTATGGACCGGACACGAAATATACCCTGTAACAGACTATGTTAATATTTGACCTCCAAGTGTGACCTTGACCTTGAAGGTAGGTGACTGGTTTTTGCGCATGACACATCGTCTGATTATTGTGAACAATTATGGCAAGTATTTACAAAATCCCTTCATAGATAAGAAAGTTATGGACCGGACACGACATATACCCTCAAATAGACAATGTTAACCTTGAATGAGCAAGTACGACCTTGACCCTGAAGGTAAGGGTCTGGTTGTTGCGCATGACACATCGGCTTATTATAACAAACATTTGTGCCAAGTTATTTCAAATTCCTTTCATAAATGACAAAGTTATGGACCGGACATGAAAGTGTGACGGACGGACGGACAGACGGACGGAGCCTATTTCTATATCCCCCTTTTTTCTTCGAAAAGGCGGGGGACAATAACCCCCCAAATTTTGACCCCAGGGCTTTTATTTGAGATATTTCATGCTTAATATCTCAGCTCTAGCTCTTATGGCTTTTTAAGAGATAATTTTTTTCAGTTTTTACTATATAAATATAAGGAAAATTAATGACCCCCTCCCCTCCCCACGGGCAGGGCCAATTTTGACCCCATGGCTTATATTTGATGCCAAAAATCTAAGCTTTAGCTCTTTGGGTTTTTTAAAAGAAGATTTTTTAAGTTTTTTCCTTTCCTTGGCAACCAGAGTTCTGCATGGAATTAAATTCTTTGAACAATTTTTAAAGGTGACCACCAAAGGAACATTCCTGTGAAGTTTGGATGAGATTTGCTTAGTGGTTAATGAGGAGATGTCGTTTAAAGTAAAAGTTAACAGACAACAGACGCTCACAAAAACTCACAAAAGCTCACCTTGTCGCTTCAGCTAAAAAGCTGAAAGAGTAATAATTTCTTATGCAAGGATGAATCATGTATCAAAGTGCTCTTTTAAAATTCAAGACACTCACATGCCATAGAAATGTGAACTAAATAAGAAACTAAATAGTACACAATCATGTAATGCATTAAAAAAACATATTAAGTTAGTCATACCAATTCATAATTGGTTTGATTTAAAGATATTACCACATTAAGCCCATTCAAGGGTACTAGTATATAGTAGGTGAACAGGTGAGAGTCAAAATAAGTTTTCATTTTGCCATAATTCCTTTCAATTTAATATTTTTCTTAGCATAGTAAACGATAAATAACTCCTGTGGCCCAAGGAAATTTTTGTTAATATTCATTGCAAACAATTTTCAAGAAAAGACAAAATACAAAACAGCCTCTTAATAATTTTATTTCAGAGATATGTCTTATTATCTATGTTATTAGCTTGTCTTTACAAACTTTATTTGGTAGTTTTTAACTTAAAGAATGCTACGAAAAACTCATGTATAAGGCTACTCAATCAACCAACTGGAATATTTTTCTTTCCTCATAAAAGTTCAAATAGTTGTGCAAACCAAATGTCAAGTTATTTTCTCTCTCAAAAATTATCTACATAATAAACAGACAGGTACAATCAATCAAAACATTTCTAAAATGAAGAGGAAACAATAATATTCTGTAAGGTGTAATCACTATATTCAACAGACATAGATTAGTTTTTACTATTTTCATTGATAATAAGCAATTTATAGAAAACATAGTGAACTTAACATTTCAAGAGAATATTTCCATCTTAACCAGAATGAGTAACATTAAACACATCAAGCTATATCTTAAACACAAGAGGCATATTATACTTAGTGAAAAACTGTGATTAAATAAACATATACAGCAACAAAAAAAATTAAAATAAGAAGTAAATTTACAATACTCAAATATATTAAAAACACTTTGTCTGAGATTCTCTGTGGTCTCAGAAAGAAAACATTAAATTCTATAATTTTGTGAACTCTAAAAAAAGGTCAAATATAAGAATCAGTTTACTAGTTACATAATAAACCTAAATAAAACAGTTCCAATCCATATTAGAATAGATAAAATAAGAAATACTATAGTGGTATTATAGCCAGTCTATTCATAATGCTAATGTTCTTGTATCTAAAATTAACTCTCTAACAAGAAACATTTTTACACAAATAGATGCTTCTTCTTTTTAAAAAAAAATATCTATTTTCAGTTTCATTTTGTTGACCTAAATAAAACCCATTCACACACGTAAATTATCTACTCTAAGATGTAAGTCATTTCATTAAGGCACTATGAAAAAGGCATACTCCCTATGTTAAAAGAAAAATAATAGGGAAATGTAAAATTTATTGCCAATAATTATGTGCATATTCCTTGACCGGAGATCTTTTCATTTAAAACATTAAAAAAAAAGTAAAATAACATTTTGCCATTTTTATCAATCTTATAAGCTGCCATTATCTACAATATTTTATCATTTCGTATATTTCATGAAATAAAATGAATTTATAATGAAGTAACAAAAAAATTGATGAGTACATTATAAATAAGTCTTACAACAGAATGAATATTGAAAGCTTTAACAAATTCAATATAGAGTTTTTAGTGTAGTATGCATTACCAACATCAGACCACAAAAATAAGTTTATGAAAAACATTATCTTTATGAAATAAACACTTTGAGCAAATTATGACAGTGTTTATGAAATGAAGCTTAAGATGGAAACAATAAATAATTATTAATGTAAGTCTTCACTTATATAAATAGTACAGCTTCCTATCTGACAACAACCCTGGCTTCTTTGCCATAGTGACACAAGCCATGAAAATTTGACTTATATGTCAAGACTTTTTTTTTAAACTGTTCTTTTAACTCTTATAAATGGCACTAATATATGTGATAAAAACAAATACAAAACAAACTATAACAAAAACACACCATACATTACACAGCATATAACATCTATCATTACTATTGTTATAAAATAACCAAGATATGGCAGTTTTTTTTATATACATGAATTTGTTAAAATATGAACTTGATAGTCCTTGATAAAAAGTGCACTGGCCATTTGTAAAAGACAAATTTCATGAAGATGTCTGATATAATTACCATCTAAGGTGCAAGTATTGCAAACAGCTTTGAATCTTGCAATTTTTTGTTGGGTTTTATGTTGAACCAACACAGTGTAGGTCATACGGCGAATATCCAGCTTTACTGGTGGAAGAAAACCTCAGGTCAACTTCCGTGCATTATTTCAGGCACAAACAGGCACCTGAGTAGAACCACTGACATTCCGTAGCTCACTAGATAGCTTCCTCACATGAAATAATCCAAAGTCCCTGTCACGATTCAAACCCACAGTAGTAAGGGACAAGTGGTTTTAAGTCAAAGATCTTAACAGTCGGACACGAACGCCCCTCCAGACCTGTTATGTCTAGACTATAAAGCTATAGACAGCCAAATGCTAATATAAGTATTGAATTCCCCAAGATTAACAATGAACAGAAGCAAATTCAACAATTTCAGTAGTTATGCAAGTGCTAACAAGACAAGGGAGTATCTTGCAAATCAATTTACCTGGTAACAAATTTTGATGAAAAAGAAATTAAAATACTAAAACAAATGTAATTTCATACTTCTCTTTCAACAAGAATGTCCCCAAAATAAATCGTAGCTACAAAAATATCAATGTTCTCAGTGCTTGTATTGTATTGCTATATTGGTGATAATTTTCACGAAATCTATGTTATCATTATTACTACTAGGTCTGCTTGTATTATCCATTGTTTGCACATGGCATTTAAACATCGACATGATCAAACAAAAAATGAAAAATTGAGTTCAGTACTACTAAAGTCTTGTCCCATTGAACCGTTCCTGGGTCCATACAGGTTACATAGACACTAGCATTCAGTGAGTAAATTAATTAGTATGAAGGAAATATGTGATGAAATAATCTCATACCATAAGCTCTTAATTGAAATACATACTATTAAATCAAACAACTAGCTGCCAAAACAAATTAAATTGAAGGTCAAAATGCAATAACATTTGCCTGCTGTCTCCAGATAGCATTTCCCAAAGAATAACAATCCCAGTATTGATACATTTTAAACTTGGGTAATACATGCAGTACAAAAATTTAAGAAAATTGACTACTCTCTAAAATTATGAATAAATAAGATAAATGTATATAGGTCAAGACAATTTCTTAAAATTTTGCAGAAAACAAGCATGAATTAGTCTGGATACAAATGTATTTTGGTGTGACTCGTAAAACTTAAGTACAGTACAGTCATTGTTAAATTACAGTAGATTATAAAGAAATATTTACACCACTATTGAAGTCTGCTTTATAAGATGATACATCGCCCACCCCTGCTGTCACTATTTATGGTATCATTAAGCAAAGATGTGTTTCCAGCCTCTTCACCATTGTTATTTGTATTTTGACTGATGGAAACAACTTCCGCTAGATTCTTCGGTGAACTTCTCTTTACTGTTTTGAAAACTCTTGGAGTTTGTTGATCTGCAGCATCTACCTTCGCTCTCTTTGTAGGTCTTGGAGAAGGAGAATCTAAAGCTTTCCTCTTCTCTGTCTCAGTAACAGATTTCAAAACTGATGACATTTGGACAGGGGAAAGTTTCGGCTTTTCCTTTACCATCATCACCTTGTCATCTACAGATGTGACTTTTTTAACAGATCTTTTTACAGATTTTAATGTTCTTGGAGTAGCTTTTACTCTCTTTGCAGGAGGGCTATCCCTCAAACTGGCATCTGAATCTGCTGAATCATTCAGTCTGGATCGTTTAACAGCTGGTGTGTTACGGGTAGGCATTCGTTTGGGTGTTTTAGCAGACTTCTTTGGTGTCTCTACTGGTGTTATCTGAACAGACTTCTTCAATGACTTTTTCGCAGATTTAACAGGCTTTGCTGAAAACACGAAAATGTCATCTGTTCTTTGAGATTGGATTGGTGTTTCTCCAGGTGTGGCATAAAATGACTTGCCAGTTATTTGCTCCAGAGACTTGGTTGGAGTTGATGTAACAATTCCTTGCTTAATCATTGATGCCTTTTTTTGAACTGGTGATGTATTCTTTCCGCGTTTTGTATTTGGAGATTTCTTTGTTGATTTACTGACAGATTTTGTTTGTTGCTTTGGGCTAGCCTTGGTTGGTGAGCGCTTTGGGGTCTTGTTGAATTGTTTTGAAGATTCATTTTCTTTCTTCTCATTGACAGGTTGGACCACCTTTGGAGTTTTGCTAATTTTCTTTGGAGTAGGGGATTTCTGTGATGAATTATTTCTATTTTCAGTTGTATTTGATTTATTAACAGATTTTGGCGTCTTATTTGTGTCAGCTTTTTCCTTCACTACTGGTTTTTCTGGTGAATTCTCAACAACTGTCTCTGGTTGTCTGATTGGGGTAGCCCATACTTTGGAGAAAACAGTGGTAGGTTCCTGTTTAGTTTTTGAAGATATATACATAGAAGCTCTACGGGCACGGGTATTCTTAGGAGATATAAGCTTTCCACCTCCCTTCTGGTAGATTGATGAACGTCTAGCACGTGTTTTCACTCCAGGTGGTGATAATACCATTTTTGGAAGAGGCATCTTAAAGCTGTCTGAGCTTGATGCTTTACTCTGGTATACTGAAGTCCTGAAAATAATATGAAAATGATATTAGCAGATAATTATGACCCTTGACAGCAGTTAAGTTTTGGACCAGAACACAAATGAAATAAAAATCTTTTAGTGTATTAAGTCTAGTCTATCTCTGCTGCCTGCAGTTAACATACTTTGTTTTTATTTTGAAAAGAATAGTTTCAAAAAGCCTGTATGAAATAAATATATTGGTATATTATGTCCTTTTGCATACACAAATCTATATAGTTCAAAACCTACTGATAATAGTAGCATAATATTTTATTCTGAAACATTTCATTCTGTTTACGCATATTTTTCACGAGTATTATTATGAAATAACTGAGACATTTTACTATACAACTCATAAGATTATGTAAACAACATAATCATACCATTTTTAAATGTAATGAAAACATTTCATTAGGTATAAAGAGAAAGCACATTGGATTGGCCATTTCAAGGACCACCCTCGTGTTTTCAAACATTAACAGTTTATTGTAACTCTGTAAGACACGGAAGTTCCCATATTATTGGCTTTAGGTTTGCAAAAAATAGCATTATCTTGAACAATGTCCCATTATAATCAAAAGGATAAGCAAGAAATTTTAAGTCCAGAAGGTATAACTGAGAAAATTATTATTTTTTAGGTAACCTGTCCTTTTGAAATGCATTTCAATTTTCATAGTGAACAAGAACACAAAGTTTGAGGTGAATACTATGGTGTAAGATTAATATTAGTCTAAAGTTGCAAAATAAAAATTTAACAAAAGTTTTAACTCTGGCACATCTAAGTAAAAAAGGGACATTATGAACATTGCAAAAATTCATTTGAGGATTATTTTCCCTTTAGAAATGGAATCACATCTTATTAGTGAATAAGTCTGTAAAGCTTTGATACTTTCTGATAAATGGATCTTACTGTACTAAGGAAAATATGGGAGATATTACAAGTTTCATCCCTTGCTATAAACCTTTCAGCAGTGAAAATAAAAGCTATAATGAACAACCTGGAGAAGCAGAGACATCACTTTGATATAAAAGTCCTGCCTACTTGGCAAGTCTGATGGTGCCAGGCCGATCATTCAGTAGTGATTACATTAACAATGTTAAATGATAATAATCTTTAAAAAAAACTAATATTAACCAATCTTTACTTATCAACTTACCTTCGAGTTACTCTGCGTACTGGTGATGGAGAACTGGGTGACTTAAATACTTCTTTTGCAGATGTCCACACTGGTGAGTCTAGGGAACTCTTTCTAGAAGTAACAGCTGATCTAAATAAACAAAACTATTTGTTGAATGTCAAATAATAAAAATTCAACAAAAAAAAGTTGTATATTATTTCTTTTCTAAAACAATTGTGCACAATGATCACTATTTTCAATGGTTACTATTTTTACTGTCTTGATAACATGTGAATTACTTTGGGAAGAAGTCATTGACTCAAATGAAAAAAAGGAAGAAATAGTCATTAACATTAAAAAAGGTTGTGAAATTTTCAGATCTTTAAATGATAAGTTTTATTGTTTTTCTTATCTTATTTACAGATTTTAAATTTGATTTTACAAGTTCATCTTATCAATTGATTCAATCAGTTAACTTGCTTTGGTAAATATCCTCAGTATTTCTGTGTGACAGCTGTTTATTTTTTATCACATTTTGAAAGGTCATAAATCAATCAGGCCTGACATCTGGCCTCCTGATTAACTCAGATTGTCCAAATCAACTGTGACAATTATCTTTGATAATAATTGAGTCCTAAATTCCATATTGACAATTAACAGTTAGCAACCAACTGTGATAATGGTTAATCATGTGTGAAGTGAGTGAGTTAAATTAGTGATATATATTTTAAACAGTTGTGTCATTTAACCATATCTATGTTATTAGTAGTGGCATAAAGTACCAGATTCTGTTACAAATTGATGTTATATATTAGAATTATAATATTAATATAAGAAATAAAAGAACAGAGAGGAATTCATCAGCTAAAGTGGACTACCTGAATAACTTATTGATAAAGGTAATTTTTCATTAAAAAATAGTAAACTCTGTTTTGTTCAAATCCATTTGTTTATTTTAAACTTTTATAAGTTAACCATTATCTGGAAAAAATAATGTCCTCACAATTATACTCATATTTGTTTATCTTTTTACTAACATGTTTTATTTAATCATTGTATTAATATATGTAAAATTTAATTTAAATTGTATCATTGAAATATGTATAATCTCAAATTCTCTACCCAAGAACAAACAAACAAACAGAAAAAAATCCTATAGATTGATCTAACAATATAATAAATATTTCCTAATAAAATGTCTTTTATGCATATTTAATAATTTATGTCAAATAAAAAAAAAGAACTGTTGTTTTTTTTTCTTAACAAAAAAAGAAAGAGAAAGAATCTTTGTCAAAATTTAGTGATTCTAAACAATGATTTTCAATCAATATCTTATTTTTTCCAGAGGTGCTAGATTTTTATGAGTTTAAAATTGAGAAATTTCTTAATATGCTCTTATCATTATATTATTAAAAAGAACACCTTGTTGATAGGAACTTTAAGCCCCATAATATATTTTTGGTAACTTGTAACTGTTGGTAAAATTTTGGGACTCATAGACCCAGCAAATCCTAGGACCCACAATGATGTAATTGTAAAAAAATCACTGTAGCATTATGATAAATTTATTTGAGATTTAGCATAAAAACATGAAAAGTGTGATTTGTTATTTCTCATTAAAAGTATGTGGATATTAATTCATATTTTGGTTTTTAAACAGTTAATCATGAAAGTGTATGAGCACTTAATTAGAGATAGAGCTATTAATAGACATGGGTTTGGGTTTTGAAAACCCCATATGAAAGTTAAAAAATTTACAAACTGTTGTTTTTTTCTTCATTATTTTAATGAATCATTTCTAAATGCCTTAGATGAGTATAACGTTTTTTTTTGTTTATTTATCATACTGGTTGGAGAGATAACTAAATCACATATTTTTTGCAATTGATTAATTATCTTTTTGTATATCTAATATAATAACCTAAACAAAGTTCAACATACTACAAGAATTATGGAAAAAGAAACTGGTACTTCTATAAGGTCCTGACTGAGGTATCCAAAACATGGTCTTTTTACCCCACAACAGTAGAAAATGTTAACACCAGAATTTTTAATTAAAAAAGAGCAAGAAAATCATTTATTTTTACATTATATATGTTTGATCTTTGTTGATATTTCAAAAATGTTTTCCAGAGTCAATGGTCTGTAGCGAAGACAATTCTTACTTCCTTATTGTAATTTAGTAAAAAGAACGTTTCTGGGCATTATTGTGAACAAAAAGTGAATTTCAATATCATTTAACACACATTAAAAGTTTACCATTAATCACAGTCTGTCCTTACCTTTACAACTTGGTGCCCATGTGCTTGTTTGTTGTGCAAAGTTATAACAACTATATTTATCAAGTGTCAGAGTTATCTCCCCAACCAGTACATTATTTTTAAACGTGTCCCTTTAAGCAGGAAAGATCATAGTCTGCTTCAATTCATTTGAGATTTAAATCCTAAAAAGACCTTATTAAAAAAACTTATTAAAAAAAAAAGTTAAATTTTATTATCTACATGTACTGATAAATTATATATATGAGCGTAACAGGAATATGTAACCAGAAAAAATTTATATAGTAGCTTACCTAGCTTTCAAATTTCTTTTTGGCACCACCATTTTAAAACCATACAATTTTCTAAAAAGATCCTCTAGTATTTCTGGAAAATAAAAGTAACTATTCATATTGATAAGGTGTTACCTGTTATAATGAAATCTTTGCTAAGAGGCTTTTGATCCTTTCTGAATTCTCATAATATTCAATTAATCAGGCTTGGTGGAAATGCATGGTCAGGCTTATGACAATAAAAATCATATTTCTTGAAAAATAATAAAGATTTATTTTAAACTTTGTTTATTGAGCCTAATATATGACATACACAGGAAGAATAATGTTAGGTTACTCAACTACAGTTTTGTTCATTATTTTTCTAGAAATAAGATTTTTATGATTTTATGTCATTAGCCCGGTCATGCATTTTTACCAGCCTGTTAATTGTCTTTCTTTTCCTTTTATAATAATAATAAATAATAAACTCTTTATTTAACGAAGGTAACTTATTAAGACAATACATCAAAGCATTAGATACAACACATATAATGCAAAATCTTATTTTCAACAAGGCCTTCAATAAAACATAAACATAACAACGGACATATTACAACATTCAGTAAATCTTAATCAACAAAGAAGACAGACATAATATTATATTATAGTATAGGTAAATTTTCTATAATTCATCTCTAGATAACAATAAATGTTTGAAATGTGATTTAAACAATTTAAGACTTGAAAGATTTCTTATTTTTAAAGGAATAGTGCTCCATAACTCCATACTAGAATAATACAAAGTATGTTTCAAATAATTTGTTTTAGGTCGTTTATGCATAATATCTTTAATATGTGTTGATCTTTAATAGTAAGTAAGTTTTATTTTGAGATAACGGAATTAGATTAGAAATATATGCTGGCGTTAATTCATTCATCGCTTTATATACCGTAATTCCAGAAAAGTATTTACATCTAGATGGAAAAGATAACCATTTCATATTTTGAAACATATTAAGAGAATTTGTTTTTACGGGTTTATATTTCATATTTTGAAACATATTAAGAGAATTTGTTTTTACGGGTTTATTTAAAATAATTCTGGCGGTTCTTTTTTGTAATTTTGTTATTCTATTTAGATCTGATTTGTTACATTGGGACCAAATAATACATCCATAATCAAAAAACATATCAAGAGAATTTGTTTTTTCGGGTTTATTTAAAATAATTCTGGCGGTTCTTTTTTGTAATTTTGTTATTCTATTTAGATCTGATTTGTTACATTGGGACCAAATAATACATCCATAATCAAAAGTAGGGGCAATGTAAGCGTTATAAAATAATTGTTTCATTTCAGGTGTAAGAAATATTTGAATTCTTTTCAGCAGAGATATTTTAGAAGCAAGCTTAGAACATGTTTTGTCAATATGTGTTTTCCAAGATAGACAGTTATCAATATGCAATCCAAGTAGCTTTTGACAATGAACATTATTTATACTCGAATTCTCAATATGCAGAGAAAGATTGCCTATGTTATTTATTTTACATTTCGATCCAATTATCATGCACATGGTCTTTTCTGGATTTATGGCCATATTATTGAGAGTGCACCATTCTTGTATTTTTAGTAAGTCTATTTGCAACTCAGACTGTATATTACTCAAACTTTGGTCAGCTATGTGTAATGTTGAATCGTCTGCATACATATCAATGTCTGAATTCGTAGTGACTGATATATCATTTATCTATCCCATATTAAGGTAAATTATATATGGGCTAACAATCAATCTTCATTTCAAAATTCTTTTTAACTATAAAATAATAAAGTTGTTGATGTGATAACCATAAAAAATCATTCTGAACTTATCTAGTGAGCTTTGAATAAATAATATTTTACTGGCTAGAGTCTCGCATTATATAATTTTATTCAACTCATTCCCAAATTACGGGTCGCCAAATGACACAATAAGAAATTAGTGATAAGCTGCATGAAATTGGTTCGAGGCCTCCGTAGTACGAATCGAATTGTCTTTATAATGAAAGTAGACAATCGTTATTAAAAATAGGTAAAAATATGGCAAAATAATGCATTCATTAATGACCAATGAATATGACACAAACTATAAACATAAACATAATCAAAACAGAGAAAGTATTACCGCCCAACTTGTATCTATCGTATTTAAACGACCGCCTTTTGTTTATTTACGTTCGTTTCTTTCCGTACACAGTCGGATATCCCGTTATTTTAAAATAATTACATTACGGAAATTCCCGATAAATATTTTCACTCGGTCTAGAGTCACCTGACTTGAAGTAGACCAATCAGAGCTGGTCGTTTTTGTAGATTTGAATTTTCTCATAACGCATCAAACATATATTCCTACGCAAGAAAGCGTGGGGTAAATATTGATATCAATTTTGTGTTTTTGTGAAAATAAAAATACTTTTATGATACAGAAATTGCTCATTAAAATATTCTTTCATTATATGAAAAATTATAGCTGATTTCAGAGACTATTGTTTATTAATATTAACATTAACACTAGATCTACTTTTTAAGCGCATTAATATTAGCTGTCACTTCTTCATTCGCGCGTAGTCCAAAAAGAAGACAAGAGGAATCAAAGTTTGAAATGAATTAAGCTGTTTATAAGCATATAGGGTCATCGATATATATTGGTAAGAATTGAAGTAATAGTTGTTTAGTGAAATTTTTATTTACATGTTTTAATTTCCTTTGTAGGTTTGTTTTTTTCAGTCAATGCGAAAAGGTTGCACCGCATCAGGAAAGAATGCGCTTGCTTTGTATCTTCATTTCTGGAAATAATCGACTACAGATAGACATTTATGCGCAGTTAATTTGTGGACTGCCTAAAAATTAAACGAATTTTATAATGAATTTGTGCTCTTAAAACTCTACTCTAATTCAATTGCAAGGTTTTCCTATTTCTGCATCTTTTGCAAGGCATTCCTACTCTGCCCACCCCAAACAAAATCAAAGGCTGCAAGCTCTGTGGTATTTTCTTATCTTTGCAATCTAAATCATCTGTATATCTGTATGTATTTTCCTGTATATTTATATCCTATATATTTTATCTTGTATCATAGTTTGGGGACCTTTCTAGATGTTGAAAATGTGTCAGAGTTAAATTGTATACATATACATGCACAATGCGTTAACTCGAGTGCAGAGTATTAGTTCTGCTGGGGTTTACTTATTGTGACTGTAGAGAAAGGGATAGCGAAAGAAATATCATATTCATATGCTCGTTCATTGGTTCCTATTTTTCGGTTTAATATTGTAACAACAGGGAACATGTTTTTATGTTTGACTATGATACAAAAGAGAATAAACATCAAAACACTCGACAATCTGATAAATACTGGGGGCTATGCAGCCTTGTACAGATCCGAGAGCCTTGTGTTTCGATGCTCTTTCTATTACTTTCAGGGCACCGAGATACACCGACTGCTTTTAGATATTTTACTATAACTGTTTATTATAACAGTTTGATACATATTGAATTTTGCATCAAATAACCATTTATGTTTTTTTTATGATGGTCACACTTTATCCTTGCATATTGTGGCTACTTCCTTAAAAAAGGCAGTTGAAAAAAATAATGAATACCTCAATTTGGACTCTAACCCCGACCTCTCACCATAGACAAGCGTGTTACCCCTGCAGCACGGGGAGGTTACACGAAGAATTTTAGCCTAAATAAAATAATACTAAATTTAGAATTTCCATTTTGGGTTTGTAATCCTTATCAATTTCGAGGTATTTTGTATAAACCTGTTGTTTAACACTGATGTAAATAATTTAGCGAAAATCTTCTCGCCAAAACAGTACGACATGTATATATTTCACTACTTGACAATCAGATTTATTTGTGTACTATGCTAGTTAGAGGTGCGCGGTTTAACTGGTATACCGGTAAACCACGGTCCGAGACATCTGCGGTACGTACCGCGGTATAGACCTGGAAAACCGGTACTTTTAGCTCTAATTTAAAGCAATTACAGATCCGTAAAATGTACTAAATTAAAAAACTTTTTCTGTTGTATATGTTAATGTTTCTTTGAGTTAATCTTTTAGCAAACAGTTTTCACCGACTATTATCATTCTTCGATATTTCTTAGCGAAAATTGAATGCTTTATCAATTACCGCATGTAAGCCAGAATTGTCGACTTGCATGATCTCAGTTGAAGAAGCAAAAATTGTCGACTTACATTTACTTGTCCAAATATCGCTTATTTGATACAAAACTAATCGTAAAGATTGATAATTCATGAGGGCATTCCTTGCATTACTATTTTAAGTATTTATATAAAGAGCGACCAATCAGGCTAGGGGTTTTCCTTACGTCACGCACTTACTGCATGCGCATGGCAATTAACTAATTTTAGAACGGCGTAGAAACTGGTCGTTCAACTAATGAATATTAATTAAGCAGTAACATGGTCAGCTGTTTTCTATGTGATAATTTTAATTTGCTTTTGGGGTACATGTTTGTTTTGGTTTTTGACACGGATTAATTAAATACTTAGCCCTTGCAATAAAAAAATTACAATAGCAGCTGGGACTCTTTTATAAAATTAACCGACAAATAAATATTTGTCATCAGCTAACGTGCATTTTGACCTATTATTTTATTAATCAATAAGCAATAAAAACAGTTTATTTTTCCATTTTAACTATGCAATTTATTTAACAGTTGTTAAATGTTGAAAGAGACCAATATGTAATAAAAAAACCCACAAGAACTGATCCATGACCCAATTAATTTATGATTGTCAACATGCGAAAGTACCTGATTGAAAAAAGTTAAATGGTGCTTTGATTAATCTGTATTTTATAGATCTGCTTAAATTAAATATTTGAAATTCTATACCAGCCTACCTTGATACTTATTTTAGGGATAAAAATTAACCTATAGCATACAATGAAAATCCGTGGTATACCCGTGGTTTTTAGGAAAAAACCGTGGTATACCGTGGTATTTTCTTTCTGGTGGTACCCAACTCTAATGCTAGTCAAGTATTCGGTAAAAAATAGCATTTTCATTGATTAGAATGATATATATCCGCGTAATCTGTGATTGTGCATTTGACAATTCTATAAGCCAACGCTACTTTTAAACTTGGTTGCGTTGTGATTTGTTGGATACTTGTAACAAAATAAAGATATTTCTTTCTTTACATCGCTTTGTTTTGAGAAAACTTTATAATCCATTGCTTCTATTGTCTAATGAGGCATTAAACGTTTTGGATCAGACCCGTTATGAAACTTAACCAGAATTTGACACATTGATGTTGGTGAAACCTTGTTTAAATTTGCAAAATAATCTATCCTTTTCCTTATTCTTTTTGAAAAAATTTCAAATCATTTTAAACTATTAAGATTATTAAAATATGAATACATTCAATAAAATTGCATATCATTCTGAAAGGGATTTGTCATTAACAGAAGTTAGATAAACATCAATCTAACCGCCTGATGTTGACCATGACATGATAAAAAATTTTACGAATCAGACTGAACTAGAGATGACCTATGGACTTGCAATTTAGATCGCATTGAGGGCTGCCCTAACGATAGGTAGATGGCAACAGCATATAGCCGATAGGCAGTTAAGAATACTATCCCAAATATTCATTTAAGCTTCCATGGCTTTGAAGATTTTACTTTGTGTGCATGTCACCAGAATTGTGTCTAATTTGTCAGACTCGGTCCCAATTGTGAAGGACTGTTCATGATTGTGAATGTGTTGGTTATTTGGTACCGCTTATATTAGGAAAAAAATTGCTGCACTGATTTAAATTTGTGAAATGAGGTTTTTATCATTTAATAGCAGACATTACTGCACAAATTTTTGCAAGAAAAAAAACAGGCATATTAAAAAGTATTAAGTAAAATTGTAACATGCACAAATTTTTGCAAGAAAAAAAAAACAGGCATATTAAAAAGTATTAAGTTAAATTGTAACATGCACAAATTTTTGCAAGAAAAAAAACCCAGGCATATTAAAAAGTAAAATTGTAAAGTTCCTGAAAATAAACTTAAGTATCAGTAAGAACTTTTATTGAAATTTCATAATTATTTCCAATATTTGAAATATAAATCAGTTTTTTTTTTCTAAAAATTTAATTTTCCTATTTTACCTTTGTTTGATAAAGAAATAATTTAAATAAATTGTTATTTTTGTTTTGCCAGGATGTAACAACATGCTGTATGCAAATATAGTAGTCATCAAAAGAAATGGATCAGATGGAGCATCATATGCACTAACATCGACATCCTGTTTATTTGGAAGGTATGTTGTAATATTGTGAAAATACACTTATTAGTCCCCTACCGGTTTACCGGAGGGGACTTTAGGTTTACCCTCCGTCCGTCCGTCTGTCTGTCAGTCCGTCCGTCCACAAAACTGGATCCCGCGATAACTTGAAAAGTACTGAAAATATTTTTATGAAACTTGATATATGGATAGATGGCAGTATGGAGATTATGCACGTCTTTTTCTTTTCTTCCTATGTTGAAAATTCTGGTTGCTATGGCAACAAATAGGCTGAAAATATGGCAAATTTTACACATAAACTGGATCCAGTGATAACGCAAAAAGTACTGGAAATATTTTTATGAAACTTGATATATGGATAGATGGCAGTATGGAGATTATGCACGTTCTTTTTCTTTTCTTCCTATGTTGAAAATTCTGGTTGCTATGGCAACAAATAGACTGAAAATATGGCAATTTTTACACATAAACTGGATCCAGTGTTAACGCAAAAAGTAATAGAAATATTTTTATGAAACTTGTAATATGTGTAGATGGCAGTCTGGAAATTATACACGTCTTTTTCTTTTCTTCTTATGTTGAAAATTCTGGTTGCTATGGCAACACATAGACTGAAAATATGGCAAATTTTACACATAAACTGAATCCAGTGATAACTCAAAAAGTACTGGAAATATTTTTATGAAACTTGACATGTGGGTAGATGGCAGTCTTGAGATTATGCATGTCTTATCTGTTCTTCCTATTTTGAAAAAATATTGGTTGCCTTGGCAACAAATAGACTTAAAACATGGCAAATATAACAATATTTGTGATTAGTCAAAAAGAGCTGAAACTTTTTATGAAATTGCATCTTTAATTCCAGAGTTATCTCCTCTTTAAGAATTTTGCTTTTTAAAATGTTATATTTTGGTAACATGGATGTTTCAAATATTAACTTTAGAGTGTCCTTCAGTCTGTCTGTCTGTCTGTTCATAAAAACTTTTTCCTGTAATCACTTTTAAAGAACATTTCCAACAAATTTACTTAAAACAGACAAAAATTTACACATTAGTGAATGGCCAATGGCCCTTCAGAATGCTGATGGGGTTCTATCCGGTAGGGGACTTATGGATTGCTTGCAATACTATGATAATTGCTTGTTTTCTATGTTTCACAGTTTGACATACCATTTGTATAAAAATTCATGAAGTTTATATAACATAAAAGACAAATTAAACTGATACTGGTAAGTTGATCCGTAAAACCTTCAGAACCTGCTTTAACTTGGTGAAATCTTGTACGTTGTTTTGACAATGTAAGCCTCAACTTAATTCAGCCCGAAAGCTTCTACTTTTTATGCCCCACAGAATGGGGATGAATATAGTTTTTATAGCATCTGGCCTTCCATTGGAACTTTGTATGTCTGGTCCATAAATTTGTCATTTATTGAATGATTTTAACATAGATTTGTATAAATGTGTACCATATTGCGGCAATATGTCTGAAGCTCAATGGTCATGGCCACACTCTGACTTAAAATGAATGTTTTTGATAAGATGTTCTTCTCAGTCAACAATTTGATCATTGATGGATTCTCACACTTTCTTTATTGGATATTTTTAGAGCATACTTAAACATGTGATTTGTAAAATTTAGGCTAGAAAAAATATTTTTCAATAGAATTATATAATTTGTTGAGATTTATCTTAATCATGTTCTTAATTTGTTCCATTTCTTTAAAAGGGCCTATTCAGATTGAAAATTATGATAAATGCTTTTATTTTTTAAGGAGTAATGAATGCAATATTAGGATACAACTGCCACAAGTAGGGTTGGAACACTGTCGACTTGAAGTTAATGAAAATTCAGAGGTGAGTCAATAAATTGTCAATAGAAGGATAAAAACTCATAGAAAATCACATTTTGTAGGAACATAAAATATGAAGCAAAAAAATGGGGCTTGCCAATGAATCTGTTACGAGAAATCTGCCCTTAAATGGAAAGTCCACCAAAGTCTAAAATTTGTCCAAAAGACCAAAACTGAGACAATTTTCGTACTAAGAAATTGTCCTAACTTATGACTTACATTAAGACTCATCCATTTCTGTATAACAATGCAGCTGAACATTAACACAAAGCAGATTTAAGCGTGTGCTATTGTATTTTGTAACTTTTCTCAGGCGAATGAATTACACAAGTCTAAAACTATGATTAAAGATAATGTTAATTGAAACAGTCCTATAGTTTGTCAAGTCCTAGGACTTGGGATACACTAAGGACTTTCTATGAAATGCAGCCATCATCACTAACTTGATAGGTCAGGTGTGTGCTTACATATGAAAATATTTCAGATTTTTCTTGTGAATTGTGGAGAGGAAAACTCTGTTGAGGTCAACAAAAAAGCATTAAAGGATGCCATCCAACTGAAACACCGTGACGTCTTTACGATAATTGATAGATCATTCAGGTTGGAAATACCAGACTGTGGGAAAGGATCGCCAAGTAAATTGAAGACGCCACAGAAGGCCGGAAAAATGTCACCATCCCCTAGTAAAAGAACACCAATTAAGGATTCAAAAATACTCACCCCAAAGGTTAGTTATTTGATGCTTAGTTAAGGTTAAAATTCTAAGTATTTCTTAATTTTCAGGTATTAAGGTGTTAAATTTATGTATTAGAAATTAAGCTTAATACATTTTAAAAATTGTGTTTTTTAAGGCCAGACTTAATATATTGCAATTTAGTGTTATGATGCCCGTTAGTTAGTACAGATGGGTTTTATCATCGCCCAGAATGACACAAATGCTGTTTAGGATTTTTATGCGAACAATAACCATCACACTTAAGAGCATTGGGAGTTAAAAATGAGTTGAGTACTGATTCTTCTAAGAAATATTAAATATCCACAATTGAAAACTGTCGAAAAAGAATGAGAAAGACAAAATCATAATAAATTAGATGTAAATTCTGTAACAGGGAAGAAATTTTAACTATCCTGGGATAGCATGTTACTTGAAGAAATTTTTCGAAATTTTATTCCTTAACTCATTCAACCCTGTACACTGTCTACCAGTTAAACCCTACTGATAACTGATAAGCCAACTCCTAGGTACCTTATTGATTTTATCTAACCTGTCTCCCTGAGGGATATTGCACTGTTTTATTGACAGGTCATAAATAATAGGGGGTGCATTATGTAATTTGCCTCTGGCAATCTCATTTTTAATCCAATCAAGCTGAAATGACACATAAATATTGGCAATAAAATTACCTAATCAGTGGTGTAACTTCCATCACTATGGCAACATGTTGGACTGATTTATTATCAATAAAATAAAGAAGATTTCAACATAAAATCAGTTTATTTGTAATAAAGAACTTTATTTATTGTATAAATTTCTATTAAAACATTCTTCTCCATAATATAATAATTTAAAAAATATATTGAGAAATTTACTGCTAATTTACAAATTAGAAATGAATACTTTGGAAGGATTATGCAAATAAATCTAGTAATGACTAATGAGCAAATATAAGTATTATGTTATGGAGCTCATAAAAACAGACAAGAAATATAACATTTATGGTGCAGAGGTGTATATACATCAGAAATTCATATTCATTAAAAAAAACTTTTATTTTCCTGTTGTTTTTTTTTAAGAAAATTTCAAAGAAAACAATAAATAATTTATCTTTACTTCTGTGTCTAAAAGTAAGAAAATATGAGCCGGAAAAAATAATTGATATATGAAATATGAATGAAAATTGTTATATGTGTTGATTAATTTTAGATAATTTTAGAATTATATATAATAATTATAAAAATTATATATAATATTAATATAAAAATAATTACAAAATATATACAAAAACTGTAACGTTTTTACATTTTTGTATTTCTTACACTAGAACAGTTACTCTTATTTTCTGGAGCTTTCAATTACGTTACTTTTCTGGATAAAAGGAATGAAAAAAGATCAACTAAATATTTTTGTAAGACAAAATCAAAATTACTGTCTACAAAGTAGCTCAATAAGAAACACAGAAAAGAACAGTTCAAAGAAATCAAATTCATTTGAGTCCGAATCAAGGTCTGTAGTAGGTCCTGGATTTGGGCCTGTGAATGGTCTCTTAGGCAATTCTGACCGATCGTTTGTCTTCCATTGAGAATATTCCACATTTTCGTCCGCACTTTCATTTTCATTTTGACTGTCACTCGATCTATCCGATTGATTCTATCTCACTTTCACTATCGAGACTAATGTCACAATCCGAATTTGCGCCATTTTCCGTGTCCGTATCAAACATAATGTCAAATAAATTCCTCCGATTTTCGATTTTTTTAACGCAATATAACTTTTTTTCAGATAGAGATATTTCGATAAAATTTTCACTTTCGTATAGGTAAACCTGTATACTATACATATAACGCGTTTCCTGATTGGTCAAAATACCTCAAATCTAAATATAACCCGTCGAAACAACCAATGAAATGCGCCGACATAACTCGTCACGCGGTATACAGTAGTAGTTCAATACACGACGACTTCTCTCGTCATGCGGGATAGCCGATAAATTTAATACGACGACTATACTCGGCGCGCGGTACACGATAACAGATAAAGACGACGACTATACTCGGCGTACGGGTCGAATGAGTTAATAAGTTTCATTGATTTTTGAAAGCAAACCAATGCATCTTTGTGGATTAATTACATTAATCATTTTACAATTTGTTGATCATCATTTATTATATCATTATAACATCAAATGTATTTTTGTGAATGTGCTTGTTTACATTTATTATTACATCAGAACATCTCATTGTCAACTTTGCATCGCAGAATTTCATCATTTAAGTCCTCATTTTCACAGTTTTTTCACAGCATTATTATACAGGGTTTGTACAGTCTTAATAAGTGCCTTAAATAGTGCTTAAAATGAAGAGAAGAAAGTGCTTAAAAATCCTTTAATTTGATTACCATCTTGAAAAATGCTTACGTTTAGGTATAAATATAATTATATTGTTGTTGAGATTTTCTTGTTCTATTGAAACTGGAAAATGTGTTTTCAACAAAACTTTGCTATTACCAATCCACAATGGGCAGAAAAGTTACTTTGTTATTGGTTACAAATGATATATGTGCAACAAATTGTGCTTGAAAGATTGGAAGACCTGCTTATAATGTGCTTGAATTTTGGCATTGGATGTCTGTACAGGCTCTGTTGTATTAGAAAGCCCTTAATTTTAAAGATTTAGTAAGATTTTTTGTTTGAATGTGCTCGTTTAAATTTTACAGTCTAAGCCACCAACACCTGCAAAAAGCTTGAAAAAGTCTGTATCCCCAGGCTCAGCAAAGAAGAGAATCCAGTCACCTTCACCTATGAGATCAACACCAGCACAAGATCGTCAGTCTCGTGGAAGAACTCCAAAATCAGCTGGTAAAGATTTAACTCCATCCAAAAAGGTAGTAAGCCAGAGATCTGAGTCCACGCCAGCATCTGTGAAAAAGACTTCAAAGGTTCTATCAACACCAAGAGCTGTTTCATCACCACCAGGCAAGAAGACTCCTAGATCTTCTGCCAAGGCTATTTTGAAAGGATTGACACCCCCAAAATCTACAACAAAATGGACAGCTAGCCCAAACATAGGTATATCCAAGGGTATGACACCTAAACAGGCATTAAATGTAGTTGCTAAAATAATGACGCCAAATGTTCGAAGTGCAACACCAAAGGCTACAAGAGTTGCTAGTCCAAAATCAGCAACACCTAAGGTTGCCACTCCGAAACCAGCAACACCTAAGGTTGCCACTCCAAGAGTTGCAAGTCCAAAACCAACCACTCCAAGAGTTGCAAGTCCAAAACCAGCAACACCTAAGGTTGCCACATCAAAAGTTGCTAGTCCAAAACCAGCAACACCCAAGGCTGCCACTCAAAGAGTTGCTAGTCCAAAACCAGCAACACCCAAGGCTACCACTCCAAGAGTTGCAAGTCCAAAACCAGCGACACCCAAGGCTGCCACTCCAAGAGTTGCTAGCCCAAAACCAGCAACACCCAAAGTTGCCACTCCAAGAGTTGCGAGTCCAAAACCAGCAACACCCAAGGTTGCCACTCCAAGAGTTGCTAGTCCAAAACCAGCAACACCCAAGGTTGCCACTCCAAGACTTGCTAGTCCAAAACCAGCAACACCCAAGGCTACCACTCCAAGAGTTGCTAGTCCAAAACCAGCAAACACCTAAGGTTGCCACTCCGAGAGCTTCAAGCCCTAAACAAGGAACACCCAAAGCTGCCACTCCAAGAGTTGTTAGTCCAAAACCAGCAACACCTAAGGGTGCCACTCCAAGAGCTGCTAGCCCTAAAGCAGTAGCAATGGCAACTGTTAACAATAATGCCAAGAAAACACCAACAGGTAAGAATATTGATGTTGACATGCACTGAAAAGGTGACTTGTTCCTGCTTTTTTATACAGTTATCCCCCTACCATGCTGTTGCTGTGATCCAGACTCTTAAATTGGTTACCATTCTGATATAGCAATATCCCAATATAATGGTTTAATGCAGTATCCCCTGAATATCGTTACAAGCAGAGTTTACTGTATTCTCTTATAATCATATGGGAAAAAAAGTGTATGAAGATTTTAGAAGATAAATATAAGGCACATTTAAAGATCAATATTTTTTTAATTAAGTTTTATATTGAAATTTTGTTTTGCATTTCCACTCCAATCTGGTCAAGTATTTCTTGATTAAATTATTTTTCAGGCAAAGGACCGAAGACACCGAAGAGTTCTGGTAAAAAAAGGAAAGCTGGTGCGCCAGATAGCAGCATAGTGCCACCATCAGCTAAAAGAAAGCGGGTATCATTTGGACCAAAGCTTAGTCCAGAATTGTTTGTTAAAAAGTTACCCCCATCTACCCCCATCAGGAAAGGTGCTTTGCCACCAAGAGTAACAGAGTCACCAGTTCCCTCTTCCCCTTTGCTTAAGAGAAGGTCTTTGGCTGCTCCAACAAAAAAGTCTCCAATCAAAGAAGAATCACCAGTTAAGTCTGCATCTACGCCACAGACAAAACAAGGTAAAACACCACAAAGCTCTAAAAAGTCACCATCCAGATCAGCATCTCCTGCAGCAGATAAATCAACCCCAAAAACACCATCACAAAATAAATCTCCAAAGGCTGGATCAGCTAAAAAGTCACCAAGTAGATCAAAGAGTCCAAATGATACATTAGAACAGACAAGAACCCCTAGAACATCATCTCCAGGATCAACCAGAAATTCACCTTCTAGATCTAAGAGCCCTGCTAAAACACCAACAAAACAAACACAGGTAAATTCTCCTGTAGCTGCAAAAAAATCTCCAGGTAGACCAAGAAGTCCCTCTTCACAAGTGAAACAAACAAAGTCGCCAACTCCAGCTAAAAAGTCACCAGGAAGACCAAAGAGCCCAGAAGGCACACCTTCAACAAATGTGGCAGAAAGTCCAGTGACACCATTGTCAGTAAAGAAATCTGGAAGTCCAAAGTCCCGTCAAAGTAGAAGTCCGGTTAAAACACCAGCCAAGAAAGCATCATCAGCTTCTCCAAGGACAAGGTCTCCTGTAAGTAGTTCAAAGAAGACTGCAGCAAGAAGCAAGTCTGCACCACCTACTCCAAAAGCTTCAAGAACACCATCACCAAAAAAGACCCCAGGTGCCTCAAATACACAGAAATCTAAAATTGGAACACCAGAAACAGTTCCTGCAAAACAAGCTACTCCAAAAGCTTCCAGAACTCCATCACCGAAAAAGACCCCAGGTGCCTCAAATACACAGAAATCTAAAATTGGAACACCAAAAACAGTTCCTGCAAAACAAGCATCTACCAAGTCTTCACCAAGAAGAGCACGATCTTTATCACCAAAAGGAAAGTCGCCAAAAGTTGCATCAAATGTAACACCAAAATCTGCACAAAAATCTCCATCTGTAGGAAAATCGCCCAAGTCAGTTAAAAAGTCAACTGCTGTCAAACATAGAAAATCTGTTGGAAAAAATACCAATAACAGTAATTCTCTTGACATCAGTTTCACTGGACTTTCAGAAATGTTGACAACTCCAATTGTATCAACACCTGCTTCAGCCCGTTCAAAAGCAAGATCATTATCACCTGTTGTCACTCCCGTCAAGGAGGCAATGTCTAAAATCACTTTGCAAAGGAAACCAACACCTAAGATTCTGTCATCCAAGAAAACTCCAAAAACCCCTAGAGGTGGAAGAAATTTGAAAAGGAAGAGGTCATCCCCACTGAAATCAAATGTGAAAAGAATGAAACTTAACACACCAAAACAATCACCCCCTTCATCAATCAAGAATGCTGTTGCCATGAGGTATGTTAAATGTTGAAAGTTCTTTAAATTCAACTGCTTTAGTTTGACATAATCAGTAGAAAGTATTATTCTCTGGTGATTTGGTATAGAGTTGTTAAATCTTGATTACTGTAATTGTTTTATGTCATTTAGAAAGATGAATAACGGGGTGTCTGAACTACTTTACACAATAACATTTCCTGTGTAACCTGAATCTTAACCAGCAAAATAGCATATTTATATAGAAATGGATGCTTCATATTTCAGAGCAATTCATGGTAAAAGAGCAACACCTAAGTTAAAGAGTTGGGCAGATGTTGTGAAGAAGCCAGCTTCTCTTGTTGAAAAGAAATCACCAGCTAAACAAAAACCTGCTCCAGCTATGAAACCACCAACTCCTAGACCAGTTGCTAAGGTAAATAATGAAATGTTTTTAAATATCTTATTTTTCGCAAATATTTTTTGCTTGCTGCATTCTTTTTTTTTTATTTTCCTTTTGAGGTCAGAAGAAGTAGATATATAATTTAGAACACACTGTCCACAGTGCATTCAGTGTGCTTATGCTGCACATCTGCATAAATTTCTGTATTAACAGACTAAAATTTTAACTTGCAACAGTAACATGTAATCAGCAGTTAGTCCATTTACTTGGAAATAAGTTTTTTAAACAAGGTGAGATAATTAGATTCATTTTTATTTTAAAAATCAATGCCATAATTCTGAAAGCTATATTTGTGAAGTTCTGCTTAGAATTTTTGTCAAAATTGCCTATTAAGTTATATGATTTCGAAACTATTTAAAGATATGTCAATATGAAGTTTAAATTACTTGATTAATATGACAATGCACAATTGCATAGCAATAGGGGCATAATCATGGTTTTTAATTTTAGGATTTATGTCCTTGAACATTGATGAACACTGTTTATTGATAGTTGTTGCCCTTAAATGACGAGCTTTAACACCGCATGTGATATCTTGTTTTTTTAGGCATTCCCAAAGACACCAAGGACAAAAGCAGCTCACCTTGCCCCAAGTACTGGACATGCTGCATCACCAGCTACAATTGTTATTGGCAAAAAGCAAAAATTAACTAAGACCCCTAAGTTGCTGCCAAAGAAAGGAAGAAAAAGTATTGGAAAGGTTAGTCATTTTCATGCTTTTTTTACTTGTCTGTTATATACTTGTAGTTTTTGCTTTTTTAATATTGACTTTATTCCAGTAATATCAATCACGGTTTACTTTAGTCTGCACTACTAAGCACATTGAGTTGTTTATTGTTTGATATTAAAGACAGCTGTTTGTATAGCTGATCACCTCAATTCAATTTGATCTTGTCATTACATTCTGGAAGCTTAAAAATCTTTTGGGTGAGAAAACTAATTGAATATTTATTATTATTGATACAATCATAGTCTATTGATTTTTGTATCAAAGTACATGATTTATTAAAGAATAAGTGATACACTGCAGCTTGACTCGAAATAAATGGAATGTGGCCAAGGCAAAAAATTACAGGTTTTGAATGTTCAATGTTCAAATAAACTTTTTGAAACTGATATAGATGATAAAGGTGCTAAACTTACATAATATGCCAGACATTCAAAAGTTGTTCATGTTTGCAGAAAAGCAAGAAATCTGTTGGAAGAGTAAGCCTGGCAGGTGTTAAAGACCTGTTCACTACTCCACCACAATCATCACCAAAGTCCAGACAGACAACCCCATTATCAGCTGGTACACCAGATTCTGTCCTGTATGCTGATATACCAGATACACCAAATGGTCCTGGGGAAATGCTTGTTTCACCTCTCTCATCTGCCAAGTCTTCAGCAAAAAAATCAAGAAAAAGTACAAGTCTTGTAGGTGTGAAGGAACTGTTCAAAGCTAAAGTCAGTAAATCCCCAGCTAGTCCAACTGGATTGAAAAGACTGATGAAAACTCCTCGTAAAAAGCATGGACCAGCAAGTCCTTCTGGAGTTGCAAACTTGTTTGCATCACCAATAGTTGAGGTAATATATTTCTTACCATTGTAGATATTCAATTCAAGTTCTAATTTTAATTTTCATTTTAAACTGCTGCTCAGTTGATAGCTGAATTTTTATAAAGATTTACATCTCATAATTTCACAGTTAAATTATTAAAATACAATTTCACCCTAACTTAAAAAATGACCAAGTGGTACCGTAAATTCTAGCTGATCATTTTTATGTCTTTAGTCAAATTTTCATTTGTTATTTTGATACTTGATTTTAAAATATGGTAAAAAATTGTTTAAAGTAAAAAAAAAATTAAACATCTTGTGCTCATTTGTTGAAATACCTTAGGTCTTGCATGGAGCACATACTATTATTCTACAAAATTTACTTACATAACCTTGAAATTTCACGTCAAGTTTTTGTTTTAGAATGTTGCCACAAAATCAGTGAAGAAGGTGAAGACACCAGTTAAATCACCTGCAAAGGCAAAAACACCAGCAAAATCTCCAGCTAAGGCAAAAACACCTGCAAAATCTCCAGCTAAGGCAAAAACACCAGTCAAATCTCCAGCTAAAGCAAAAACACCAGCAAAGGAAAAGACACCAGCAAGGACTACAAGGTACTAAGCTTAGTCTATTTTCTTATTTTAGTATTCATTTTATAAGCTTTGCAGCTTTTGTTTTAAATAGAGTAAATGGAGTCAATAATTATAGAATGTTAAAAGTTAGATTGTTAACTTTGTGTATTTCTTAGTGTACTGCAATTTTAAATGCCATTTATATTTTATTCTTAATTTGTAGGGGTAGAAAGCGAGCAGCAACGCCAGTTAAATCCCCAGTAGCTAAGAAAGTCAGAAGGGAAGAAGTACTTGCCACTTCACCATCTTTGACACAACCAACTAGGTATTTAAAGACTTTTTCTCCCTTTTCTATTTAAAGGAGAGTATTTTGGTACATTCTCTATTTATTATCCAGAGTAATTAAAAAAGAAGAAATTAATACATCTTTGCAGATTGTTTTAGAAATAGGATGGTTAGTTTTTCTACACACATAACATGAATTTTTTTTGTACTGTTCTGCCATTTTCAAGTTTATTATTATTGATATTATAAGCTTAGAGGAAAAAGATTAAGATTAAGAAAAGTAATTGAGAATACCTCCAATACATAAAGTGTTTTTTTTCTTTGATAAAGGTGTGTATGTTTTTATGGCAAATAATAATGAAAAAAATGACAGCTTCGCTTTGTCGTTCCATCAAATAAATCTTAACAGCCTCCTCATCAAGTTTGAAAAAAAAATTATTCTGTCTCTTTTTTAACTTGTGCACAGGGCAACAAGAAGGGGTGGACTTAAAAAGACTGCCTGTGCAAAGAAAAGAGGTATGAATTCAGTTTCTTTTAAAAAAAATTAATATGCAAGTTGATAAAAATGTATTTTCACAAGTGATAATTTACTGTTAAAGCTTAGTAAATAAAAAAATTACTCTATGAAAAAGACTCCAATAAGGTGTTTTTATATAACAGGACTGAAAATATTGAAATTTTCATTTAATAGGATTCTTATTTGACAGAACATTATTAACGAGTATACATATTTGTCAAATATTCAGACATGATTTGTTGCAGTTTCATTAAATCATATGTAATGCATAAAGCAGCTATGAATAGAGCTTACCAGAATGCTACTAGTTTTAGAGTTTCACACCTCGAACATTGCATATAGTATAACACTCGATTATCCTTGCTACAATTAGTATACCCAGAATGACTAGATTACCAGGTCTTGCAAGCAGATAAATTATGTTTTAGAAATGTCCGTAATCACTTATTTGCCTTTTTTCTTCTTTTTTTCTGTATATAAAAAAAGAGGCAAGAAAAACGTAAAAAGCTCATAACTTGAATGGTTTTACTTACAGTGAAAGGATCTCCATTGGTTGGAAGAGTTGGCAGGAGGAATGCAGTGGTACAAATAGAAAAATTAGCATCACCAGTTGCGCCAAAGGCTGCAACGCCTAAAGCTGCCACCCCCAAAGTTGCAAAGGGCAGGACAAGGGAAGCACCTAAAGTAGTCACACCTAAAGTTGCTACCCCTAAATTGAAAAGGGGCAAGTCTACCAGGGTGGCACCAAAAGAAGCCACGCCTAAAGTTGCTACCCCTAAAGTGAAAAGGGGCAGGTCTACCAGGGCGGCACCAAAGGAAGCCACGCCTAAAGTTGCTACACCTAAAGTCAAGAAGGGCAGGTCTACAAGGGCGGCACCAAAGGAAGCCACGCCTAAAGTTGTAACACCTAAAGTTGCTACTCCTAAAGTGAAAAGGGGCAGGTCTACCAGGGCAGCACCAAAACAAGCCACCCCTAAAGTCACAAAGGGCCAATCGGCAAGGGCAGCACCTAAAGTAGCAACACCTAAGGTTGCTACCCCTGAAGTCACAAAGGGACGTTCTACAAGAACAGCACCAAAAGTAGCCACACCTAAGGTTGCTACCCCTAAAGTCACAAAGGGACGTTCCTCAAGGGCTGCACCCAAAGTAGCCACAGCCAAAGTTGCAACCCCTAAAGTCACAAAGGGACGTTCTACAAAGGCTGCACCCAAAGTAGCCACACCTAAAGTTGCAACCCCTAAGGTAGCTAAGGGTCGTTCTACAAGGGCAGCACCAAAGGTAGCCACACCTAAAGTTGCAAAGGGCAAATCACCTGTCCCTAACAAAGCCTCGCCCAACCTTGTGGAAAAGCAAACTGAAATAGGTAAGACAGTTATTTTGACAGAAATCATTTCATTGACTTGTCTTTACCTGTTAAAAAGTATATTATAAACAGTGCTATGCTTTTATGTAACAATTGATTTTAGCTTCTATAATGGTCACAGCATTAGAAATTAAGTTGTTTATCAAATATTGGTTGGCATAATTTAAACCTCAAATTAGTTTCATATATGTTTTCACACTAGAAAGAAAAACTTTACCATCTAAATTGGTATCTTTCTTTATAAGTATCATATTTATCAAATGAACTAATTTATATTATCTATTTGTTTAGTGACCACTCCAAAAGAAGACACTCCAGTTAAAAGAGGTCGCGCTACTCGTAGAGCTCCAAAAGTAGCAAGTCCTAAAAAAAAAAAAAAAAAAAAAAAAAAAAAAAAAAAAAAAAAAAAAAAAAAAAAAAAAAAAAAAAAAAAAAAAAAAAAAAAAAAAAAAAAAAAAAAAAAAAAAAAAAAAAAAAAAAAAAAAAAAAAGTTTGTAAAAAAAAAAAATAAATCACCAAAAAATCAAAAGAAGACAATTTCTCCAGTAAAATCAACTAAACGGAAAGCCAGCCCAGTAAAAACTTCTCCAGTAAAGAAAAGCAGAAGAGGCACTTCAAAGGTAGCTGCACCAGTAGCTGTAGAGGTTAAAGCAGTAACTCCTGAGCGTGTGAAACCTAAACGTGGTGCTGCTGCTAAAAAGTCAGGTAAATATCACAATTTAAAATTTATGGTTTCCTGAAAGGTTTTGAAATCCCAGTATTCTCTGGAACTAGAAAATAGTGTTGTGATACCCGATTGTCTGCTTACCATATGATTGCTATGAAATTTTAACATTGCAGATTTTATTGAACAGAAATATCTTGTGGTAGTACTTCATGCCAAGCACCAGTATATTGTAAACCAAGCTTCCTTTTCCTCTAAGAGTAACAGGGACTTAACTAGCAATCCTAAAACATCATTGTATAGATCATCTTTTTGCAATGTGTACAAACTGGCAGAGCATTATCTTAGTTATTATGCTTCTAACATTTAAAGGCTTAAAAGCAGGTTTCTTTGTTATTGGATCTTTCCATATATTAAAGAAATGCATATTTGAATAACACTTGATTATAACTGTCTTTCAGGAAGACAAAGACTCCAGTGAAGGCAGTAACTCCAAAAAAGCCACTAACACCTGCAAAGAGAACTAATAGTTTAAACCAGCCAATGTTTCTCCAGTGAGGAAACATTCCCCTACAGAAGTAACACAAGTTAAATCAAAAGTTGAAGAGGAAGCTAAAATAGCAGTACCAAAATCTTCACCCAAGAAAACTAGAGGGAAGGCAGCTGTAAAAGCAGTAACACCTAAAAAAACTGTAGCAACTAAAAAGGTGAAAACACCTAAGATATCACCAGTTGCATCAAGGAAGCCGAAAGCAGAGACTTCTGTCAAACAAGCAGCTAAAAAACAAAAGAAGGTTGCCACTCCTGCAAAAAGGGTTACTCGCACTCGACGATAAGTAGAACACATGAGTAGAAAATGTTCGACACGTTTGACACTGATCATTCATATTTATTTATCTTATTTTGTATTGTTTTATTTCTTATAAACTTGTATGTGCAATGCAATGTAATATTGATGTTTATTTGCAAAATAGATTCTTTGGTTGAGGAAGACATCTTTTTTTAATCCTTTGGATGGTATATTTAATAAATTATTTTAAAAATAAAATTTTAATTTCTGTCATTGAAAATTTACAGATATACAGGAAGAGGAGTGATGTTTTAAATAACTTTTTGTTTTAATATAGATACAATTAAATACTGTTTTATTTTATGTATAGTTCAAAACAAACAAAAAAACTTGGAATCGTGTCTTTTTCTTGGTAAAAGTTTTTTTTATTGAGAAATTTCATTTTTATATAAATGTAGATACACTATTATATTTTATTTTGAAATACTTTATGCAACATGTCTTTTGTATTAATCATTATTCACTGTGAAAAACATAAATATTTGGAGTTTCATTTTTAAAAAGAATTATAGAAATATCATTACTAAGCCACTTTGTTTTTATATTTGTAAGAATGTGGAAATGATGCAGTTGGATTAATTTTCAGTATAGCAAAAGCTATATGTGCGACTAGAACAAGTATGAAATTTTTTATTCAGAGATCTCACAATGTAAATTTAAATGCTGCATATAATTTTATTCATATCAGTTTCATTGTATATACCATTTTCATACAAATTCCTTGTAGATTTTATTCTTTACTAGTTTTTAGTCTTCTGTAATCACATTCGTATAATATTCAATGTCTGTGAGGTATTGAAGTGTGTTTTGTTCTGTATGTCTTTTAAGGTAAACAGCAGTAGTATGATAAATAACCACCATTAAGAAAGTGTTCACATTAGTGCAGATTGAAGTACTCGCTCATGTTAAAGCATGAGAAGGCACTAGCTTGATCCGAATTCAAACGAGCTACTTGCAAATTGCATATTTTCTGTATCTGTCTCTTATTCTTCCTTTATGATTTATTTCATGTATTTTTGTTTGAATGCTTCAATGTAGTGTACCAAGAATATATGTGGAAAAATGTTCAGGGCAATAAAAATATGTACCTCATACTTTTGAATCTTATTGTTATTTACTTCACCAGCTTAAATTTTTGCAAGACCAACATAAGTCTCAGTTGTCACTTTTGGTGTATAGTTCAGTGTATGTGCGTACAGATTTGTCCGGTCTAAATCTTGCTTATTTGAAAGATTACAAAATAATTTGGTACAAATGTTCACCATGATGGGGTGGTGTGTCGCTCAAAGAAAAAAAGGTCACATTGGGGATCAGCGCCAAACCTGTATGGAGCATAATTTCTATATTCATGGATGGATTTTAATAAAACGGCACAAATGTTCTCCATGTTGATTATCACCAAGAGGTCATGTAATAATTTGTTTGCGCTGTATTTTGCATAGTGGTGAGGTCGACTTAGTTGGCGGTTTGGTGTGCCCGTCAAGATTATTCCGGGCTTTATCTTGCTCATTCTGGCAATAAATAAATAAAAGACGCAAGAAACAAACACCCAGCCTTTGAAATGAACTTTGATGGTAATATTGTGACTGACCCGGTGGACATAAATTCGAATTGGAAAGACATTTTTAGTGGTTTATACTCACCAAGCTGCCACTCATCATTTAAAGAAAGTTACAAAACCGAAATTCAGATAGATTTCGATGAAATAAACGGTAACATTAATTCAATAAATGGCCGGAAATTTGTTATCACAGAAAACATGACAAAAGAAGCGCTGAAAAGCTGTAAAACAGGCAAGGCTTGTGGCGTCGATAAAATGTACTACGAAAATTTTATGCACGGCGGTCAACTATTAATCAAAGTGATAACCACATGACACACCAGTTGATATGAAAAGGGGCGTCATCATTATTTTTTACAAGGGAGGTAACAAGAAAAAGACATGCTGTGAAATTCCGCGCGTATCGGTAAATTTCCTTTCGGTGGTGCATTAGGGTCAAATGTCAAGACTCAGGCCTAGATTACGCCGAGCCTTGCTTCGTCTTCATTGATGCATGATTCCTGAAGGAAATATAGAGGATAATTGTTTAGTTCAGTGTAAGATCGAAATATATTTCACCGAGTGAGCACCAAAAGGTATATTTCACGAGTGGCGCAGCCACGAGTGAAATATGAACTTTTTGGTGTTCACATATAATTATATACACCAAATAAACACTTTTTTTCTGAGGTCAAAGTAAGAAAAAGGTTGTACTCCAATGAAAATTGCGTAATATGTCAAATTAAACCATTAAAATTGAATTAATTATTTCGAGCCCACAGCACTGCGTTGCAATCGAATCCACCGCCGTTTGCGTTGTAATCATATTTGTCATTTATTTTACAAACAAACAATAACGATTTCCAAAAGTTCCAAGACATGGTTGTTCTGTGCAAGTATCATACGTACGATGTGATGCAGGTGTATTTAGGGGCCGTTTCGCACACATTTGCACGTGTTTTAAGCAAAATTGGGCAGAAATGGTGTCCCCTCGTCAAACTGTACATTAGTGTTTGCATAAATGGCAGTGAGTTACATTCTGTGCGTGTAATAAATTTAAAGATTACAGATGTGGGCTCCAGTATCACTAGGTGTTTCGCGTGAAACATTTAAACATGAAGTAAAATTCAGCCATAAACTTACCGACAACCACAGGCACGAGTATCGGACCTGGGAAGACAAAATATGACCAGATTGATAAAAAAACAACCTGTGTTCATCTTAAAAGTGTCAAAAACCAAAGAAAAAAATTAAATTATGACCCCCTTTAAAAATATACTATAAGTTAACTTATAGTTTGTTTTTAAAGGGGTCATAGTTTACATTTTTTTTTTTTGGTTTTTGACACTTTTAAGATGAACACAGGTTTTTTTTTTATCAATCTGGTCATATTTTTTCTTCCCAGGTCCGATACTCGTGCCTGTGCCGACAACAGCAAACGGCCATTTTTTATCCATGGCTTCTGCGACGAATACTCCACTGCCGCTACGATGCCAGTGTGATCATTTTAAACATAGGTTAAGCTCATGAAATTATGATATGCATCACAATTTGTATATTTTTACATTTATAATAATATATCAATAATATACTGTCGTAGGATGATAACTTGAGCCTTTGTTTACATAACAAAGACCAATAACAATGCGAAAAATAGGTTAGGCAGATCAATGCCACATCCTATAAAAATGAAAATAAAACTGCATGTTATCATATGTCTTGTTAGCGCAGTAGGTAAAGCAACCGTGTCAGTAATGTGTTTTACCCATACAGGCAGAAGTTCGACTACTGGTAAGACATTGTCTTTTTTACCTTAGAACAGTCACTTATTCAGAAAACAAGTTTGACCGGGTTTTTCATATACATACATGAATATGAGATCGAATATTTTATTACACTGCGATCAAAAAATACAAAAAAAAATAGAATGAAAATAAAAAAAATAAATATATACTATAAAATATATATTATAAGAAGAAAACAAAAAGGAAAACGAAAAATGATTAAATAATAATGATAAAAATAGTGTAAGGAGAAAAAAACTTAGGTTATTAAATGGCACTAAGTTGGGTTCGAACCTATGAGTACAAAACACCAAAAGTTACAATTACTCCGATCTACCGGCAGAGCCATAACGGTAATACACCAACGAGTCTGTAAGAATAATGCTATATAGTTTATGTAAGTGTTTACTTTTACGATATCGGATAATAATCCAGATAACCCCTTTTTTGGACTTTCCAATGTACCGTTAAGACCAAATTATCATCCTAGGACAGTATCTTTCATCATCATATGAAACCGCCTCCGTGGTCGAGGGGTTAGAGTCAATGACTTCTAAGCCAGTTACCTCTCTGGCGTGGGTTCGATCCCCGGGATATGCCTTGGTAGTTTAGCACGGAGGAAGGTAGTCTAGTACTGGTGTAACTCTCAAGGAACGATGGTTAGGAAACTACTCGCCTATATGATTGAAATAGTTGGGAAAAGGCGTAAAATGAAACAAACAAACAATCGTCATACATATCATTACAAATATAGATCGATTTACAAAAAAAAATAAGCTCCCTTACGCATCATTGTTATAATTGCGCAGCACTGTATTATTGGAAAAGGGCAAAAGGTAAGTTCAGAAATGCGAAATTTCGCATATAATGAATTTTATTTTGAGATTTTGCATACATCATGGAAATTTTTAATGTTTCATTTATGTCTGCTAAACGTTTTGAAACACTATTTGGAAGTAATGAAACACTTAAATACACGTGACACATTTGTGTTGTTGATGCGAACATGTTTTATCCTTTTCCTAAAAAAGTTGGTACCGCATCGTGCTTAAACATGACACCGTTATTTTTTGCGCGGAAATATCGCAGTGTAACCGTTTCTATCTTTTTTCTAGGATGGATGTCACCGTCGAACAAGAAAAGGTTTAGGTTTGTGATACTAGTAAGGGTAAGCGGGGCACGAGATGGTCTGGGCTTGGAAGCAATCTGCACTCTCTGTAATTTTTGAAAGATAAATTCCTATTAAAACTCTCAAACTTGCTAATACAATGCACAAGCAAGTCACATACCATAACTTACGCATTCTACTGAAATAAAACGATCCTTTAAAATTTCTTTAAGGCAAGTTTTGATTGTGGTCTTACCAAATTGTTCTAGGTATATGAGTAGAACAAACATAGTTAGTATTTGAATATTTGTAATAATTGCACTAATAACTAATGAACATTTTCCATTTCCTTTATCAAAAATAATTTTGCTATACGGAGTCATCTTTACGTCGCTGTAACATATATATGTCATAATACATGTTGCTACACTACAAAAGGCATTGTGAATTTAAGTCACTATAGTTTCAGTCTAGATTAGAGGACACGAGTTCGATCTCTATTTCCTCACATTCTTTCGAATAAGACGGTGGTCCCTTGTGTTTACGCTGAGCACACCAAAGAAACCAGGTTTGCACCTAAGACTGAGGCATCTTACGTATTATTATACTTCTAGAGGTCTCGCCCAGATGGCCAACGATAATTAAATGCAAATAAGTTAATGCTGCATTAGCATCATTATGATGCGGTATACGTACGTCTAGTGCTACTGTATACGGTGTCACAATTTTAAGTGCGGACACATGATGCGGTACGCAGAACCATGTATACTTTAGTCTTTACAATGCCATCTTTAAAATTACAGTTTAGATGAAAAGCTTAATAATGAGTAGTCCAACAAATTGTGCGCTTTAGAGCTTTTTATTATATAGATGTTGTTCGCCCTTCGTGACTGTAAAGACAGACATCTATGAAAAATCAGATTATAAAATCGGTCGGTCTTGCAGTCGAAATATTGAGACTAAATAATGAGGGGAAACGATCGGCATTATTATAGGGGCCGGTGCGGGTGCTTGTAGATTTGACTGTGCTGCGCTTGTACATAGTCTATGTTTCATCGCGATTTTGCTCTTTGAAGAGTGAGGCGATTACTGAAGATGATGTTGTTGATGATTATTTTAAATAAACCCGTAAAAACAAATTCTCTTGAAATGTTTGAAAAATAAAAAGGTTACCTTTTCCATCTAGATGAAAATACTTTTCTGGAATTATGGTATATAAAGCGATGAATAAATTAACGCCAGCATATATTTCTAATCTAATTCCGTTATCTCAAAATAAAACTTACTTACTAAGATCAACACATAAAAAAGACATTATGCATAAACGACCTAAAACAAATTATTTGAAACGTACTTTTTATTTTTTCTAGTATGGAGTTATGGAACACTATAATATTCCTTTAAAAATAAGAAATTGTTCAAGTCTTAAATTGTTTAAATCACATTTCAAACATTTATTATTATCTAAAGATGAATTCTAGAAAATTTACCTATACTATAATAATATGTCTGTCTTCTTTGTTGATTAAGTTTAACTGAATGTTGTAATTTTTATAATTGCTTGAATATGTCCATTGTTATGGAAGGCCTTGTTGAAAATAAGATTTTGCATTATATGTGTTAATCCGTGATGTGTTGTAATATAAATCCGTGATGTGTTGTATGCTTTGATGTATTGTCTTAATAAGTTACCTTCGTTATATAAAGAGTTTATTATTATTTATTATTATTATTATTATTATTATCATTATTATTATTATTATTAATGATGACACTGGTAGTGTAAGTGCCGCAAACCAGACTACGGTGTCGCAAAGGTTATTTTGATGCGGAAGTAAATTTAATGTCACGTGACCTTCAATGGCCGACTCAAAGCGGAAGCTTCAATTCAGCTTTTGATTTCTGTATAGTTTTATCATGTAAAGGTCAGAAAAAACAGCATAATGACTGTCTGGCGTAAGATTGGTAATAGTCCTAAATATGGAGTTGGTAAGCAACATCATACTGTTCCTTTGTGAGAATTAATTTGGTATTTCGTGACAAAAATTGCGAACTTCGAAGTAGGAAGTGATCTAATATCAAATGTTGCAGCTAAAATGATTCAGCTATAGTGCAACAGATGAAGGGTTATGATTATGTACAGCCACCCTGAGACTTTTGATAGTTGCATGGGTACAAGTTTTCAGGCATTTGCCTGAAGTTCAGGTTTTTTCTTCTGAAATCTGTCTTTATCTGTAGAAAAACGAAGTGAATAATACTAAATTCAGGGTTTTCTGGTGTTTTTAACTTGCACCCATGTAATTGCTTTCTTGTAGCACAATACAATGGTATTATTGAAATTGTTGTGTGTAGATCATGAGATTTATCCCTGTTTCTCCCATCTGTCCATCTGTCTGCCCACCTTTTCTTTCTTGATCGATCCACCCATCATTCCGTCATCTATCGATTAATCCATTTATCCTTCCTTTCTTTTATTTCTTCGCTTCTTTTTCAAACCTCTAGCAACAATGTAAGACAGTCTGCTTGTAGAGCCACAAACTTGACTAGATTACGGGTCAACGAGGCCCCAGGTCAATTCGGCCCTTTACCAACTCAGCACAGGTCATCTTGGCCCATAATAATATATTACTGGTTATTACTTTTTAAACAGTCAGTGAATTTAAGATTTTGAATTTACGATTTTTCTAACAACATTTCTCAAACGAAAAACAGTGTTTGGGGCCTAAATAAGGCATTATTTCACTGTTTGAGGTCTCAAAAAGGGCGGGGGAGGGGGCACAAAGCCCTCAAAACACTATAGAAGGGAAAAGGTTAAATCAACTTCGAAAATTAAATAGTTTATACTGGATCAAAAGGTTAGTGACTGTCATCCAATTAGACGGTCAATTATCACCTTTTATCTATAATAAACATGCTTGTTTATTGTGCCCCCACATTAGTGGCGGGCATTTAGATTTACCCTTGTCTGTCCGTCCGTCTTTCCGTCCGTCAATCTGAAAACTTTATTTATCAATAGATCAGTCATTGAACATCATGTCTTGATATCTCTTCTTAACAAAGATAATTTCAAGCAATAATTTTTGATGCCGACTTAATTTCTTTTTGTTTTAATAGTCATTGTACCTCTGAATTACTCTTGTAGTAATTTACTCCTTAAAAAGTTTATTATTTAGACAATCTATATCCTAAAAGGTTTTTTAATAAAGGGCCGAGTTAGCCAGTGTCGAGTTGGAATTGTGCCGAGTTGACCCTTTACCACTTGACTATAAAAAGTTAAAAAGTGAAATAAAAAAATGTATGAAATAAAAAAATGGACATAAGATATTAATTTATATTCATAGAAAACAAGAATGGGATATGTATAGGGTTTGTTACAAGTAAAGGTAGTCTGGCAATTTGTCATGTTGAGATTATATAGAGATAATATGCTCAATATGAAATACGTTTAAACGTATTCATTTTGATTTTCATTTGTAAACATTTACAATATTTTTTATCGTTTAAAGGAAATGACTAAGTTGTTCTATCAAAATATCCTAGTCATTACCTGTAATCATGAATTTTATCAATTCTTATTGATTTATTCACAATAAAAATTAGATAGCTTACATTTTTATTTGTTTGGGTCATCAGACCAAACAAATAATGGTAGCGAAATCTCAGAGCCTAATGCTGTTAATTGCAAATGCCTAAAGTAGTCCACTTTTTTGAAGTGGTTACTTCCCTTTATATGTACACTAACGCCGAAAAATTCAGGGGAGATCAATGTGTAAAGATTGTCAAATGACAGGCGCATTAATTTTCAAGCAAAGTAGTTCCCAAATGGTGGAAGATTTCTAATATTGTTTCATTCTTTATAGATATACATGCTTACAGAAAGCTTCATGATTATTTACATCTGTGTTAAACAACAGGTTTAGCGTCGAAATAATAAGAGTTACAAACCTTTGTTTAGAATAATATGGTTTTCTTCAGGCCTTTAACATATAACTTCACCGTGGCCGAGGGGTTTGTACGCTCGCTTATGAATCGAGAGGTCTGGAGTTCAAATCCCAGTTGATGCAACTCATTTTTAAAATTTTTTTTTAAGTCAAATGAACATTGAATTGCCTATCAGTTTTGCAATTAGTCTTATAGCCAATTTACTATAGTTAAAACACTGGAAAGCATTGGTGGCACTATACAAAAACAAATTGGTTTATAATCTCACAACCTTCACCTTTCTGACATTCTGTCTGAGACCCAAACAAATATAGCGCCTTCTGTGCTTTGATTATTTGTTTGGTACGTCAGACCAAACAAATAATGGTAGCAAAATTTCAGACCCTGATGTGTAGAGGTGCGCGGTTTAACCGGTATACAGGTAAACCACGGTCCGAGACATCTGCGGTACGTACCGCGGTACAGACCTGGAAAACCGGTACTTTTAGCTCTAATTTAAAACAATTACAGATCCGTAAAATGTACTAAATTAAAAAACTTTTTCTGTTGTATATGTCAATGTTTCTTTGAGTTAACCTTTTTGCAAACAACTTTCGCCGACTGTTATCATTTCTTCGATAGTTCTTAGCGAAAATTGAATGCTTTATCGATTACCGCATGTTAGCCAGAATTGTCGACTTGCATGATTTCAGTTGAAGAAGCAAGAATTGTCGACTTACACTTACTTGTCCCAAATATCGCTTATTTGATACGAAAACTAATCGTAAAGATTGATAATTCATGAGGGCATTCCTTGCATAAATTAGGGTGTTAACTAATTTTAAGTATTTATATAAATAGCGACCAATCAGGCTAGGGGTTTTCCTTACGTCACGCACTTACTGCATGCGCATGGCAATTAACTAATTATAGAACGGTGTAGTAACTGGATTAAAAGTAATGTTCGTTCAAACTAATGAATATTAATTTTAAGCAGTAACATGGTCAGCTGTTTTCTATGTGATAATTTTAATTTGCTTTTGGGGTACATGTTTGTTTTGGTTTTCTGACACAGATTAAATTAAATACTTAGCTCTTGCAATAAAAAAATTTACAATAGCAGCTGGGACTCTGTTATAAAATTAACCAACAAATAAATATTTGTCATCGGCTAACGTGCATATGACCTATTTTTATTAATCAATAAGCAATAAAAACATTTTATTTTCCATTTTAACTATGCAATTTATATAACAGTTGTTAAATGTTGAAAGAGACCAATATATAATAAAAAAAAACAACAAGAACTGATCCATGACCCAATTAATTTATGATTGTCAACATGCGAAAGTACCTTATGAAAAAAAGTTAAATGATGCTTTGATTAATCTGTATTTTATAGATCTGCTTAATTTTGATATTTGAAATTCTATACCAGCCTACCTTGATACTTATTTTAGAGATAAAAATTAACCTATAGCGTACAATGAAAATCCGTGGTATACTGCGGTTTATACCGTGGTTTTTAGGAAAAAAACGTGGTATACTGTGGTATTTTCTTTCTGGCGGTACCCAACTCTACTGATGTGCTTATTTGCAAAATCCGAAAGTAGTCCAAAGTCCTCGAAGAGGTCACTTCCCTTTATAAGTACACTAACGCCAAAAAATTAAGGGTTATCAGGAGATCACTGCATAAAATTGTCAAATGACAGGTGCATTAATTTACAAGCCTTCTCCGGGAAGAAAAAATAGTTCCCGATTGGTCGAAGATTTCTAATATTGTGTTATTCTTTACAGATAAACATGTTTACATGTATATTTTAAGCCCCATGATTATTTACATCAGTGTTAAACAACAGGTTTTACCGTGAACAAAATACATGTATATCGAAATTATTAAGGGTTGCAAACCATAATTTAGAAATAATGTGGTTTTCTTCAGCTCTTATCTTATAACTTCCCCGTAGTCGAGGGGTTTACACCGCTCGTTTAAGGAAGCGAGAGGTCTGGAGTTCAAATTTATAGAAAAAACTTGAATATATCTAGATATTTATTTTTCCTTTGATCTTTCATGATGAGTCCTGAATATATTTATTCGTACATGTATAAAAAATAAAAAGTAAGTAATCATTTGGCAACTCGAATACCAAGTATAGTACATAGAAGTACCATCAATCCATTTCGGTTTTTAGGCAATCATGTAAACATTTACAAAAAATTGTAAACATGGGAGTCTTAGTGGGCATGTCAGAAGATTACTGATGGGCTTAGATAACCTTCAATGGGGATGCGCGACTATTACATTACTGGATTTTGTATTCATGGAAGAGCCTACAGTGAATACGACAGAATCTAGCCCTCTAAAAGAGTTTTATTATGTAAACTTTATCCCAACCCAGTTTAGCCCCAACGATAATATAAGAAAACACATACATGTTAGGTATAAGCAGATTATAATTTCTTGTGTTGATCTATATGATATAGATGTATATCATAGTTCATACGACATAGGTGCAGATCATATGTCTACATCTTTGCGAGAGGTTTGAACATTATTGAGAGATAGATAGAGGACAATGTAAAGATCATTATGTGATTCTAGGTATAGATCAGGGTTTTCATTATCAACAGATTCGGCCATATCATTGGTTGAAATGCTGTTAAAATCAGTTGTATTTTCAGCATGTAGATTGAGGTATCCACCTTGACCCTTGGCCAAATCAGTTGTTTTTGTTGGCACATATGTTGCCTCAGATGTAGATGAAAACTCTGATGTAGATCATATGCATAAGAATTATGTGTATTTTACATTATATTTTAAAGTAATTTCTCAAGAAACAAATAACAGCAGTACACAAGAAACAGTATTTTTACATTGAAAAAAATTCCCAAAAGTTTATTTTGCAAATATATCAGTTGTCAATTTACCTGCAGATTAATTTAAAAGAAACAAACAGTCATTTTACACATTAAGTCTGATATCAAACAATGTATAACTATTTTAAGATATAAAAACATTAACATAATTACATAATAATTATATTCAGCAGGTTTAATAGTTAATATGACCAGGCTCTTGAAGATGATAAATTGTTATGATTGTTCATTTATGTTTTTATGAGATAATTAAAAAATATTAAAAAAAAAAAAAGAATAAGGATTGATAAATAATTTTATTTATTTTATTTATTGATTACAGACCGTAAAATACCCCAAATGCCACTATTAATGGCCATTTTTCAAAAGAACAAAATATTCTTGTTGTTTTTCTTCTTTATTGTTGGACATGGGGTACATGTACATTTTAGTTTAGTCGGGACTTCATAAGTTGTTAAAAGCAGCTTATTCACTTTAATGACCAAATTTGAGTCAGTCCCATCAGTGGTCTTAATAAAGAGAATTTACTGTATTTCAGTTATATACCACTTCAAGGCGAAAGGGCAAACAATATTTGCCATTGGTTGTTGGGATACCAGTGGTCTCAGAGAGGAATCAGATGGTAATATTTTCAAATATGTTTTTTTTTTTTATGTTTTCATTATTATTAAATGACTATTTCATGTTTTCACATTAAGGTAAGATTTGTAAATAGATGACATGATAATGGAATAAAATGAAGGATTGTGCTATAAGGTCATTATTTGTGTCTCAATTTTGGATATAGGTTGTGTTCCAATTTAGTTTCAGACCTAATTTTTCACCAATTTTTTCCTTCTTTCTTTTTTTTGCAAAAGAAATATAAAAATAACACCAAATAAAACCCAACCGTTTCTGAATGATAACTCTTTAATGAGGGGGTTGTTGAGTTTATTGTTATTGCTATTTTTAGCTCGACTATTCGATAAGAATAAGTAGAGCTATTGTAGTCACCCGAGCGTCGGCGTCGGCGTCAGTGTCGGCGTCTGTGTCGGCGTAACCACTTATGTTAAAGTTTTTGTAATAGTTCAAATATTTTTAAAGTCCATTGACATATGGCTTTGAAACTTTGCACACTTGTTCACCATCATGACCCCAACCTGTAAACAGGAGGAGGTAACTGTATCAAGCATTTTTTTTTACTATCAAGCACTAAGAATAGTCGAGCGTTGCTGTCCTACCGACAGCTCTTGTTTTAAATTTTCCTTTTTCTTTTTACAGATTGGTATTTTGGTTATGCAACAAAGAACAAGTCTGTTGTTGGAATTTTCCCAAAAAACTATATACACCTAAGGGAAGCTACAATTGTACAGTCAGGGTTTGTAGTTTGTTTTTTTAATCTGAGAAAGAGTATACTTCTTGTATTTTGAATTTATATTTGTCATATGTCAGTGAGTTAAATACTTTACCTGGTTCGCTTGTAAGGAGTTAAAATATTTAGAAATTGTCTTCTCTAAAATGTAAATTTTTAGTGTTAAAGATCCTGTATGTTGTAATTAAGATTGTTACCACACTTAAGTGAAATTTTATATGTTATATATATATTATATATATATATATATATATATATATATATATATATATATATATACTTATTAAAAACAATTCTCATCGAAGAATATGTAAAATATGTACTGCAAATATTTGTCCACATTATATGTAATCACTAAAATATATGCATTCATTTCTTATTGAAAAATTTGACTTAGATTTTATAGAAAATAAATTTCTAATGACCTCCCTTTATTAACATGAAAATGTAAATTCGGTAATATCTTTACAAATAATGCTTTTCGGAACTTACATTATTGATAAATCTTCATTTCAGTATTATATTTTTGATATAAGAACCATAAAAAAATGAGTAACAGGATCTTTAATTTTCCTTATTTAATACTATAATTATTAGTATGTGAAATATTCTATTCATAAAGCTGCCTACTATTCAGATGGTTGAATGAAAATGAGTCATAGGTGAGGGATGACATAGTGCTTTTATTATCAATTATGTTCCATAAATTTCAGATCAATAGAGACAATAATACCAAAGGAGCCTTCAATAGCCACAAGAGATAACATCTGTTGTTAGAGAATGGTGTTTGTACTGGCAAAAATCAATATGTGGTATGACTGACTTATAGTAACTAAACTTCCCTTTGATGTGAGGATCTTTCCTCTTAATTAACTTTACTGACAGCTAATTCCTCGCCTTTCCCACTATGGTTGTGGCTTAAACTTTTACCAAACTGACGGTGATGAATTTTACACGATGAATCAGTCTATGCCATCCGATCATGTTCTTGCAATGTTTGTTATTCTATCAGTACAGAGTTTGAAATTTTCTATAAAAAACGGAAAAGGTTTAGTTCAGATAAAAAGGTTGACAAATGTCTTAAAGATATTAAGGGTGGTAATGGTTAAAATTTATGCTTTTTGATCTAGAATGAGTTCATAAGCTTGCTGATGAAATATGGTTCTATTTAGTTCTCATTTCTGGCAGAACTGTGTGTCACCAATAATTTTAATTCTGGCTTACCTTTTAAAAAAAGATAATGACAATTATCAGACTTTTGTTTATTAGTTACCTGAAAAACATCTATTTTTTGCAGGATAAAATGATCATGTCAGAGACAGTTGTTGCTTTTTATGATATCAGGATAATGTTTTTACTTTTTGTTATTTCTATAATTATGATTTGATAATGATTTTCCTAATTTATGTTTTGTCCAGAATAATGTTATCCAAATTTTAGATATTTTAGCATTTTTTCTGACCCTTTCAATTTATTATGATAAACAATGACTGAGCCGCGTCACCGCCAAAACCAAATACTATATTTGTGTAGTTTGCGACCAGCATGGATCCAGACCAGCACTGCGCAAATCCGCCACAGTTCTGATTCAGGATCCCATGCTGTTTGCCTTATCAGTTTCTCTACTTTTTTATAGGGTTCTTTGATAAGCGTGAACAGCATGGATTCTGATCAGACTGCGCGGATGCGGCAGGGCTGGTCTGTATCCATGTCTTGATCGAAAATGCCAGCAATGTGGGTGGTTTTGGTGCGCAATGGACGGCGGTGGGCTCATATTATTTTTCTGCAGGAGGATGATCCCCCAATTTTGACACAGTGCAAGATCTGATTCATTGTATCTGCTTTTTCTGGAGAAAGGAAATAACTTCAAGAAAAAATTACTGCCTGAACAGGGTTGAAAAGACCTTAAACAGAAAGTTTCTGCTAAAATTGACCTGGGCAATGCGTAAGTGAAATTAAGCATCTCTTGCCTTTAACATCAATTTTAAAAAACCCCAACAAAATGATAAAATTATTCTATAAGGAAGTTAACAATCCTGAAAGTATACTATTGTGTCCTTTTTAACCACTCTGAGTAAATAAAACTTTGAAAATGAAGTGAAGATTTTTTAACATTCATTAGATTTTTGGTTAATGCCTTACATTATACAGTACTTTAATTGTCCATTGTTTAATATCCATTAAATTGTCTCAGGTATATCATAGAAAATTCGATTTTGTTATATTTTTTTGTCAAATGGCTCTTTACATTATTTTGGTCACAAAATACTGGTATAAGGACATATTGGTGAGTGTTATGTTGATTTTTGTATTCTACAAACTACTTTCAACTAACCACTGCAAGTTCAGTCCCTATAACAGAGGCATTCAAATATAACATTTGGAAATAAAATAAACGAAAAACCTCTGCTTCTGTATACTAGATTCTAATTTCTGTATAAATTTGCTTCAGATTGTTGAATTTAGAACAATTTGGTGGTACTGTTGCAAGAGGGAAAATCTACTTGAACCCTGAAGATTTGCCGCGTTTTCGATCTACCGAGGAGGTATTGTCTTTTCTGATTCTATTGGCTTGGGCCTTAACTTGAAAAATGACAGGTACCCTACTCATCTCTGGCATTTGACTTTTTCATTAACCACTGAGCTTACGGTTTTAAATTTAAAAGCTTCTTACCTCATTAAACAAAAACAAGTTTAGGTTTTAAGTGTAACTTTTTTTTCTCATTTAAAGGGTTTTAATTCATTTTACCACAGTTTAGCCGTTGTAATCATTATCACAAGTTAGGGTTTTTAAGTGTAACTTCTTATCTCATAAAACAACAATTTAAGGTTTTAAATACAGTTAATAATTTTGCTATTTGTAAAGCGTAATTATTATCAATTTTTTTGTTTCGGTGCTATTTCCATGTGAAATGTAACCAAACCAACAAAGTTCTGAATCTCATTGTTTTAATTTACTGGACTTACTTTACATGTCACTTTAACTAAAAATAAGAAAATGAAATTTGATCCCATTGCTGTATAAATATTTCATGGTTTGAGTTCAAATGCATAAGAAAAACAAGTAAAAAGCATCTGAATGATATACATTCCATATATATGAACATGATCATGTAAGTAAGTTGATTCTTTTTTGATATTTCTGTTGAAATGCCTCAAAGAAAAAAGAAAGCCGTGGAAGTTAGTTAAAAAAATTCTGCAGGGAATAATTTTACTTTAGTGTTACTTTGTTTTATAAATCTTGACGGATTCTCACAGGATGTAAATTTTTCTTTATTTTTAACACTATGTATGTATTGTATGTATTTATACATTCAAGTTATTATATTATTGTTTTTTTATAAGGAAATTATATAAGATACATGTAAGAAATATGAATATGAAATAATACATCAATTGAAAAGGTTAGTCAGTTACTTGTTAAAGTGATTACAGCTGTATATCTGCTGCATTTATTATTTATGAATTTTGAAAAAGAATGCATCTAGAATACATGTATGCAAGAAATACATTGACTATTTTTCCTAAAGAGTGAATAGCATATTCACAGAGACATTGTTAATTGGTTAAATCCCTAATTAAAAAATCAGAATGATATTTGTTTCCGGAACATTTTATTATGTTTGCATACAGTATTCATGTGTGTTAAATGACAGAAACATTCTTAGTTACAATTCTTTCGTTTTACATTCTTAGTTACAATTCTTTCGTTAATCAAAAATTACAGAAACATTCTTAGTTACAATTCTTTCGTTAATCTAAAATGATAGAAACATTCTTAGTTACAATTCTTTCGTTAATCTAAAATGACAGAAACATTCTTAGTTACAATTCTTTCGTTAATCTAAAATGACAGAGACATTCTTAGTTACAATTCTTTCGTTAATCTAAAATGACAGAAACATTCTTAGTTACAATTCTTTCGTTAATCTAAAATGACAGAAACATTCTTAGTTACAATTCTTTCGTTAATCTAAAATGACAGAAACATTCTTAGTTACAATTCTTTCGTTAATCTAAAATGACAGAAAACATTCTTAGTTACAATTCTTTTGTTAATCTAAAATGACAGAAACATTCTTAGTTACAATTCTTTCGTTACAATTCCTAGTTACAATTCTTTTGTTAATCTAAAATGACAGAGACATTCCTAGTTACAATTCTTTCGTTGATAAAAAATGACAGAAACATTCCTAGTTACAATTCTTGCGTTAATCTAAAATGACAGAAACATTCTTAGTTACAATTCTTTCGTTAATCTAAAATGACAGAGACATTCTTAGTTACAATTCTTTCGTTAATCTAAAATGACAGAGACATTCTTAGTTACATATTCTTTCGTTGTTATCTAAAATGACAGAGGACATTCTTAGTTCAATTCTTTTGTTAATCTAAAATGACAGAAACATTCTAGTTACAATTCTTTTGTTAATCTAAAATGAACAGAGACATTTATTAGTTACAATTTCTTTCGGTTAAAAAAATGACAGAAACATTCTTAGTTACAATTCTTTCGTTAATCTAAAATGACAGAAAACATTCCTAGTTACAATTCTTTCGTTTAATCTAAATAATGAACAGAAACATTCTTAGTTACAATTCTTGCTCGATTAATCTAAAATGACAGAAACATTCTTAGTTACAATTCTTTCGTTAATCTAAAAGAACAGAGACATTACTTAGTTAAAACAATTCTTTCGTTAATCCTAAAAAGACAGAAACACTTCTTAGTTACAATTCTTTCGTTAATCTAAAATGACAGAGACAATTCTAGTTACAATTCTTTGTTAAATCTAAAATGACAGAAACGTTCTTAAGTTACAATTCTTTGGTATTATCTAAATGACAGAACATTCTTAGTTTACAATTCTTTGTTAATAAAATGACAGAGACATTCCTTAGTTACAATTCTTTCGTTAATCTAAAATGAACAGAAACATTCTTAGTTACAATTCTTTCGTTAAATCTAAAATGACAGGAAACATTCCTAGTTCAAATTCTTTCGTTAATCTAAAAATAGAAAAGAAACATTCCTAGTTACAATTCTTTCGTTAAATCTAAAAATGGACAGAAACATTCTTAGTTACAATTCTTTCGTTAATCTAA